>NC_092860.1:101116990-101144046 GCF_032062135.1 Pyxicephalus adspersus
ATAACCCTCAGGGTTTAGGGATTATAGTGGGAAAGAGGCAAGATTAACTAGTTTGGATATTTTGTTTTTTTGAGGGAAAAAATATGCAATGCCTTCACAAAGTGGACCAAATTGGTAAATTGAGTTTTAAATTATGAAAATGTTGATGAGTATTAAACTATTTTAAATGAATATGAAAAACAATGTGAAATGTATGGTACTGTTTCACAAAATCATTTCTTTATTAATGTAATTCACTGGAATTTTTTTTTACAACCGATATTTGCTAAAGGGAAACCTGCTCCAGTAAAAAATAAATTTTGTCAAGTTTGATCTTGCCACAAGGAAGTTAATTTGTATACTATTTGTTTGCCTTCACTGTTATGACTTCAGTATGCAACACTTAAATTGCAATGTAAGGCTACATTTTAAATTCCTTCCAAAATCTAAAACTTCATTATTCTTTTATGTCTGCCAACATGAGTTATCGCTGTTGCATTTCCCACCTGCAGTCTTCAACAAGCTAACAATGATGGAACTCATGCTATTCAAGATTCCACTCACACTTTGTAATGTTGTTAAAATACATGTTTTTATATGTTCTGTGGTCCAGGGCCAGATTTATTAATGAGCACTTAAGACATAAAACTGTGCCTGTAGCTGCCATAAGCAAAGAGGAGATTGTTTTTTGTATAGGTATCAGAGACACATTTGGTTGCTCTGTCATCATTAGAAATACAAAAATCACAAAAAAAATCTATGTATAAATTTTACATTATTTCAAGCCAGACTAGAAGCAATAAATAATGATCTAAACAGAATGCTGATGCATTTGAAGTTAAATGCCTGCATACTTCAGTGGTGGAGTGGTGCGGTATGCTATGCATGATCTAACAAAAATCAACGTGCTTTTTTCTGTATAAGTTTTGTTTTTAACAATTTCATATAACATTTCTTTAACAATGTCATATGGTAGTCATGCACCTAATGTGTCTTTTACTGTGTTACCATTAGTTTGTAATGATCCTGAAAGCAATAAAATGTTTTCTGTAACATACTGCATGGAATCATATCGGCTAGTATAACAACTCTGTCTCCCATGGATTCCCTACCGTAGCTGACTGTGCTGTGCCAGTGGGAACTATTTAGAAACAAAAAGAGCCCTAATTTCAATGAATACCACTCCACAAAAGTAGAAAACTAAATTCCTAGACTTCAAAAAAGCAAATGATTGATGAGTGTAATACCAGAAAGTTTAAGCAACAGTGTTTAACACTGCTTTGTGATTCACAATTTTCAAGGCAATGTGTTTTAAGGTAAGAAGCACCAGAACATATGCTTGAGCAATTATGAAGCATTAATGTTCCTTTAAAGTTAACCTGTCTCCAGGTAACAGTTTAACCATTTAAAATAATAAAAGAAATGTGAAGAGGGCACTACCTGAAATGCAACTCTGAAATGCAGATTTAAAAAGTAGTAATAGGGAGATACATGGTCACCCTGTTTAAGGGGCACTAATCAGATATATGACTTTGGAGAGGATCGGTCAGCCTTTGCTTCCTAAAAAAAATAATTATAGATATTGATGTAAAGTGTGACTGACATTTTGCATAAGAAGATAAGGAGAGAAGGAAGTAATTGTAGTTCAAAAGAGGAAAGCAGTCTAAGGTGAAAGGACTGTTCATCGATACAGTAAGTGAGCATTGCCAGTCTCATATGGGGAGTGTTTAAGTGAAAATAAAAGCCTGAAATAGGAGTGATAAGCTGCTATTTATTATGTTTTTGATCTTAGCTTTAGTTCTACTTTAAGGCTTCCCATAAAAAGCAAATGAATAGTAACATATTCACACACAATTAAAAACAATAAAATGTAATATTTCTTACCTTACAGACTCTCATTATTTTTAATTAAAAGAGCTCTGGGTTATGTTATCTTGTAAACATGCATTAGTAATGCTTACAATCAAATGTGCACTCATTGTCATATTATTTATCATCAGCTAAATAATTGCAAATGATTTAGTAATAAATACTTTTCATTTCATTTTATAAGTTTAAACTGTTATACAACTAGAAACAGGGCTTACAGAACAACAGTTTAGGATGATCACATAGAGACAACAATTAGCTGAAACACAAAGGGTTACAAAAAGAAAGCAGTCTAAAGTCCAGAATTATCCTCACTAGGGGTTGGCCTGCAATTACCTCTTGCAGTACAGGTCACTGTGATTCAATAGCCATGATGGCTTCCCGGTGACCTTTACAGCACAATAGTGAGTCTGGTTTACTTGTTTATCAAATTACCAATGCACTTTACCTTCCAAAGGTGGCTGAGTTGCTTACACTTCTGCTAATTTTGTCTTTATGTATGGTGTTTACCTCTATTATTTTCCCCTGATCTCCATCCCCATTACAATAAAATTTACAATTACAAAAAGTATACACATTTATATATCATATATATATATGTTTCATGTTATTTACTTCTTTAGCGAGTTAGAATCGCTTTATGAGCAAAGTGTTACATTCAGAGTTTCTAGATAGTTTTGTAGCTGACTGTTCTTCAGAGGGGAGTGGTGGTTGGATGCCAGTTGCTTTACAGGTGGTGCTTGTATGGGCATAGGCAACAACCAACAATTACTGTTTTGGCCTATGGCCTATTTTAGCACTGTTTTGGGTGGCTAGCCATTGTCTATGAAGGTTCTCATTTATCCAAGTCATTGTATATTTAGTAGTGCTTAGTCACATTCAACAGAACTTGCTATTTTATTATTGAAGACATTTTACAGCCTATCCAAGCTGCTTTGTCAGTTGAAAAAGTCTGTGAATAGTCTTCAACATTTAAAAATAAAAACAAATAATTGGAATGTGACTACTACTATATGTATAATTGAATTGTTTAAATAAGGGGGAACTAAGTGCTAGGGGGACCCTATTGAAGCCATGCTATGCTGATAGCGTGCGGGGTCAGGGCAGATGGTCATGAAAGCCTCTGTGGCCTGGCTAGGTTGAGGTTGGAGGTAATTGCCATTACTGATAGGATCACACTGGAGTTTTCATTTCAGGGTAGAGATTTTAGGGCAAATTCCCTGTATGTTTGTAGGTGTATATATTGCCTTTGGAACTGTTTGCCACTGCCAATTGCTTTGGAACTTTGCATGTTACAGCTGGATAGATCATTATAATGCTCTACTACCCCTCTCCTGTGTAAAACTACAAAAAGATCCAGAGGCCACCAACCAGAACATGGGTGCAAACAGCTGTTCCTATGGACGTGATTGCTACATACCTTATAATTATTTTTAGAAATCTTTATTCAAAAAAAGTTCAAATTCAAAACTGTCCATAATGAATGGACCTCTGTTTTAAAAGTAGGCTAGATTTTCTAATAACACCAGGTTAAAATTCTGCCATTACAAAAACTATTTAAATTCTTTAAAAGGGGACTGTGGTGAATAATAATTGCAATGATTTTAGTGTACAATTTGAAAGAGTAGCCTGTAATAGGCAATAGTTTTTTTTTTGTGTTTAGCCTAAAGCCTTGTTATGGTGCTGTGTTATATTGTGGTTGGTGTACAAATACAGGAAACATTTGACTGTAAGCTAGCAATTTAAATGTAAGATAGCAATAACAAAGGCAGAAGCTTGGCATTGACTCTTTTAAACACACAAACCTTCAAAGTGAACCTGTGCTTTGTACTTGCAAAATTATGTTTCTGGCTTTAAGTACTCAGAGTCACTGGGCCTGATTTATTAAAGCTCTCCAAGGCTTGAGAGGATAAACATCCCAGAAAAGTTGAGTGATCCAGCAAACCTGGAATAGATTTCTTCAAAGTCATTTTCTATTTGCTAGCAAATGTTTTATTTCCTGCACCAGATCCATTGCAGGCTTGCTGGATCATCCAGCTTCACTGATGAAAGTGTAACCTCTCTAGCCTTTGAAAGGCTTAATAAATCAGGCCAACTGACTCAAAATAGGTATGCAAAGAGTAAAATCAGAACAACTGTACTGTAAAGTTCATTTGGAGCAAAGACTCAAAATCCATTGTAGCCAATTAATCAACATGACAGTATACCAATCTCAATTTTCATAAGGAAAAATTAAACATGTAAAATCTTTTAGCAGATTATGTCTTTAAATATTTTTAGAAACACTCACCTTAAAAACAATTACCAGACATTGCATTTGCCATTATATAGGTGATTATGCTATTGCATGATGTAATTATACTGTGCACTATCTTCATTTTACTGTGCACAGGAACCACCCCATTGTATACCACATTTTTGTTTTTTTGTCTTAGTAGCAAGCTTTAAAATAATCTTGAGCAATTGCTGTTTTTTTTTTAAATCACATACTGTTACAAATAGCAAAATGAAGACAACAAAATGACCAACAATAACGTGTTTGATAGTTCATAAGATAAATAAGTTATTTGTTTAGTATCTGTTTCTGAAACAACAGCTTTGCATCATAAGCAGCCTTTTTCTCTTAACAGATTCGTGCTGAAACCCCAAATTCTTTCATCTACTATATGAATTATATAAACACTAATTGTAAGAATCTAAGCTGCTGCTGCTGATAGCTATAGTCCTATGTATTTTTTTACTAAAATCTTTCCATGAGTCTGAAATACACATTTTGTTCCATTTTAATAAAAAAATTCCCCTGTTTTTTCTATCTCCATTCCTGTTTCTAAAAATTTGGGCGAGAGAGGGATAGTAGTTTGGAATACCGCAATACCCCAGGATATATAAAAAAGCATACAGAAAGTCAACAGGCTTCTTTGGCCACCAACACTCCCTTGCTTTGTTCCTGCAACCTTATTGGCAGAAATATAGCTTTAGT
Source organism: Pyxicephalus adspersus (assembly GCF_032062135.1). Lineage (NCBI taxonomy): Eukaryota > Metazoa > Chordata > Amphibia > Anura > Pyxicephalidae > Pyxicephalus > Pyxicephalus adspersus. Next base: position 101,121,819 of record NC_092860.1, read on the forward strand.
ACAATGGCAAGGTACTTCCATAACTGTCATAACAGACAATTTCAAGCCCATTTCTTTCCATAAAATCACCTTCCCTTTTGCCTTCCCCACTCACTCCAATGTATTTCTTCTTAGAAGGTATTAGAGGGTAAAGCCTCATATAACTATGTATGTACCACAGCTGTAGATGCTGCCCATTTCCTATACTGAAATTGTGTACTCTGATTTCATTTGACACTGTAAACTTGTGTAGCATGTCTTTAGTATAGCTATCTCCCTTTAGGTTTTCGGGGTAATCTTCCTTCTGGATAGTTCTAGAATCTGTTCTCCCAGGGAATTACGGCTGGCTTCTGGTTGGCATTATGGTTGGAATTATGGTTGGCTTCTTCTAGACAAGATAGCAGCCAATCACTTTCCAGGTGCATTGCTTTGTAGGCTTATAACAACATTTGATGGCTGTTTAGGCAGGTTTCTGACACAAGTTAAATATGTGGAGAACCGAGCTAAGGGGGCCCTTGGCATGGATTAGTGAAGAAACCAAAGGAGTAAGGGCAGGACAGCCCTGCCATCTCTGGTGTCTGGCTAGGCCAAGGGGCCCTAAAGATTGGACCACTGAGGGGATGAGCTAGAATATCACAAATATAAATATTTGTAAGTAAAATAAATTATTCATCAATACAACAAATAGAAATGTCTATGGGGGGTGTACTTATTTTTGTTAATTGAATACCCTATTACGATTACAGCTCTATAATATTACATTCAGAACAAACATTTTAATGCTCAACTTCAATGTTTTTTAGGTACTAAAAACAATGCACAGAACTTCAAAAGATTCTGGAAAGTGTTTTTTTACTGTGAAGAATCCATACCAAAAGACCAATACCAATGTCTTGTGGTCTTGCAATAATATAACAAATCTTTGACATCAAGTACCCAACATTTGGAAACTGGCAGAACAGAGTGTGGTTTACAAAAAAAAATATATCTATCTAGTATCTATCTGCATAGGTTACACTAATAAAAATCCTGCATAGACCAACTACTTTTTGGGGAAGGTCAAATGTTAAAGTTAAAAAGATTAAATACAGAAATATATTTCCCAGTCATATACAATTAGTTTTGGAGTTAAGGACATCTTACATATGGACGACTCCTAGATACGAACAGGGCTTCCCTGCTGGTGTGCAGAACGCAGGCTTGATGGGCAGGATGGGGCAGTTTGCATGACTTCCAGCCTTTTGCTATTCTGCAACATCTTGTAACTCTTTAATGACCAAGACAAACTCTGAATTTGTTTATTTTTGCAGATCAAAGCACAGCTTGCTCCAGAAGTTAATTTTTTTAAGTTAAGTTTTTTTTGCTTTGTTTATGATAAACTCACAGTGAGGACATTATACAGTACTTGACAACATGCTGCCTAATATTATGTTGAGACAAACATCTGTCCTAATTGCATTTATTAAAAAATGTACTTGCTTCAACACACATACAAATTTTCATACAAACCTATAGCCCATATCTCGTATGTAACTCGGGGACTACCTGTATATAATATAAAATTTTATATTTATATAATTTTCTGGTCTATTAATTAGCTAATATAATATTTAGACTATATAGAATAGAATGTGTGACTATATAGAACAAGAATATGTGTATTTACAAAGTTATCAGTGACCTCAAATAACAGATAAACATCAGATTTGCAGTCATAATAAACAAATTGACATCTAATATAATTACAACCCACTAAACTGTAAGTACACACTAAACCACATTTCTATGAGTTTTCTTCTTATTAGCTAAATGCTGTTACATGAACTCATCTGATGGAATCTGTGCATAGAGTAAGTGTTTAGCTATTCACCAAACTGTGCAGGCTATAATTGTAATGTTGGAGCAAAAACATTTTTATTGTAGGGAATTATTTTTAACAGTGCATGCTTAAACCCTGAATGAGATGCAATGTTTGTTGACACACATTTTTTCATTTCTATTCATGGTTGCCATTACAAGCTGGATGGAGATGCCATTAATACTAAAGAACATTACATGCCACAAAATTGAATTGAACATCTGTGAAAAAAATTGATCTGCAAGCAGTTTTGTAGTAAAGAGGGATAATCAAGTTCATTTACTTTGTGCATCTTAGTACATTTGCCCTCAATGTGAGCCAAAAAAAGTAATGGCATCCATTTGTGCACACCTTGGTTTGTGTTCTAGCACAAATCGATGTTTCTTTGTAAAATAATGATACTCGAAGACCATCCACAGTGATTTATGCTGCATACAATGACAGCATTTACACGGTATTGCCCTTTAGTAGATAATTCTCCGATTACTACAATGTTGTAAAATAATGCAAGTAATGGAGTTTGAAAACAACCAAACACATTAATTTTACCCATTTCCTAAAAAGCTACTCTGAACTCTCTTTCGTTGTAGCCTTATGGAGCAGTCACAGATGATACATACAAAAAAAATTCAAGACTGCATGTGATATGTCTATAAAAGGGAGGTTTCTCACTTTGTCTATTGGTGACAAGGGTAGCGTCAACTATAATGTTATACTAAAGTGCTGAACATAATTGTTTCTAGTGACAGGAGAGTGAACATGCCCTGTACAGACAGTGCTATTATGTTTTATGGAAAGGTAAGAGGGGAGGACAGGTAAGTGGTACCCTGCCATGCTCTCCAATATAGGAAAATACAGCGGTTGCTCCTGGTTGTTCCTTCATTGATTTGCCACAGTGAGTTAATGTTCGGCGTTGAGGACCACTGCACATTAGCCGGATTTCATCATAAGTATAATTCCTCTCAGACAATAGTCCAGCCTGAGTTAGCATGAATACGTAGCCTAGGTCTGGGTGTTATCTTGAATCATACCTACTCAATAGCAAATGCTAAATTTTATGGTGCCTGATGATCAATAGAAAGGTGATTGGTATTTGCATGTTCTCTGTGTTCTGACCACCTATTTGGTGAAAGTAACCAATACACACTTGCCATATCAATTTTACTGACACAAAAAGCATAATATTAATAATATTATTAATACTATTATTAATATTATTTTTATTATTAATAAACAGGATTTATATAGCACCAACATATTTTTCAGAGCTGTACAATAAATAGGGGTAATAATATGTAGTCTAAAAAATAACATATTTGCTGCAAGGTGCACAATGCCAACTCCTGAATGCCACTACCCTCACCTATTTAGGTGGCCAGCACAACCATAGCAGTCTCTAAAGCTTTGAATAACCACACAGCGCGGATCTACTCTATTAACTCACATAACCTTTCATTCACCCTGCCCTGCTCTACCCCTATAGGGACCTTTCTTCAACTTTTTCCTGTGCCCTATAAGTAAGAAATATTTCACTATATATATATATATATATTTATACACTTTTTCAATATAGGTATATTTGCCTGTGGCTCACATTAATCCTTCTCCATTCAAGTAATCCATCCATAGGCTTGATTCCTCTGGAAACATGTAAGTCTTTTTTTTCACAAATTTAATGGGTATATAAGTTGGTTACATCTTTAGGGTTAAAATCCTTAACCTAAAATATTATTAACATTTACATATAGCTTTTTATTTCATGTTTTGACGACATATTTACATATGGTTTGGATTTTACTTTAATACTATTACTGTATATGCTATTAATAGATGTTTTCAATATCTGTTCGGACCTACTCCATTCTGTTAACTGATGTTGCCTGGATTGCTCTTTAAGGAACCATCTAAGATGTTTAATTTGCTAGTTGAACTATGTATAGCCAGTGTCTACACTGATTACTACCGTTTCATTAAATGTTAGCCAAAAAAAAAAAAACATCTTACTTTGGTTTTATTGATACTTACCTCTTATGGTAATAAAACCAGATTTACTATTTTTCTATGTCCCTGGTTTGGCACACTGTTATCTAAGTGGGGGGACAGCTTTTCTTATTTTTATTCAAATTATATAAATATTTGATATGGTTGGAAACAATCTTTCATTTTGATGATCAACTTTCATGATGTAATTTCAGTTTTCTTACAGGAAGTCAATGAATAACTTTGGCTCCATTGTAAATCTTTTGCTTACTATTGAAATTGACAAAAAAAGCCAATGCTGTGCTGCTTTGCTACCCCCAATAAGACGATATCTACATCCAGAAATTCCCATCACTGAAACCAAGAGCAGTGCCCCACTGAATTCTATTCATTGACATTACAGTGAGGGCCTAAAATTTTTTAAAAGATATTAAGCTATAAATATACTCATTTGTGCAATAAAGGTATCCCACTATTGTTTTTATATTGGTAGTTGTTTTTCCTGCTTAGTATGTATGAATAATTTATCATGCCTTTTAAGTTTTTGTATTGAAAAAAGCATAATCAACTTTTATTAGGGAGATTAAATATCTGCTATATAGTAATTGTTTAAATGTCAATAACCTTGCTTCAAAATCATGTAATAAATAATAATGTGCAGATCAGAAGTCTCCCTACTGCAAATGTGGATTAACAGGAGCTAATAAAGAGGATTCGTAATCTATTAATTTTATGATTTCCAAACTTTAAGTATATATATATATATATATATATATATATACAGTTATACAGTATACTACATTGGTAAAAGTCATGAATTATTGATGTCTAGGTATGAAAATATAATATATTTTTTCCAGATCTTTGAATTCTTGGGTACTAGGGTGTCCATTGTATGGTTTTTATAGAAATACACTTCCTGTTGACTCAAAGGAGGAGCCCAGTTAGAAATAGAAATTCATGAAGCAGTGCAAGTCACTAAAGTGACTTTCCCTTCTGAAATATTGAATCTGCTTGTTCACATTTTTTTTTCTCATATTAGTTTATTTCTGCTTTATCGCTGGCTGTTTCTGCTATAGTAAAAGATAAATAATTATTATTAAAATTTACATTGAAAAATGCATTTCTATTTAACCCCTTATCTCCCCTAATTAACTCTTTAATCACCTTCTAGCCCTAATTATTAGCTATTATTTTTTCTGATTTTTTTTATTATTTATATTTTAATTTTTCATATTGATTTGTTTTGCTTGCTTGTTGACATGCACAAAATTGGAACACAATAGCCATACAGTCATGTATATTTTTTACAGTGAACATATATTTTTTTAACAGTAACATTAGTCAAAGTAGAAAAACATTAATTTTTTTATCAATGCTAAATCTATACTAAAATAATTTTATAAAACAGTATCACCAAAACTGTCTAGTTTTCCACCACTCTAAAAAAAGATATGTACTACTTTATGAATGGGACTATAGTTCCACATTTAAAAATTGCAAGCAGATGGGATTTTTCTTGAAGGAGTGCAGCGATGTACCTGCAATAAAAGATACTTAGCTACCTATTTGCAATCTTTTTTAAAAGTACACTGAGCTGCGCATGCTGAGGCTGCTGGGACTGAATGAATACACATGTGCAGGAGTTACCTTATCTTAGCCTGGTAAATGAAGATGTCTGAAGATTCTTTACCAAAGAGGAACTGATAAAGATAATGATTGTGGGCAGCACCCACTATTGAACAAGGACAGGTAAGGTTTAATAAAAAATTGCGATCAGCCAGGTTATTTTATTTTATTGCAGAAGGGACCTCAACTGTCCAATCTGTGATAAAGGAAATGCCTGGCCGCAGTTTTTTTATTGGTAAAGCTTAGCTCAACTTTAAGTACTGACAAATTGCTCTAGTCTATAGGAGTCATACAAATACAAGAGTTGCTATGACTCATAAACTCATTATGAGGAAAAGCAAGCACTAGGTAAAGTTTTCAACCTGCACAAAGTATTTTTTCCCAGGTTTTGTGTCTCATTGAATATGAAATCATAAATGCTGCATGATGGCCCTCAAAAGTATGTGATATTATTTTCCTTGTTCATAAGCAGACTTGTGGATAATTATTTTTTTAATAGAATAGAAATGTAACTGTGTTCGTCTTACAACCCCAATAATGCTGTCTATCTTTTTGCTTGGAATAGAAATGAGTGCAATTTCCAAATTTTAAGACAAGTTTTTATTCTCTAGTCAGTTTCCAGTATTGTGTGCATTGCTTACTCTAGGGCTTTGGTCAGTTCACATTTCTATGATGTTAGTAGATTACTCTGCCAAAAAGATTCTTTTCAAGTCTTTGATGAGCCTCACTGCCCTGGTTCATTGCTTGAATAATCAATAGAAAAATATGTGTTTGTCCTTTTAAAACACATAAAATGCATTACAAGAAATGTTTGGTTTCCCTGTGCAATTTGTGTTTTAAATCTTTGCACATACTCCTGGGATCATTTTCAGCATCACTGCATGTATACAAACCACAACAAAATCTTGAAATAAAACTCTCTTTTTTGTATTACCTTTTATTTACTTTTTATCTTTACATTAATAATTTAATTTAAAAAATGTTATTGTTTATTTGGGCTGTAAACATTTGAAAGGGTTAAATGCACATGAAGTATATATATATTTTACCAGGATAAGTGCTATGAGTAAGAATTTATTTTCATTGATTCCTGTTTTTGTATTTTTCTTGCCCATCTGGCAGTGTATACATATATGCCCACTAACCTTTAGATCTTCTCATTGTAAATATGAAAAAAAATCTACACGGAGGGTGAACTTACCCCTAATAATGGCTGTGGCTAGTGTACAACATGTAAAGTTCAGCCTCTGAGATCTTCTCATGGAGTACCAAATAATACAGTATAACAAACACTAATTTAATGTGTTTGCACAGTACTATCCCTGAGTGTACTGACCCTTTCAGTGTTTAATGCAACTTATTATTTACATAGTCAAGGATATCTATTCTATAGACTGTAAAGTGATTTACTTTAAAACCTGTTTTTCTGGTATGTGATTTGGTTTTTGATGATTCATGAGGTGGATTTATGCTTTATATTTCTGCATTCGGTTGCCTATACTATTTTATAAAAATAAATAAACATGATTTTGTATTATATAGGTCAGAGGGGGAACAAAAGGCCATTTTGGGCCTGATTTATCAAAGCTCTCTCACACTGAAGCAGATAGACTTTGATGAGAGAACCTGGGTCATCCAACAAATCTGGGATTTATCTGAACCAGGATTTAAAACATTTTTGTAAGCAAAAACTTGCTGGATCCCAAAGGTTCTTCAATGATAGTCTATGTTCTCAAGTCTTAGAGGGCTTTAATGAATCGGGTCCTCTGTTGGTCCTGGGCACACTGCTTGTGTTTCAAAGGCATGGTCATACCTTGCTCTATGGATTGAATTGATATTCACTGATCTATCCTACTGTCCGAGTAGAGTGACGATTTTTTAAAATTCTTAGACCCTACCGGGAAATGGAGATCCCTTTTCTAATTTTATAGTGAACAATGAGACATTTACTCTTTCAACATCCACTATGGAGGCTTAACCTCCTGAGCTGTTCATTTCTCTCTGGTTTTATGTCTAAAAGCAGTACATTGTTTTTTCATGAAAATTTAATTTACAGTATAATATATTATTATGAGTATAATAAATTTTGAAACACAAAATCATGTCAAAATAATAAATTAAATAAATTAAAAAATAATAAATATATTAATATAATTATAATAACAATAATATACTGTAAAATAAATGTTCATGAAAAACAATGTACTACACATATAAATCCACTGTATTGCATTCAATACAGTTATTTTGTATTATTTGAAATACAAACGGATTTGAATTTCCTGCCCCTCCCGTAACCGAAACACCTGGTGACTCATCGGGTGCAGAAGAAGCCGGCCGGAGAAAGACAGAAGACGTGAAAGACGACGTGGGATGCCGGCGGATCAGGTAAGCGCTGTATTTACTTTTGTTTCCATAGGTTTACCTACCCCAAGTGTGACTCAGGGTTACTGCTCCTAGCATCTTTTTTCTACCTCTAATTAGGTTTTTATTTATAAAACTGGGAATCTGGCATTCACTTAAACATTTCCTGGTGGGTATCAATTACAGCCATTGAATTAAGTATTTAAACCAATTTAGTATATTTTATGTTTCGCTCTATTTATGTAGCTGGTGGATAAATGGATATTTATACCGATGAAGCTGTAAAAGATGTCACCTTCATTGATGGTTCATGAAGTGACCCAAGCTGACATTGGATAAATGTACTTACTGATAGGCAGTAAAGTCATATCTTTCTTTCTAATTCTATGTGGGAGCTACCATTGTAAACCTACTTTTGAAAAGCAAAATGCATGGTTAAGTAAACTCTGGTTCAGCTCTGCTTTAATGGATAAATCTTTGTGTCCATAAGTATTTTCATATATTTTCTATTGTCTTACTTGTTTGTATTGCTAACTTTTGTAGGAATCTGCAGAACAAAGCAAGTCTACTATTCTGTTTGTATACATGAACATTATCTTTAATTTCTTTCAATTTTCCGTTATGTTTTGAAACTGCAGCATTATGCATCTTTGATTTAGTTTTAGTTAGTGGAACACAGGTGTTTATTGGCCCTCTGTTATAATTGATTTTCAGTCCATTTAAAGATTATACAATACCTGGTAAAAAAAAGCAACTAAAAATGTTGACAATCAAGACTGAATGAAAATGAAGGATTAAAATGCAGAGAACAGAAATGTATTCCTTCTGTTTTTGTGTCTGCTTTTTTGACAGAATAAAAATATCCATGTGCTCAGATTCTAAAACAGATAGCTGTGTTATCTTATGTTCTAAACTATTAGGGCTTCAGAGGTGTCCAATCTGGTTTTTAGTCTGGCTTTGTTCAAATACACAACCTTTGGGAAGCTGCAGCTCTCCAGATATCTTGACCACATTCTAAGTTGCATTTGCCTTTACCACGGATGTGTTTTAAGTTATTAAAAGAATACTTTGAGGTATACTCTATTGTTTTTATTATTTCCCTTAAACTCAGAGCAATCTTCTATATTTTAAAGGTGGACAAGATGAGGGTGTTTAAAACATGTGGGATGAGTGTTCTTTTAAATGTATTGGCACTCAGCTATGATGAGAAAGGTCTCCTTAGGAAGCTAGACTAGACTAGAACCCCTGAGATATGCCAGTAACCCCACTTTACACTAAATTATGGATAATAATCTCCTGGTCTGGTCCTACTCAGGAAGGAGTTTAATACAATTAGTATAACATGATTAATATACACTTTATTGTAGGCCTGATAAAAGTATAGCACTTAAGTTCTAGCTAGTGTTTCGATGTGTGGGTGCAGGAAACACTTATATCTTCATTTTCATAAGAATCTCATGTTATCCCTTTACACTAATTCACTATATTTGTTATTTGCTAGTATAAGATTAAGTCTCAGTACATATCCTTAAACTGAATGTATACCCAGACTATGCATATATAGGTATATACACAGTAAGCAGCGGATCCGGGGGTTGCCGGCTATAGGCCGCATCGGCCAGGGGGCGTTAGGTCGGAACGAACCAGCGGCTAGGCCGTATCTGGCCGAAAGGCCGGAGTTTGCCGACCCCTGACCTAGGCAGTTGAGGATCTCTGGGAAATAATAGAATAAAAGCAGCTACAGAGAAAAGGGATGGCTTACTTTTAGCTTTTACTGCCACAACATTTGCACACATATACAAATTCACATTCATGATTCACAATCATGCTTTCAAGATTATTTAGAACCTCCAAAATATATGTTTTCTGAAATCAGTGATCCTGTAGAACAAGATAAGGGCAATTGCAATTTTTTATTTTTAGAATACTTTTTTTTATTTTATAGAAAGAAATGTGTGTACATTGCCAAACGAAATATGTCAAAAAGAAGTGTTGAAACTTTTAGCAATATAAAGGGATCTAGCTTTTCAAAATCTACAAATCAGACATGCAAAAGGGGTGAACACATAGTGAACAGTAATTATATAAACTACTACTAAAAACTGTCAAGGGGAACGGCCATCCTGTCTCCACAGGTAAATGATGATTACCATATTAGAAGTAGGCAAGGGCTGCAGTTAGTCCCATTCATGCCAGATACCATCCTTATCCATAAGAATGCCAAGCAAGACAGCTCAGTGAAATTGTGATAAAAATCTAGTTTTTGAGTGCCCAGAAATGAACTTTGGCAGGGGGGTGGTAGGAGACATACTACCATTTCAATGCCATAGCCCCTATGAAATTTTAAGATTATATATTTTTTTTTAATGAAGCCAAATAATTTTAGATACACAGCATACAATATAATTCAATGTAATTCATATATTCATTCTCCACTATAAGTTGTGCGTTGCCATAAAACAGGGATAAACTAAGGCATCCAAATTGCCCATAGGCGACAGTTTAGAATTTTTTACAGCTTATCAATTTAGTGTCCCCACAAAACTCTGGCCTCCAGCATGAGTTATACCATAAATGTACCAACCTGTTAGTATTTTCTAGCTGGTCACAACCCTATTAGGCATTGAAAAAACATTAGGTGAAAAACACCAATTTTTGGGGACTTTATAGGCCAACAACAAAACTCCAGCATGAGTTGCCATACCTAAGATGTATGGTGCAATGGTCATTTTTGAACATGTGCAAAATGCTTATTTGCATTGACTTATGTATGTACCATGTTTAAAGACTGTTTCTGTTAATCTTTTTTTTTAAATGTTTTTCTTCCTAAATGGACAATAGGAATTTATTATACCAATATTGTCATCTTTGCATTTCTTTGCAGGTTTTTGAGCACAAACTGGCTTCTACCCTGCTTGTGCCCTGGGTAGGGAGTAAGTAAACCTGTGACACATAACAGGGTGGGTGGACCGGGAAGGGTGCAGTGTTTTCCCAAGCCAGTAGATGTGATCAGTTGCCTTTATGGTCAACTAAAACACATCTAAAACAAATATGAAAACTTGGAAGAACAAATGTGTGTTGGATACCTGTATCTCCCACAGTACACATTGATTTTTCCAATATCATTACGGTGATACAGTAGTGACTAGATAGCCAGTGAATGGAACAGTTCTGCAACAGGGGACTAGTCATATGAAGTGCCCCGTGGCTATGCTATGAAAAAAACAATATTTTCTGGAGTGAGCAAATTGACAGAAAAATAAAAATAGTTCACTTTTCTAGGCTATGTTTTTTTTTTAGAATTACAGAAAGACAGATTAAAGTGTGGGTTGCTTTAAAAAAATATATACAAAGATGGGTTTGCAGAAGGATGAAAAGATGTGCCTATTGATAAAGTTATTTCTAAAAGTACTTTTGTGTAGAATCCAAGGGGAATGATACCGCTGCTTGATATACCACTTTTCCAATATCTTATTTGCTTTACCAATCTAATTTCCACATGAATTCCAGCTTTAAATATTAATATTGAATCTCTGCTTTAAAACAGATCTTCCATTACACTCTCCTTTTTTTCTGGTAAATTTAATTATATCTAACCTAACTGTAGCAAATTTTAATCAATCCCTTTGTGGAGATGCCTAGTGAAAACCAGCTGTGACTAGTATAATATTTGTACTGTAATGTAAAATATAAAACAAAAGAAAAGAAGTATTAACAACTTTTTATGTTCTGTTACTATGTTCAATGCCCTCTGTTTATATTTATAATCAATCTACATAGTGATTTGTATTAAGGAGGGGTGAATGTATATGAATGTACTTGTACTGTGAATGTATGAATGTACTCAAGATATAAAGTAGTAGTGTACTAGGAAGTAGACACAAGACTATGAACAAAGAAAAACAAGTTATGTGAAAATTTATATTCAGTTAGCTTTCACCTTGTACATATTTTGTGTTCTGATCTCAACATCACTGGGATTAAAAACTGGAAGTGGTAAAATGTCCCCAGAACTACAATAATAAAATAGGTGGTACAGTGCTGATTTTCTTTCACAATGAATACAAGAATATCAGCTGTCAATCTCAAATAAACCTATGGGCACTGTAACACAATGGGCCTGATTAAGATCTCCAAGACTGGAGAAAATAGAATATCATGGGTGAACCTGGGTGATCCAGCAAACCATGATTGAAAACATTTGGCAACTAATAGCAAATGTTTTTTAAGAAATCCATTCTAGGTTTCCAATCCATCCTAGAAATCCACCTAGGATTACTTAGGTTCACCTATGACAGTCTTGAATAGTCTGTTGTCTTGGAGAACTTTAATAAACTAGAACCCAATGTTACAATGTTTAAATTTCTAATTAGGATGTTTGTGTTTAGGCCAACATTTTAATCAGGCATTTGGGGGAGTCTTACTTTTGTCTGTGAACTGAGTGTGTAGTTCCAAACCAGAGCTCCAGAGCCTTGGTCCACTGGGTGCACCATGTGGACCTCACCAATGCTGATCTGGATGTTAAATGGAAACCACTGGGGACTATGCACTCACTATGCACTCATTGCCTGCCAAAAACTGCATAATGTAGAGAGGCTGCACTATGATCTTGTGCCCCCAACTTGATGAGGCTTAGCCTTCAGTTGCATTTTGTTTTAGGTATTTTAAGTTGGAAAAAATCAGGGGCCATTAAAAAAAAGCATACAACTGCATCATTAAAGAAAATCTGTTGGAAGAACTACTAAATCCATGGACTTTATACCTGTCCAGTGGACCTAAACAATAGCAATTATTAGAAACATAATTAAATGATAATAGTAAAAGGTTACAGTACCTAACAACATTCATTAGTTGCAGAAAATATACCATATTAACAGCTCAACAGAAGTAGAATTAAATCATAAAAGTATTCATAATAGCAAATATAGAATTAAAATAATAATTGCAATTAAACTAAGGAGCAATTTTAGGAAGATCTCTAAATACTTGGAAAAAGATTATAAAATAGAGTGAACTATAGGCCTCTTTCAGGGTCTGATGAGCAAGCATATTAAAAATGATAAAGACAAAAATTAGAAATAATATTCACAGGATGAAGCTACTTATATTTATAAAGCATATAAAACACATAGTTTGCATATTCCCTGAGTATGGTAGTAGAGTTGTATTTTAAATATTGATAGGGTTCTAACACAGCTATTGTACATTACAGTATGAATAATTACATAGAATAAAGTGTGGCTATGCCTTTGTTAGGAGCGTATTATTTTAGCCACTGGAAGTGTAATGATTCAGCTGTCATTTTGTATTAATACTTCCAGCCGCAGCATTACTCCCATCCATCTGTGCAGAACTGCTGTGTGCTATTTGGGACAATTTATTATTTAGCCCAATAGCTTGTTTGCGAGTTCATGAGTTTTTAGCAATTTTCATAATAAACAGGAGTGTCAGATTATCCAGAGGTTTTAGAAATTACATTTATTGTACTGCGATTTTGGGCTTGGAAAATCATAAATCTATGCCATAGCTTTCTCTCCTTTCACTTTCTTTTTCTACATTCTATCCCATATTTCTATTTCATATCTTTAAAATGTCCTCTTACATTAATGTTAAACAAAACAATATGCTAAGGTGATAGATTAAATCAACTCTTTTTTCAGAATGATAAATCCCATTTACTTTGTTTTTTTTCTAAACTATAATCAAAATTTTCCATCTGTTCCAACATAATGCCACATTTAAAATGCTAGGAACAGAATCTTAAAAAAGACCCCCGAAAGGGTAACAATTGGGGTAATGTAATCTTAGCTGAAGAGAAGTGTGCTGGACTCCACTGTATATTAAATCAGAAATAGAAGTTCTAAACAACTTTTAAACCAAAAGCACCCCCAAACATTTTACTCTTTCATAACTACAACCCATAATACTGTACTCCTCTAAAATGGGTCTTTAATGAATCCCCTTGTCATTTATTACATAACATAGCTCTTAAATAGGATAAGACTAGGGACAATTGGCCTGGCAGAGAAACCCAACCATAGGGTCTTGCCATGGTAGGGACAGCTTTCTGCAGCTTAAGGAAGTTGCAACACAGTGATAGGTGATCATGGTGAAAGGCGGGCATTGTCATATTTTTGTGGTTATTTGTAACACAAGGGGAATGTATGAAATATGTTGTAAATTATGAATTCGTTGATAAGGTGAACATTATAACTAAAGCTCTGTATAAATGTGACATATTCCTTACCAATTAGCTTCCAATTAGCTTAAAAAATGTACAAATTATGAATATATTTTACAGTTTTGCATTTTTCTGATATTTGATTTTTTGTAGTTTGTCGCATTTGGGTTTTTAACATCTTAGTGCTAGAAGACTTATGCTAAACACTTTGGGTCTGATCTAATAAAGCTTTCCAGGACTGGATACATTTTCATGGGTGAAGCTGGCTGATTCAAAAAAAAAAAATACTGGAATGAATCTGGTCCACGATTGAAAACATTTGCAAACCAATGGGAAATATCTTTAGGAAATCCATTCCAGGTTTGCTGGATCAGCAAAGTTCACCGATGAAAGTATATCCTCTTCAGCCTCGGAGAGCTTTAATAAATCAAGCTCGTTGTCGGAAATCTGAATGAAAGAGTATACTGTCACCACATATAAAACTTCCCAATGACCCAGTCCTCTCTGCTCTTAAAATATTTAAATGCAGATTTAAAAAAACTCATATGATGACCTAGCAGTAAAGGATAGCCATTCATTTCGAAACATCCAACTCACACATTGAGTTTTTGTGGCTTTACAGCTATAGACTTCTGACTGATAGTTTTAGTTAATTTAGCATTACAATTGAAATTCATATAGATCATTGCAGGAAAGAACAGTATTAGAGCACTTGGGATGATTAAGGTGTTACTGGCTGAACTGAGTGGCAAAGTAACAGGAGCTATGAAAACAATGCTCTTTATGACTGTGGCATGTCAGAGCCTTTCCTCTCTCTATCCCTTCCCCTTTCCATTTTCCCCTTTTCAATAACAACACCTGCGGTATGGTGAAAATGGTTATCCGGCCGTTTAATAATTTAACATATTGTCGATATATATCTTACAACCGTTTTATATTACAACCATATAAACATTAACTGAACCATGTACCCACCCCACTCAGGTGGCAGGTCCGACAGGCCTTAACTCCTTCACTATTGTTAACCAGGGATCTGCGCTTTCAATGGATATATATATATATCTATGTATATATCTATGTATATATATATACGGCTCCCACCGCCTCGTGAACTATCAATCACGCATACCGTCCCAAACATTAACACCCATTAACAGCCCAACTCCCCAGTTTTTGGAGACCCCATACCATAAATGGCTGTCCACACTCCATCACTTTAACAATAAAAGGGAGCAAAGTCATTACCAGGTAACTACAGACCCGTTAGTTTAACGTCCATAAGTGGAAAGGTCTTAGAGAGTTTTATAAAGAACCACATAGAGGAGTTTCTGCTGGAAAATATTATTATAAGTGATAGTCAGCATGGCTTCAAGAAAGACGGAAGTTGTCAAACAAATTTACTTTCTTTTTATGAGGAAGTAGGTAAAAAGGTAGACAGTGGAATAGCAGTTATTATAGTGTACTTGGACTTTGCTAAAGCATTTGACACAGCACCCCACAGACGGTTAATTTGCAAGTTAGGGTCGATAGGTTTAGAAAAGTCAATCTGTAAATGGATAGAGAACTGGCCTAAAGACTGCATCCAAAGAGTTGTAATTAATGATTCATACTCTGAATGGTCTAAGGTTATTAGTGGTGTACCCCAGGGTTCAGTGTTGGGACCTTTACTGTTTAACATCTTTATAAATAATATAGAGTTTTGGGATTAAAAGTACCATTTCTGTGTTTGCAGATGACACCAAAGTATGTAATAGAATTAAGTCCATACAGGATGTCTATAATCTACAAGCAGACCTGGATGTACTGTTTGATTGGGCAGCCAAGCGGCAAATGACATTTATATTATATAGATAAATATAAAATTATGCACTTGGGGGCCAACAACATGCATGCTTCATACTGTCTAGGGGGAATACATTTGGGGGAGTCAGAAATGGAAAAGGATCTGTGGGTTCTGGTAGATCATAGACTTAATAACAGCATGCAATGCCAAGCTGCAATATCTAAAGCTAGTAAAGTACTTTCTTGTATTAAAAGAGGAATAGACTGCAGAGATGGAAACATAATCCTGCCCCTGTACAAAGTTTTGGGCACCAGTTCACAAAAAGAACATTGTTGAATTAGAGAGAGTGTAGAGAAGGGCAACTAAACTAATAAAAGGAATGGAGGAGCTCAGTTATGAGGAGAGATTAGTTGAAATGAATCTATTCTCCCTTGAGAAGAGATGTTTAAGGGGGGATATGATCACCCTGTATAAATTTATAAATGGTCCATATAGGGAACTCTCTTCCCCATTATTCACTTTGAGATCATTACAAAGAACAAGAGGACACTTTTTGCGAATGGAGGAAAAGAAGTTTAAGCTCCGGATAAGGAAGGGATTCTTCACTGTAAGGTCTGTGAAAATGTGGAATCAGCTCCCTCAGGAAATAGTTTCAGCAACTACTATAGATCGCTTTAAGAAAAAGCTGGATGTTTTTCTAGAAGCACAGAATACAACTGGGTATTAAGGCTTTAAAGTAAAAATAACAGTGACTGTTGATCCAGGAAACATTACTTCATGGAATCAGGAAGGAATTCTTTTCCCCTGTTGAAGCAATTTGTACTAGGGTTTTTTTATTGGCTTCCTTTGGACCAACGATGTCCTTTAGGGTTTTTTATCTGGTATATGTTTATTTCCCTAGTGGTTGAACTTGCTGGACTTATGTCTTTTTTCAACCTAACCTACTATGTAACTATATAACCCACCTTAACAACACACTGCCCTTAAGGACCTCACACTGCCGAACCTCACCTTGTCACCAAAACTGACCATATATACCAAGGGCAGGAATCTTCATTCCTGCTGTCTAAACTTCTGACGTGTTCTGTATCTGTAATACATGTCACAGCTCCTCTAGGGCTGAGGGAGCAATCAGGGAATCGGAGCTGTCAGCATAGCAGAGCTCCATTGATTGCTCTGCTCCCTGATTGGCTGAGGAAAGGGAAATCCTGATGATGCTTGAGCTGTCATCAGGGTTTCCTATTTCTCAGCCAATCACAGAACACTAAAGATGAATGGGCACAAGTCCCCCAATTCATGTCTGGTGCTGAATGGCTAAGAAACGTAAAATCTCAGCCAATCACAGAGCACTAGGGGTGACTAGAGAGCCTTGTCCTCATTTAACCCCTAGTGCCCTGCGATGCCTCACTGTCAGGAGGAGTCCCATGGCTGTGCTCATGTCATGATTGCAGCCATGGAAACCATCTTATTATCATCATCTAATTTACCATTAAAGCCTCGTCCTATTTTTTACTTATATTTTAACCCTTTCAGGGAGTGAGTAAGGGGTTATATGTACCCCTGTACTCATTCCCCAGGGTGGGGTGGTGGAGATCTGGGAGTCTCCTTATTAAAGGGGGCTTCCAGAGTCCAAAGTCCTGCTAAAAACGTTTATAAAAGCCCCCATTGTTTTCAATGGAAGCTTTCATAAAAAACTTAAAAATGCTTGAAAAACCCTCCATTAAGTTCATAGGAAGCATTTTCAAGCGTTTTTATGCAATTTCTTGCGTTTATCCAGCGTTTTAATTTTTTAAACGTTGCAAGCAACGTTTAAGATACCGCTCAAAAACGTGTCTATAGGAAACATCCTGGTTTAGATTAGCCCATTGGAATGCATGGGGACATAAAAAAATGGGCTTTAGAAGCCTCAGGTTAAACGCTGGGGAAACAGTCTGTGTAGTCTAAGCCTTATACTGTTTATGCTCTCTGCAGGGGTAGCTGAAAATATTTGTTATTCCCCAATGCCAGGAGTGAGAAAGTTTCCCATTTTACATGTTCCCGTCCTACTCTGCCCAACCAGCATCTCATCATGGGGGATGTCCTCACAACTTAGAAGCTGGCTATAAACCAGTCACTTACATATGCCTGTAAAAATACATGTATGCCTTTATAAAGTAACAAAACAAAGGATGACAGTTGAAAGTCCAGACACATACACTGTGAAATTTTAGTTTTCAGTCCTCTCTAGTTTTCCTATATTATAAAATAACTAATGTACCATTTGTAACAATTATCTTCTAATACTTTAGTCTTTCTGTCTTTTCAAGGCTAGCATTAAGTGTTATCAACAATAAACCCAAGGGTAGCCAAAATACTAAAAAGAAGCATGAAAGAAATCACAAGCATACAATGTAAAAACAAATTAATTGTGCTCTGCTTTTTTAAAGAGCATATTTTATTTGGAGGCATATAACTCAGTTTATCAACCGTGAATATATTTTCCCTGGTATATCAGAAAAACCCATTTGTTTCATCAAGCAAAGTCACTGGAGAAAAACCATAAAGACCATAAACTATAGAAAAGGTTTTTTAGAAAGCACCGTAATGATCAAGAGGCAATGTACAGTAATTGCATTTTACTCGAGAAAGCTTTTGTATCAGACACCAAGCAGCATTTGCAATGCTCTTTTCATCATGGACTGTTGTTGTTCTGTACTATGGTTTCATCAAATCCTAATGACTTTAACATCAAAATATATTCTTTGTGATCTCATGTGTGTGCCTTGTTTCTGAGACACGTAGTGTATTTCTGGATTTATTCTGGCGTGTTTTATATTTGATTCTCAACATGCAGTCAGAACTTCAGCTTCCTGCTTTGTTTTTTTTTGCACGTCTAAAGTGTCATAAGGTCACAATTTATACCACAAGTAAAAAGTATAGATACAACTGAGAATGTAAGAATGTGGTACATGCAACTAAGATATTAGTCCTATATGCAACGTCTAAGGGATAATACAAACAAGATCATCATAATTATTAATAATATTACTGTTGTTTTTATAATACTAGAACTATAAAATGTTAATTAGTTGTGCTGAAAAATGGCTGATGGTGGTATGACACAAAAGAAAAACAAAAAGGATTGGCATAAGACAAGAAGTTTCTGATTTACAGAAAACCAACCAGGCTCAAGTTTCAGAAAGACCGCTGGAGATGACCCATACTGAGACTAAAACAGGTTTTTAACTAGGACAATATCCATATTAAGGAGAGACTGTTACAAGAGCTTTCCACAGATTGTTAGACTGCTTCGGATTGCTTGTGGTATAGAGATTTCCACAGATTTGTTAGAGAAACTTTTTGTTGCACTGTCCATTTTATAGGAAGTGTTTTTTTTTTCTAATGATTGTCAATATTGAAGAGACTGTCCAAGTTAGATAGTCCTAAGACTGTGTATGTAACTATTATAGGGATAGGTAGATATTCTCATCTTATCATTGTTGCTGTTTGAATGTGGATCACAAACTTAGCCTCTACATTTGTCATTTGTTTCCATTCTATGTGCAGGAGTTAAGCTGCATACACATGTACAATTATTGTCGTTGGAAAGGATTTTTCACAATCCTCTCCAACGACTAAGGACTGCACGAAGCATGAATGACAGCATCGCTCTGCTCCACGGAGAGGAGAGGAGGAGAGCGACAGAGCAGGCACCCGTGCATTAGGATCGTTCGTCCTCCATTATCCGTGGATCCGCCAGGACGGTTCTTCGGATGATGGACGACGGGCGCTGTACAGACGCCCTGAGCCGATTTTCGGGCGAGAACCATTGGACGTGTGTACTTAGCTTTACACCATCCCAATCCAGCCATTCAAGATGGCCGAAGATTAGGTATGCCGAAGAAGAACAGTCACCAACAGGTATGCCGAAGAAGAACAGTCACCAACAGAATGTGTTCAGGCAGTTTTGTTTATTTTATTGCAGAGATTGCGTCATCTTTTTTGCAATAAAGGACGCATCTAGTTGGAATTTTTTTAATTCTTACATTTAGTTCCACTTTAAATGTTGCCTTTATTTTTGTCCATCATACTTACTCATTAATATAGTAAAGTACAACTATAAGCATAGTAGCACTTTGGTCTTTGCAGTGTTAGGTCCCAAGTTTGAATCTCAGGGCACTATCTGCACGGAGTTTGCTGGTTCTCCTTGCGTTTGTATGGTTTCCCTCCGAGTACTATGGTATCCTCCAACATCCCCAAAAAAACCCAAAAACTTGCTGTTAGGTTAATTGGCTTCCCCCCAAATTGACTCTAAACTGTGTTAATGACATATGGCTATTGTAGGGATATTAGTGAGAATCTTTGAGGTCAGCTAGTGACATAACTATGGACTTTGTAAAGCACTGCGTAATATGCTGGCGTTATATACATTGGGTAAATATAAAAATGAAAGATACCTTCTATCTAAAACATGATCCCATATACTAACTATTCCACGGTCTGTTTCTTCTAAGGTGCTATAATAAATTTACAATATAAGAAATAAATTTACAATAGAGTTTACACACTATAGGAGATTACGTTTTTTTCCTTTGCATAGTGATTCTCACTTTGTAGGATATGATTTACCTAACTTTTTTCCCTTGCACATGATTTAGAATTTCAAAGTGAATTTTTACTACATTTACTAAACTAAGTGAAATATCCCTTTATTCACTTTAATGAATTGGCTGGTGAATGGCTTAAACTCATAATTAAAACAACCCTAATGTATTGTTAAAACAATGGGTTAGCTTGGCTGAATGTGAAAAACAGCTCTGTGGCTCTAGTCTTTTGGTTTTGAATGTCAATGAAGACTCTATACAATAAAAAAGTGGATATGATGATGAATTTATTGCCTATTTAGTCATTCTGTAGCAGCTTCCCAAACACTGGACATGGCCTTATAATATGTAAACCTTTCCATGATGACCCTTTTAGGCTGCTTGTAAGATATCTGTCAATATGAAGTAAATCTCACCTCCTAGTAATATTAAGGTTAAAATAGTTCAAATGGTTTTTGACCTGCTTTGAAGCAATGACATTGCAATAAATGTTTCCAAATCTGCTGCAAGGGAGAAAAAAAGAGATTCTCCGCTAGTATAGACTATATCTGCAGTCATTTGTAGCATACAGGCATATGCAGCACTTTAGACCACAACATAAACACAGCCCAGCTATGTCAACAAGAATTTGTTGTGGAACACAAATCATGTCCAAGGAAATCATGTTACATGATCCCTCAGTTAGTGACATTCCTGGGGCATAATTTACTTCCATGAACAAGTCACTTTGTATTGTGTCAATCACAGGAAAACTGTAATCTGGATTTGTGTTTAAGCAAAGACAACCAAACATGGGGGAATAAGTCAAGTTTTTTGCTCTCTCTTGGATGTACGGATTTAATTCTGTGTAATTACTTATAAAATCTAAAAAAAGAACATCACTTCCTATGCAAACCTGAATTCAAACTTCAAACAATCATCATTAGCGTGTGACAACTTTCACTCCTAAAAGTAAGAGTATATCTATCATCATTAAAGATGATAGGGCTTCTATGTTGACTGCTACATTAGAACCCAATGCAAGATGAGTAAAAATGGAAAGGTGCATCTGTCCAGATCAGTGCCACCCAACCAGGATTCCATGGAACCTTTGGGTTTCTCCAGAGGTTGCTAGGGATTACTATGTGAGTGATGACAAATTTGTACCCCTCTGGCCAGTTTACCTGACACCAATGGTCTTTTTGCCTAGCTATAAGAGTGTCATTCTTCCCCCTGGCCAGCAATGTAGGAGACATTCTTCTTACTGACCACCACACTAATGTCCTGTGAGCTGGGGACATAGTAATTAAAGAAAGCGGTTCCCTGAAGACCTGAAAATTATTTAGGAGGTTCCCCAATGTTACAAAGATTGAGAAACACTGGTATAGAAGAAGACAGAAGTTTGTATAACGTCTATGCAATTGTGTAAAAATGATAACCTTAGGTATACATACCAAAAAGAATAACATAATAATGTAAAGCAACGAGTGATAATTGTTTTATTGTGGCCATACACCTGACTTTTGATCAATTTGGGTCAAATGGACTGCAAACAAGTAGACAATCAGAAATTCAAATATTGTCAAAATTCTGCTACCAAGTGGCTTGGAATTTCAACCTGACTCTTATTAGGGTATACAGCTTGGGTAACCTGGAAATAAAGGGCAGCAAGCATGCAGACCCCATTTTGGTATATAACCAGTCCACATATGTTTCTTTATAGAAGATGGGTGTTCTAGCCAGAGAGCATTAAAGCCCCCCCCCCGATGTTAAGTTTAAGGAATGTAGTATTAAACATGTGCATGCAATGGGCCATTGTGATTGACAAAGAATACATTGCTTGACATGTTGACTTATGAGCATTTACATTTGTAGATGATGTGATTGACGTG
>NC_092860.1:101144436-101148023 GCF_032062135.1 Pyxicephalus adspersus
TTCAAAATCAAACATTTGATAAACAAGAAAAGCCAAATAAAGCCTTTACAGTAGCCACTACTACCAAATGCAAATTATTAGGTTTACAATTTACGGATCTATTATTCCCTAAATGGGAACTATGGGCATTGATGTGGCATAAGAAATATGAAGACGGGAAGTCTTTTCAGTCTTCATGCTATATAAATACCCACTCTCCCTAATGTATTACTGTTCTCTCAACATTCAGGTGAGTTGTGAGACATAGGAATGGAGGCTTATCAACTGACTTTTGACAAAACAAAACACATTTTGTGTATTGGTAAGAATACATTTAGTCAGCTTAGGCTAAATCTTGATATGCTACGGTATTACCCTTTAATACTGAGTAGCAGCTTTTAGTTAAGAAATAAAGTAATTGAAAAGGA
Source organism: Pyxicephalus adspersus (assembly GCF_032062135.1). Taxonomy (NCBI): domain Eukaryota; kingdom Metazoa; phylum Chordata; class Amphibia; order Anura; family Pyxicephalidae; genus Pyxicephalus; species Pyxicephalus adspersus. The sequence continues at coordinate 101,144,844 of NC_092860.1, forward strand.
TCGAGAAGATGCTACTACCTTAACCTGCTTGGTAGATGTTAAGGATCACTTTAACTAATCACATTGTCCAAGAAATATTACAACTGCCTCAAAGATAGAAAATCTTTAATGTGGGTTGAGAATACCTACACTGGATATTTACATGAATCAGCAGTTGGCGTTCCCAAGACCTTTGACTACCTATGACAAAGTGATAATAAACAGGGGGCCGATCTGGTACATTATAAGCATCCATAGGGCAATACTAAGCCCAAGCCAAGAAATTTTATACTTATCATCTACTAATGGGAATGTGCTTTATTTTAGAAATAGTGAGACTTTCCATTTTTTATACAGTATACATCTACTTATTTAGCTAAAAGGTGAATAGTAGACAATACAAATGTTAGCTTATGCTCACAGGCAAATAATGTAAGCATTACTGTTTTAAGATGCCATACTTGGCAATTGCAATGACTAGCAGTTCTTAAATTGTTTTAGTAAATTACCAGTACAGAGCAATAGAACAGAAGGCAGATGCTCAATTCATCTTTCCTTGACTATTTTATTAACACTGTTAAAAATTCAATTGGTGTTTTACACAAGATAACTTGTTGCAGAGATCGCTTTTACAAAAACCAGCCAACTGCAATAAGATAATAAAAAAATAAAATAAAAAAATTAAAAGAAATAGTAGAATGTCAACAGTAAGTTTTTTCCCTCACGAATATATATTCCAGTTGCTTTCCACTGCATCCATACTATGTTAATTGCTGTACATGCTCCTGGGAGTACAAACCGCTGACAGTTCTCTATATCAGCCTAAAAGTGCTGAGAGATGTAGTATATCTTTACAATAAAAATATGTCTGCATTCAAATTGTTGAACAAAGGCAATGTGATTCATGAATCATTACAGTTGAAGAATCATCTGCTGCATCTCAAATTATCACCTGGAGCAAAATCCAATTTTCTCCAAGAATTTAATAAACCTTGATAACTTTAGCACATAATAGTTCTACTGTTCCAGTTGATACAATATGCAGTATGTTTCCATATAATTTACTGGAGTGATAAAAGTGCTATAGCTTTTCAGCATTAAAGTACTACTATTCAAGACGTACTCTAGAGGACGACGTACAATTACGCCAAGGTTAAAGGAAAATCTCTGGAAGCTGCCAGAATCCATAAGGTAGATGTGATATATTGGATGCTTTAATTGTTTGGCTTTTATCTGGCTTTTATTTTATGTGTTTACAATAAATAACTAGTTAGCAGCTTGTTTGTATGATTTTGTGAATTCCATTGACAAATCCTGTTTTGCAGCAATGCACAAGCAAAGTCGTGCTAGTGTAAGCTTACCATTCTACTTCCTAATATTGGTACAGAGAAATCAGTAGAGGTAAACAGACACCTGTGATGAGTTTAGAATTAAGCTCTCTCCTGGGTAGAGGACACGTCTAGAGACTCAATACAAATGAACTAGACTGCAGTATTAAGCATGGACAGATGGTGCATTTTCTGTTTATTTCAATGTGGTGTAATGTGCTACAACACAACACATCTAATATCAACGGATATTCAGTGTGCATCACGAACTGATGTCTATTGTTTTTATGCTATTATGTACAAGCCTTATTATTTATATTTCCAGCACTAATATTGTATACAACAGGTAAGCATAATTTCATTACAAAGGCAGCACCCAGTAGACTCATTTTATCAAAATCAACTAATTTCAATGGGAGTTCTGACCTAAGTGAATTTCGAATTTTTGAATAAATCCTAATTCATGAAGTTTTTATGCAGAAAAACATGTTTTACGTAAAGACAAACAAAAAAAGGTCAACCACAAACAATACCTTGGCATCTGCAGGACTCCCCTATTCACCTTCCTACCCATGGTAGCCATGATCAGACTGAACAGACACATCTTTCTCTTAACTATGTACTTGTTTACCCTGGGAGGTTAGAGATCATGGGACATTTCAGTGCAAAGATTATCTCCCAAATGTTCCAGATTTTGTGGTAATGCCCCAGGTTTACAATTCAATACCAGTGGCATATGGCTCCTAGTGGGGAAATAATTGTTTCACTGCTTGACTCCCACATTGTACACAATCTGTAGGCATGCTGTTCTCCCTTACACTCCCTATTGTTCTCTCACAATGTCAGGGTATTTTTCCCCAGACATTAGCACATTTTTTTCTCCCACTGACCCGCTATTGCTACCACCAATATGGCATTAACTCCCGCTACACCAAGCATTTTTTCTTACACTAACCATCGACATCTGAACTTTTTTTTCCAACTGATCCCAGATCATTTTTTTCTCTTTCAAAGCACCTCGGGCTTCAGGATATTATGCCCGCTGATCAAAGGCCTTTTTTTTAACCACAACTAGCACTGTAAGAGACCCTATAATACATACTTCATAATACTGTACTATGTATTAAAGCACATATAGCATGCAGTATTTGGAATTGTGCACTGTTGGCTTTACATGCCCTTGTAGAACAACCATGAGTATACAATTGGTATAATAACGCATTATACTGGTGCATAACTCATTACTAATAAACCAAGACAAAGTTCCATAAATTATTGGTGGGTAGAAATCCAGCGCAACCAGACAACAATCATCGTTAATTAATTTTTTTATCCTAGTGGCTAATCCATTTTCCCTGTTTCTTCTAGGAAACTGAAAACCTGAGTTTCAGATCTTTGTTATTAATACAGTTTAGTTTATTTATTGCCTTTAGTGTTTTCTAATAGATATATTGTATGTTATCCTCACACATCAAGCTATGGTAATATTTAAGTATAACTGATTTCAACTTACAATGTTTTATATTTCTAAAAATTGTTCTATTATACCTCAAGTGAATATATTCACATTGTTTGTAGAACCATAAACATAATATAGCACCTTCATTCACTTTAATCAAGTTCGTAATTACCTTGAAAACTTCAGTACTGCCAGGTTGATTGAAACGTGTTAGGAGGCTAATTACACAGGAAATTGTTTTACAGTATGAGGTCTACAAACTATGGGATGAAATTAGCAGGCATGTTTAATTACATATAGGTGAAGTTTTAGACATATGTCATTGGCATACTGAACCATTTTCTGTCAGCTAGTATGATACCAAACCATTTTAAAGCAAATTTACAGATAAAATATTTCTCAGTATATTTTTTT
>NC_092860.1:101148199-101150744 GCF_032062135.1 Pyxicephalus adspersus
AATAAAGTCATTTTACAGTTAGGATATGAATAATATGCACTGAATACTCAATGCTTTTTACTATGCACTAAATGTTCTCTAAGTGTGCGTGCCTTATAAAGAAGCACTGTACTGCATGTCACACATTGATTTTGTAGGAAAGTTGAGCCCTGTACTGTGACAGGAAGGAGCTAAGGAAAGGGCAGGCATGATGGGGGCATAAGGAAGGGGGTTATAGGCAAGTCAGGAAGAGGTTGACCTAGGGGGGTTAGGCAGGGTCAGGAGGTTCAAAAAGTAAGAGGAAGGAGGTTGACACCCCTCCAGAAGTTTTATTGGGGAGCATATCCTGCCCCCCACCCCTTGGCAGTTGGGTTTCAAGGGATGGGGCAAGTGGTCTTTGACAGTTAGGAGTAATCAAATGCAGTATTTTGGAAGTACAGTTTTTGGTCTTAGGAAGAGATAGTTGTGGTTGGTGATTTGGGGAGGTCTAGATGGGCACCAACAACCAAAAGTTGTTTATGAGGTTACTAATAACAGTGCTAGCAACAATGATTGCAGTCACTGACATCATTGCCGGTGGAAATTATTGTAGTCGTAGACGCCAGTGGGGGTCTGTGGGGGACTGACACCAATGCTGGAGATTATTGCTGTTACTGATACCAATACATGAGGTTCTTTTTGTGATAACTAGTGCTGGGGGTTGTTATTACAATTACCAATGCAGGGTGTTTTATTGAGTCCACTAATTATAATGTTGGGAGATATAATTACAGTCACTGACACCAATGCTGGGCACTGACATTAATGCTGGACCAAACACTGAATAGATGGATAGATAGATAGATAGATAGATAGATAGATAGATAGATAGATAGATAGATAATACTAGTAATATATAATCCAACCTATTTCATATATCAAGGCCACATCCCTGTTATTAAACAATAAACATCAAAAATCTGAGTGATTTCATTTTACAATGGGACTTTAAGGGCCAACAAATTCAAAATACACAGTTATCCAAAAGTTATAAAACATTATACCGTATTTTTCGGACCATAAGACACATGGGACCTCCTCTATGGGAGATAGATAGATAGATAGATAGATAGATAGATAGATAGATAGATAGATAGACAGATAGATAGATAGATAGATAGATAGATAGATAGATAGATAGATAGATAGATAGATAGATAGATAGACAGATAGATAGATAGATAGATAGATAGACAGACAGACAGACAGATAGATAGATGGACAGACAGATAGATGGAAAAAGTACTCCTTACTTCTGAGTCAGTCACACAGTAAAGGAAGTTACTGACTTCCACCACTTGGATATTACAAACAATTAGTTTGGTTGAGTAAGATTCCATCACCAATCCAAACTACATATAGTAGGCTTAATTTAAGGCAAATAAGTCCAGGTGGGTCCTTGTACACCTGCACAGTCTGCACAAATGGTATGTCCGTCCCTAAATATGATATGACATGCAATATTTTACTTAAATCTCAAGTCTTATTAAGGGTAAGCACAGCCTAATGCATGCTGCTCAGGTGTTCCTGTACAAAACACTCAACTAAAACATTATAGTTCATGGTTGCAAAGATTTTTTAAAGCTTTCAAAGCAATACTATAAACAGAGAGATGAAAAAGCGGATTCAAAGTAAAGTTAATCCTGCGCTCGTCAGGCACAAATTAGCCCCCTGCTGTCTTTCATCTTGTGAGCTGCCATAAAGTTCCAGTGGTTGATCACTAAGATGGGCAGACTGGGGAAATGCTTCCTTTTACACCATCACTGTTGAAGAACTGAGAGAGGGAGCAAGAATACAGAGAATGGAAGGCAACCAAAAGAAGTTTTTAGGACCTGTAACAAAACATTATCATATGTTCATAAAGTCTTCAAATGTAGCACGCTTCACTGGTGCCTAAGTAAACTGCACATCCATGCCTGCTCAATTGATATCCAAAACAATAAAACGTAAGATAAAAGATACAACAAACAGCACGCTGGACAGGGCACTTGTGTGTTAAGGGCTGCCAGGCCACAACATGTCCAAATGTAGTATACACTGAAATATGTAATAAAAAGTGTTTTTTCTTCATTTTGCAGTGTGTCTAACTTTATCTTTTACCTTTTGAACAATTTTCTTACAAAACTGACAAAGTATATTGACAGAAAAATTAAATACATGTGTCTTAATCTAACCTTTAATGTTTTCAAAACTCTCCAGTCCTTAAGTTGATCAACCTAAAATTAGTTTAGCATAAAACTATGTGCTCATTAGGAAAGACCTGGCAAATCATCTGCAGAATTTAAGCTTATACTTTAATTTCAGCATATTTAGAATGTTTATATATTTGCCATAGTATACCAGTCTTTTCCAAACCAGCTCCCAGAGACCATTAACAAGTCATGTTTCATCTTTTCACAGAATCAGTTACTGCATTTCTCTTACAATGCAACTAACTACCACAAATCCTACGTTGTAAGCTCTTCGAGTCAGGGCCCCTTTTTTGTGTCACTGTCTGTATCTGTCTGTCATTTGCAAGACCTATTTA
>NC_092860.1:101151160-101172231 GCF_032062135.1 Pyxicephalus adspersus
TATATATATATATATATATATATATTTCTGTTTTTGGACAAAAATATTATAAATGTTGAATCTTTTACTCTCTGCTCTAAGGTGGTGATCACTGTTATTGGTTATCACATTATTACAAAATCACCTTTTCAGAAACTAATATTACTGGTTTCTGACCTCTAGTCCAGTCCAATGACAGCTGATACAATGAGGTAGTATGCATGGGGCTGTGTGCAGAGCTGGAATTGAATCATTTCGGTAACAGTTCCATAAATATATATTTATAGACTGGTTAGGAAGTAATGGTTCTGCTATCTTTACCTGTGGAAGGGTAGGTGTTTGAAAACAATATATTAAATTATACTGCTGGAATTATGCAGAAACAAAGAAAAACTAACAATATTCTTTCTGTGCTATGAAAAGAACTGCAGTATTACCTGTTGTACCCTCCAGAATGATAGAGGGTGAAGTTTGCAAGCAGACCTATCTTGCATTCATCTCAAATTTAATTTTTTTAACCAAAATGCACTGCAGCTCTGCCGGTTAGCACTCTGGCCTTTGCAGCGGTAGGTCCCAGGTACAAATCTTGGCGAGGACACTATCTGCATGGAGTTTGCAAGTTCTCCCCATGTTTGTGTGGGTTTCCTCCCACATTCCAAAAACATGCAGCTAGGTTATTGGCTTCCCCCTTAAAACTGACCATAGAATGTAATAAAGACATATGAGTGAAGTAGGGACATTAGATTGTGAGCCCCGTTGAGGGACAGCTAGTGACATGACTATGGACATTGTACAGTGCTGTGTAATACAATTGCACTATATAAATACTGTGTAATAATAATAATACCCATGATTAGCAGGGTTACCATGCTTAATAATAGTGCCAGGAATCCCAGGTGGTTACAATTATCAATAACCAAACATAGTCAATTACATCAACCAGGATTTCCTTCTTATTAACTACTAGTAAATCTACTATTTAGTGTTGTTAGTGCAGTATGTAGACACTGATAAGTCATCCTAATGGATGTTGATTTGCTGACGTGGTTGACTTCTTAAGACATAAGAAAACTTCATTAAAAAGTTATCTTTGACAGCATGTGTTTATGATTTTATTTTAAGTAAAGGATAGTTTCATGGTGTGTTTTGTAGCTATTTACATGTAGTACTTTATGGGGGTTAACAAACTCCCCATCCTTTTTGCGGATCATATGTTTAAAAGAGCCCTTGTCCCTAAGCAATGGGACCTTATCTGGTACAGAAAGGGAAGGGGCTGCATGCTCACAGCCCCCTCCTTTTCTAACCACCCAGGCTGCACGCCTTGGATAAGGGTCCAATTGTTGGGTATCCCCCAAATATGGTATTTAAATGATCTCTGTGTTTTCAGTGTTGCTGTAGATAGTATATAGATATAGATATAGTATGGCAAGACCCTCAAACTCGGGAAGTTTGGCTCATTTCTATTAATGACGCAGGTAATGGGTGTGGTTGAACATGTCACTGCTGATTGACAAACTTCAAACAAGTCAATCAGCAGGAATGAGGGAGTACAGACACCCCTGTGCTTAGTGGAAGATTTTTAACATCTTTGGGATATGACATGCAAACTCGCAAACCTAATATTTGTCAGGTAATAGTTTACATTTTTATGCAATTTAAGACTGCAATAAAGGATCTATCTTCAAACTATAATTTTACTCCCCTTTCCCTTATCATATCTAAAGTATTCTATGATTTGCTAGTTTGGTTCCTGGAATACATCAAAAGCAACACAAAGGTCCCAGCATACTGGCTTACATTAAAAAAAAAAAAAAAAAAACATTTGTTGGCTTACACAGTGATTTAGTTTTGGAAGATAACCTTACTAGACAGCCAGGTGCAAAAACCAGAAGTGGATACTTATTTGAAGTAGCACCATTACGTATACACTAGATAACCCTTGAATCTGACAAACGCCAAAATTTACTGAAATAGAATATTCATTTTTTTTTTAACTAATCATGCATGGCAATTTCTGCATGCTGTATATTTATGCATTTATTATTTCCCTTATTTCTGTATTCATTAACACAGCCAATTGTTGTCACTTTTCTAAAACAAAAATCACCATCTGCTGCTCTCACTTACAGTGCGCGCTTATCTGGAGTGTAAAACATACACCGTCCTGCTAAATAGCTTTTAATGCTGTCAATCTATGATAACTGACAGCAAAGTAATACTGGGGAGAAAAATAACAGACAACTGTGACAAAATTTGGCCAGGTTGCAAGACTAAAAGTTCTTCTAGGGTGAGAGATACTAATGTTAATTGCTCACATAAGAGGGATAAAGCATTGAGCAGTAATTGAATTTTTATGGAAATAAATAGGCGGCAGATTTACTGTGGTTGACAAGTTAGCAGGGGGTAAAACACTGGAGTGATATTAACTATTTCATTAACTGTACACTCCCCATCACATACAAGAAACAAATTTAGGTCTGGTAATTCTACCAGTTGGACACCAAATTGAAATAGAACTTGCATGCCCAAAGTGCTGGATGTGAAAGAGCATCTTGCCAACCTCCTGTTGTCTGTCATGCTTTTTAATTAAGCTATGTAGCGTGAAAAAGTTTAGGTCTTAGAAAGAAATTAAGATGTGCAGGCAGACCAAAGACATAAAAATGGAGGGAGAGCAACAGATAGAGACATCATGCACCAATGTTTTAATTAATATTCTTTTCAGCAATACATCTTTACATAAAGACATTACAGAAGGCTCATCTTAGAAAAATACAATTTTGGATGCATGAATGGTTTTGGCTTTGGACTGTGCAACCCCTAGTGGCCAAAAATAAAACTGCTTTAAGTTTTGCTGATAAAAATTTAGATTTAACACACATATATATATATATATATATATATATATATATTGGTATAAAATTACTGTATAATATATATATAAAAGTATAATACTACTATTCATATATAACAAGTTCATTTTAACATTTTGAACAACATATATATTTTCTAATTTTTTAATTTTTCTAATATTGGTTATATATTCACTAAACATTTCAGAGTTTCCTTGAAAAAAATGTGTTTTTAATAATTTCTTCAAACTAACACAATATTTTTACTTTTTAATTCTGCAAACACTTGTTTTACAAAGCAGATAAGTAGATGCATTATCATAGTTGATTGAAATCAATCAACGTTTAAATATTTATTATATATTATTAGTAGTAATATTATGCCAATACATATGTATATAAATGTATATATATATATATATACATTCATTATAATACTATTAATAATATTCTTATTAATAATAAATATTTATATATGAATATTTATTATATAATATTATTGTTATTATTAGTATTAATATAAATATGCAAGCTTTGTGCCTCATTATTTAGCTGTGTTTACTTATCTTAGTAAAGCTGAAAACCCCTAAATAAAACAGAAGATACACTTTCATCAGTGAACCTGGGTGATTCTGCAAACCTGGAATGGATTTCTTGAAAGTAATTTGCTGTTTGTTAGAAAATGTTTTCAATTCTGGACCAGATCAATTGCAGGTTTTCTGGATCACCCAGGTTCACTGATGAAAATGCATCCTCTCCAGTCTTGGAGATATTTAATAAATCAGGCCTATTCTCTCTGGTGCTGCCCCCACACTCCAATTGTTTTGAGATCATGCACTAGTTGCAGGTTTTACCTCTTTCTGCGCCGTTTTCCTTACTCCTCAATCAAATGCAGTAGTAGTTTGAGTATGTGGATCTCCTCTCCTTGGCTGTGTCATGTACCTGGAGCTGAGGAGATTCTAAAGGTTGCCGTCCTCAAATCCAAACTGTCACTGACAGGCCAGTAAGGAAGGTGATGTACTGCTATGTGACTGTGATCACTGCAACAATACGCAAAACAAACCAAAAAAATACTGACAGTCCTAGCCTGGGATCCTGGAGCATGCAACAAATGATGTAGCAGCATGTGCACCAGGTGCCTGACACTAGAGACCCACAGGTAGAAAAACAAAGGGCAATCAGGTAAACCAACACCTCATCCTCCATGCCACCCGGAACAGAAGTCTCACTTAGCCGCATGGTCAAGACACTGTATGCTTCTTACTACTCCTTTCTGTACTTTAAATGGCTATACAGTGCCAAAGTCTGTAGCACTTTTCACACAGCACGGGGTGCAGCATTTTTTCTTTATTTTTTCATTATTCAGATGATCCACATCATACAGAAACATTACATTATAGCTGCATAATTGCTAAATAGAAAAACATAACATAGTTATAATGTTGAGTCAAACTCCTAATGGGTCAAACATTGGGGCATCTGGTTGTTGCTTAAGGATGTTCATCCATAATGTTTGCTAAGTACAGTGGAGCCCGAGTTATCCGGAACTCAGATAACTGGAAATTTCAGATAACCGTCACCAACAGCTCCGCTCTCCTAATTGCTTCTGCATCAAAGAACACATACCACAACTCTGCTGGGGCTGCAGGAACAACCAGGAGAGCATAGCTGTCAGCGGAGAAGAACTCCACGGATTCCTCTGCTCCGTGATTGGCTGAGGAAAGGGAAACCCCGATGATGGCTCAAGCTTCATCAGGGTTTCCCTTTTCACGGCCATTCAGCACTAGAGATGAAGTCTATTTAAGTCTAGTGCTTAATGGCTGAGAAACCTCAAGTTCAGAGTAACCTCAGTTAACCGGAAACTACACTTATCCGGAATTGGCCATTAGTAGGTGATGGATAACCGAGGTTCTACTGTATATAGGTTTGTGACAGTTTATTTACTTTGTTATGACAATGAGGATATTAAATGAACATTACAAACTTCAAAGCATAATAGCCTAAATATTGGGGATGTGGCAGCTTTAAAGAAATAGCTCTCTTGTAGTAAGATATTAAATGAGCATTTTAGAGAATACATGGCCATACATAGGCAGTATGATATCCTCCTAATATGCTGACTATTGTTTGTGTAGCTGATTCTGTTTATTGAGTCTATGTTCTTTAGCATTCTGATATTTTTGATATATTACATGTATGAAACTATAAATTTTCATTAGCAGTTTGTTAAGCTGGTAACAAATGTTTGCTGTATAAAATGCTGACCCTAATAAATTCAACTACATTTACCTATAGATTTGATGCTTCAGCATTTAAATCCTAATTTAACTGAGATGGAGTGTAAAACTTAAATGCTGATTAGGGAGAAAAATAACAAAGATGAATATTTGATTATTAAATAATTACAATGTAGGTCACTACTACTACTTACTTTTTAATAATTATTAGTAGGCAACACTTGACTTACCTCAGTGAAAAAGTCATGGATATGAGTAATTTAATGCATACAATTTTGGATATAACAGTCTCTATAATAAAATTATATTTTCATTTTGTACTGCTGTTCTATTCTCAACACTAATTTTGTAGTTTTGGGTATAAAGGAACATATGATCTCGTTCCATGTGACATTGTTTGGGTCTGTCGACCAATCACTAGGCCTGATCAGTGGCACTACTCAAAGGTGATGTCATAGCTGCCTCTTACCTCCAGGCTTTCATGAGTTTACTGTGTTTTAGCACTTTTTGTGTATTATTGTTTGAAACAGATCTGGAATTATTGTGATATATATTCAATCAATATGCAATTCTTATTCTGTATTTATGGTGATAACCAAGATTTCACACATAGTTATAAAGTTAGTTAATTAGTTATAAAGACATAAGCCCATCAAGTCTAACCACTAGAAAAATAAACATATCCCAGATAAAAACCCTATAAACATAGATGATCCAGAGGAAGGCAAAAAACAAAACCCTGGTTCAATTTGCTCCAACAGTTTCTGTTGTCTTTACTTTAGAACTTTAACACCCAGTTATATTCTGTGCTTCTAGAAAAGCATCCCACTTTTTCCTGAAGCAATCTTTAGTACTTGCCAAAACTACTTTCTGAGTACATTCCACATTTTCACAGACCTCACTGTGAGGAATACCTTCCATTTCCAGAGATTAAATTTCTCTTCCTTTACTTATACAATATACATGCTACAAAATATGCTATAACTGTATTAATATTGGTTTTTGATTATTGTTACTATTATCTCAATATCTGCATTTTTTTATTCAGAACATAAACGTCCTCAATACTACCCCAAAGAAGCAAATAAGGCGAAACGCGTCAACCAAGAAGGTGTTCAACGATTTACCCATCTTTTTCGGCTCTTGGCTACAATGATTAATATCAAGTAGCCAGTTTATTTAGAGTTTCCTGTGTATAGTTTGTAAGGTCAAACACACCCTGTATGTTCAATCATTCGTCAATCGTACAATCAGAACGTAAATTACATTTGAAATCCAAACACCTCTCTTTCACCCCTTCCTTTTTTGCTTCTCAATATTGCTCGCGGATTTGTGAGTGGGGTGTGGCAAACCCAATTTACACACTGAGAGCAGTGTCTATGTCTTTTTTCTCATTCTCTTCCTGTGTGGCAATTTTCCATACAGTTTGAAGAAATATTTATTATGATGTTAATTTTAATTTGAAAAAATTTAACAAGTATGAATAAGAACTAGGGTATCTAGAAAAGTCAGATAAATTAGCAAAGTCACTGACGAAAGATAGTGCTAATGCTATTCTTGATGAACATTGCATTGGCTTACCAGTATGCCTTGTCTATACTGGGCTTTAGTTAGCCAATAGTACCATTCACTTCTGCCAGCTGTCACATGTACAGATGTGTAAGTGCTTGAGCGGATGTCAACGTGCCAGCCAAAAGGAGATGTGCAAAATCGCGCGATGATGAGAAAAGTGTGAACCTGCCTTATGTTTGCAGTGATTAAAATAAAATCCAGTTTTCCTTAGGGCTGCCATCTGGTAGCTTAACCTCTTGAGCGGTAAGCCCAAGTGTGGCTCAGGATAAAAAAAACAGCTGAAAATAGAAAATAAAGCCTTACCTGTCCCATCGTAGTCCTCCGTTGTCCTCCAGTATTCTGCCATCCTCTGGCCGCGTATGGCCTCTTCATCGATCTGTCTCCTGGCGAGTGTGCTGACGTTTCCCGGGAGTTCCTGGTGACGTCGGTGCGTGTGGCCGTCACTAGGGGCCCAGTGGGAATTTTAAATTATTTTGTATTGCATTCAATACAAAATAACTGTATTGAATGCAATACTCTGGATTTATATGTATAAAAGCAGTACTTTTATTCAGTAAATTCAGTAAATTTATTTTACAGTATAAAATAATAGTATGAGTATAATAAAGTTTGAAACACAAAATCATGTCAAAGTTTATTATTAAATTTAATAATCCATTTTTTTTTAAATGTATTTAATTAATTATTTTGACATGATTTTGTGTTTCAAACTTTATTATACTCATACTATTGTAAAATACTGTAAAATTAATTTTCATGAAAGACAATGTACCGCTTTTAGACATATGAATCCGGACAGAAATGAACCGCCAAGGAGGTTAAATATAGTAAAAGTACCAATATATATATATATACCTATGCAATCTATCTATTATTCTATTTCTATGTATATAGATAGATAAATAGCCATGCACATACCTTTAGCATCCTTTCATTCTGTACTAAGTATCCTACGTTACAGCAATTTTCCTGCACTGCTGTGCAGTATATAAAACATGGTATAAATGTATAAATGGTCAGATCCTAATCTACTGCACTGAATTTACTGAAAGCAAGCAATCTTTGATCTCAGACATTTATTCATCTCTCCTCACACATCTCTCCTTCAGATCTTTACCTACTGGAGGCATCTCACACTGAAGAGAGATTGTACTATATTTCATAAATATTCTGCGGTAGCGCTGAGGGACAGTCCCATCTGTTATTTGTTTTCAGCTTTGCTTACTGATAAAATAGGAAGGACAGCTTGCTGATGGGCTCTTTGAAGCAAAAGGCTTCTCTCTTTCCTCCAATTAATGCCTATAAATTATTTGTTTAGGAGACAATATTGGCCCTTGCTGAAGTCCAGAATTACCTGTGCAAAATTAAATTCATTCATCATGCCTCATTTCCACAGTGAATAATTCTGGCTCAAGGAACCAAACGGGTATGTCTACATTTTTATGGGAGTATTATACTGCACGCTGTGTCTTTCACTTGTGTCCGTGTCACCTTAGGGGTACTGTAAAGTTTTCAAAGAGATTTTCTCTGGCACTATAAACTATTGTACTATAATGTGTTTTTCCAAAACAGATACAAACTCTTTTGGGAATATCTTTACATTTTTAGAGTTGTGTATGTGTGCAGAAGGAGATTATAATTTCTAATCTAAGAAATTTGGGTTTGTGCCCTGTAGAATACTTCTGAGCTCCAGGAGAGGTTCCCCAGTGGAAGGATGTCTTCTACCTTCTGTCTATGAACAGTGTCATCACACCTTCAGTAAAGCACATTCTTTTACTTTATGTCTTGCCAAATTTTTATGCTGCATTTATTTTGCCAAGAAGCAGAGCAGTGAGATATTCAAAGCCTGACAGTATGATTTCAAACAGAATTTCTATGACTACAGAACTGCTTGTTGTTTAGAAAGAACCAGAAGGGACATTTATTTATAGTGTTATTAGGTTATTGTTGATACCTATTTTACAAAATAGAAAATTAATTAATTTTATATCCTCTACAGTCCACACATCTCCTGTGTTTCCCAAGGCCCACTTTTGTATTGTGAGATAATCGCAGTAGCAGCATGAGAGCTGTGTATGTGTCCATGCAGCTGTCATTAGCCCTATGTATAAACCTTCATATCTCCTTCATCCATTGTCATAGAAATGTAAAGTTTTCAGGGTACACAGGGGACCCTGAGAGCAGCCCCCTAAACATAACAAGTTGCCTGATATTAGGTCAGAAGCATATAATCCTAACAACAATCAGAGATATTTTCACATTACGGAGGGGCTATTTCAAGGCCAGGGTCAGCAAATTGAGTTTGCATTAAAGACCCCCGGGTGCCACTTCCTTTATTTACGTTCACAAAACTTCAAGGCTGCGTTTAGACTGGCGGTGAGGTTACCCCTTCCTCATGCCATAGAATCCTGCCTAGGGGTAGATGTGCAGTACTGCTCACTTCTGCCTGGAGTAAAATATGCAGATGATGCGGTGCGAGGGACTGAGTGGCTGGTGGAGTGTCTGCTACAAATAGCTGGACACTTACCTTCTCTGAACCCCAATTTCTCTGGAACAGAGGAATGTTGGCAACTGGAAATGTGGGACCCAGTTGGAAACCCCTTTTCTTCCTCCCCTTCCCCATTAAAATGTTATACCCATCATATCATTCTACCCTGTCACACATAGCTATCCCCTTACTCTTTATGAACCCCAATTTCTCTGTAATAAAACGGAAATGTAACTGCAAGTGGGGACTCTTTAACTCCCCCTAATATTTAATCACTACAGCGCTATCACAAGATACAAAAAATTATACCTGTCATACGGTGCTACCCTGTTACACATAGCTGTGTTACACATAGCTGGCCACTTACTTTCTGTGAACCCCAATTTCTCAGGAACAGGGAGATGTAGGGACCTGAAGATGTAGTACCCCTTGGCTATCTGTCACATGAATTGAATTTCTCTAGAAGTATCCATTGCAGAGGTTTTGGAGTACGAAAAAGTTAGTGACACCCTAAAACTGACAGGGCGCATTGTATGGTGTCGTTTCTGCTCTTTGGTACAGGAATAGTGAGCAGAGGGCAATATATGACCGTCCAGCACTGTATGATAGCTTTAGTTTTCTATCTTTCATTAATAAAATGTCACATTATTAAAATGAGCATCAAATGGTGAGTGCAAAAATTCTTGATTTGCCACTTCTTTTATTTTGTGCATGTACATTACAGTAACCAATTCATTCACTCAAACAAATACATTTCATTTTAAATTAAAACTATTCTAGTTTTAAACATCTTTAATGTTTGTTTGCCTTGTGGCCTGCAAGTTTTATCTCAACAGCGTCAACAGCGGCCCCAGATAAAAAAAGGCCAAAGGGTTGAGCACCACTGATCTATACCATAGATAGCTAGTAGAAACTAACTCTTGTAGCAGTTTATCAGATTTATTCTGGTTATTCATGGTTCTGCAGATTTGGTTATGCCATTCTGTAATGGATCCAGCAAATTTAAACCTTTAAACCAAATTTACCTTGGATTATCTGATTTAATCAACACAAGGTTGATTTACTAAATGACTCTAGGCTGTTCATTAAAGTGAATTATTACTCTAAAAGATATCATTTAGTTAGCTTAGTGAATGTGGTGAAAATTCACTTAACAAAAATTACCTAATCACATGTAAGAAAAGGTAATAAGTATGAACCAATATATATTATTCTGGATCAGTTATTGGATCTGGTTTATATTTGTTTAAGAATACATTTTAAGTTATTTTATGTAATGTAATGTAATTTTTATGCAATAAAGTTATTGTCAATTCTATTATATGTAATTCAGTTTAAATAATGGATCACCCAGCTGTCAGAAAAAAATAATAGGTTGACAAAGCTTTCAGAAATCTAGTCAGTTTGAGGCCAAAGTTGTCTTCAAGGCCTCTAATTTCATCTGTTGAATGCCATATCTATGTTTGAAGTTATAGACATGTTTGATGTTTCTCTCCCCCCAACCCCCCAATCATTAGCTTTGTGTTTCCTTTTATCTCTTTTCCTGTTTTGTGTTGCTTCTTTAAGCATTTAGATCTAAGTATGAACCCTGAGTTTAACATGGTATCACTGTTGTTCTTTTTGGGTATCTGAAATTGTACATTTGTTCTTCTTGGATAGGTAGATTGTGCTCCTTTTTACTTTCAACTTGCCAACTGTCCACATATACCATGGGTATAATATTTGGTTTTGTTACTTAAACATATTTAATGCAAACACTCAGGACAGACCTGGTTACTTCCAATGCATGTAGTACTACAATGGGTGCTGTGAACATTATCACCTGTAATCAAAGCTTTGTACCTTGGTTTATCTTATGTTGGTGTATTTTATTGTGTTGTTGTTCTTGTCTATATGTCTGTCTTTTTTACTTGAAAAAATTCTTAATACAAATTGTAATTAGGTCTTGGATTTCAATCACTGTGTTCAATGGCAAAATGACAAGAATCACAGTTTCATAATACCTGCACTGCTATTTAATTAAACAGTAAATAACTTAGATAGCAGAGAATAGGAGTTATCCTACTAAATTAGGTGAGGGTAGGGAACCCACCACCATGAAATTGCTATTGTGAACGAACAACCTACTGGTAAATCTGATGATTGAAAGATAAGTTAGGTTTTGTGGATACCTGATTAAGATAAATAGATTATCATCCTTTAAAATGATCCTTCATCTGATTTCTACATCGTTTCATACATTTGCTTAAATAGCATCGTAAAGGATCCTTTAAATTTTAACAGTCCAGTATACACTTTGTTCAACAGTACCAAGCCCTGATGAGGGAGGGACACGTTGAGCCCTATGAATTAAATTCTAAATAAAGGACTTTATATGTTTTGCTTTTAGCACTTTCCTCCATTCCACAGTCGCAGGGGGTGCTGCAATACCTACCACATCTCGGTATCCTACACAGCTTAATGTATTTCAAGGAGAAGATTTGAAACAGGTAGGTATGTACATTTTTAGTGTGGTACTATAGTTCCACTTGAAGTTGGACTACCCAGCTTCACGGCATCTTAGACAACTAGTTAATTAGTTCCCTAATACTATAAAAAACTGGGATTTCTTTTCAGTTTACAACTGGTGTGCATTTTATGTACCACATTGTGGCCTGTAATAACTCTCTTAGCATTACCGTGTGGTGTCTGTGCACTGTCATCACATGATTTTGTTCTGTACTGCGCAGGTTAGTACTTTGAACCCAGGAACATTTGCCATGTAAAGATGATCAACATGCTAAGATTTAGTTTCTGTAGAATTTGCCAATTGTTCTTTTGAGTTCCTTGAACCCACGACCTAGCACTAAACCCATTCTGGCCTGTTTTAAGGCTAATCGGCAAGTTTTTAGTAAAAAATGCAAATCCTTTAATCCCATGCAGACAATTTTGTTGATAAGTGGATAGAAACAGTGAATAGATGCTAAATAGTGGACAGAATATCTTTATTAAGCCAAATGTGTTTGAACACTGCACTTTAGATATTACCTCTTATTTGTAAATTGTGCAAGGGTCTATCAGATGTAACAAAGGGACACCTAAAGTAGGAGAACAAGAGATGTCAGGCTACATCTGACAGCATTAAAGTAAAAACCTTATGTTTACTATGTGTTAACGGGTAACTAAAAGGCAAGAGGATTTGGTTGTGTGGATAGGAGCACAGTTAAAGTTCGTAATGGGTTTTTGAATTTGAAAAGTATAATTCCAAACATTATACTTTTACATTATGCTAATCAGCATCATTGCTTGAAAAATTTACCTTGTTCATTTTCGGGTTTGACAGATCCCCTGCACTGCAGTATTAGCTCAGGGAGTTCCAGGTGATATCATTGGCCATATTTAGTCATTGATGTCACCAGGCCTTAAAGGGCTAGCATTAGTCACCAAAACATCATTGTGCATAGATCAGAGGTCATGCAGTTCTGTAGTTCATTATGGTTTAACATAGTTTGTCCAATAATTTTTTGAATCTGCTATCATCTCTACGGTTTGACAAACCTCAAACACTTTAAATTGGGGCCAAGTAGGACAGCTATTCACAAAATATGAATGAAAGAATGAAAATGACAGTGGCAAAGATACTTACTTATGCCCGTTAGCTCATAGGACACTGTCATCTTCCCCTTTTTTTCTTGGAGGTGATTTTTGGCCATCTTGATTGGTTGGGCTGAGATGATGTAGTTCATTCATTCCTGGCACTTGCTTATGAAGCTCAGCATAATGTGATAACTGGGGATTAGGCAGGTACATCATCTGACCCTTTCTGCAATACCTACTTGCCTGAATTGCAATTTATTTTTTAATGAATCATTTATTTAATAATCATTTTCCCTTTAAATGTTAAGCCTTTGCTGTACTAAAAAAAGAAGTTCTGCTCATGGGCAGTACGGTGGCTCAGTGGTTAGCACTCTGGCCTTTGCAGCACTAGATCCCAGGTTTGAATCTCGGCCAGGACACTCTCTGCATGGAGTTTTGCAGGTTCTCCCCATGTTTGCGTGGGTTTCCCCTGGGTACTCCAGCTTTCTCCCACATTCCAAATACATGCAGTTAGGTAAATTGGCTTCCCCCCAATATTGACCTTAGACTGTAATAAAGACATATGTCTATGCTAGGGACATTAGATTGTGAGCCCTTTTAAGAGACAGCTAGTGACATGACTATGGACTTTGTAAATTGCTGCATAATATGTTGGCTCTATATAAATACTGTATAGTAATAATAGTAATACAAAAACTACATACAGTACATGTTATTTGAAAAATATCAGATTTATTATACATTCTTCCATAATCATGAAGTTTAACCTCAATGTATTGAGTTCAGACACTAATAACACTGTTATATGTAGGTAACATGGACAGTTTTGTTACCTTTTATAGTATTGTTTTCTATTATTTTATTGCTTTTACTTTGCCAAATGTTTTATATGCACTTCATCTGCTGTATTTTGATGTATAAACATGCTGCATATAATTTATTATGATCTGCACTTTACTTACATCATAATGGAAACAGGCCAAATACTTACTAGAAGAACAGCATGTGATACTGCAAAGTTAAAGGTGATTTTCAGATTTAAGTACCTTTTGCCTTTATACAGTCATGTAAAGAAAAAAGTTCAAGCCTTGTAGATAAAAATTTGCTTTTTTATCATTTATTCAACAAAAATATCAGTTGAAATTTTGTTTCTCAGAAGTTGTTATTGCCCCATTTAGCCTTTTCTGACATTGATTTGGTACAATTTTTAAACAACCCTCCATGTAAAATTGCTTATTTTAATTGCAATATGTTTGTGACTTCCCACCCTCCACAACATTTTCTCAGTAATTAAATCTGGGCTTTGACTAGACAAGTCCATAACCTTTCATTTGTTCGTTTAAAGGTGTATTTTCTAGCATGCTTTGGATTGGCCAAACAATTCTTTAATGCATCAGTCCACAGCACCTTTTATATGTTAAACTGCAAACTGTATTCTTGTACAGTGTACTTTTCTTTTGGTAAATCTATGTACACCAACTAAACAACGGATCCTGGCAAATTGGCAATCAGTTGAAATCTCTTCCACTTGTGGATTATTTTGCTTACAGTAGAATTATTGATAATCTGTCAATCTTTTGCAATCCCTTGCCAGTCTCAATGGGCTTCCTTCTAAATGCTTCAGAGAACTCTTTTGATCATTCTTTAGATGACACCACAAATATCAACAGCAAAGAAAGCACTAAACCCTGAGGTTTAAATGGAAGGACCATCAGTGCATTCACTAATAAGATTCTACTTACTGTTAGCATCTAACCCGAAATACATGATTCTAATGATGGATTTGAATTGATGGTAAATGTATGGGTGTAATTATTTTTATTATTTTTGTTTACTAGTTTTTTTATTTTTTTTTATTTTATTTTGATCTGTATGCATTGTTCGAATAAAAATATATTGTTTGCTAGCTCAAATATGCTAAAAAAATACAGCACTTTCTTAAAATAAAGTTTTAGATAATTTAAAAGATGAAAACATTTTGTCATAGAGCACCTGGGAGCAAACATATTTTCTGAATTATATAAGTTAATTGGGTTCCTTTTGCTATCTGTCATCAACAAATGTAGAGGGCTAATTCAGCATGGGTCAGATATAGCATCTACATTTTTACCTGTTGAATTGCCTCATAATTCATTTTTACAGCTACTGAGAGCCCGAGTATCCTGAAGATCAAAGGCTAGCACAGTATTCATTTTTTCAGATGCAGTGTACATTTATCTAGCTAGCAGACATTTAATCACACCTTTTAATGATTATAGGGTGCAGGCAGCACTAAAGGGGTACAGAAAGAATATGGTTTGAAAAAAAAATGTTTCACTTGAATGCCTTTACACTAAAAAAAAAATACATTTAGCAATATACAGACTGTTAATGTATGACCTAAAAAACCTTTTGATAGACTTTCCTTTCTTCGTTAGAATTATGCAGTATGCAAAGTCCTCCTACAATCAATTCTAATATGCAGCTTAAAATAGGAAGTAAAAACTAACACCACCTTTTTTTTTGTTTCATATATAGTAGGGGGTAAAAGTTGAACTCCAGTGAAATATAAAATACACAAATAAATGCTCCTCCATTTCTTTTAACAGATCAATAAATGCAATCAGTGTAAGTATTTGAATATTCCTATTTATTGGCCTCTTACAACCCTTCTGTATAAAAGTATTCGATAAAGGGAGGAAAATGGAGCAGAAACCAACTAACCATGTAGGCTACATGTGGACAGGAAGTAAGAAAGTGTCATAGATATGCACCAGAAAAAATGCTAGAATACTATCACGGGATGTTGTATGGCAATTTGTTGAAGATAGGAGTTATTAATACTCGAAAGGCAAAATTATTTTTTTGTGGTATTTAAAGCAGTGAATAGCCTTCAATAGCTATTTTCCAGGTATGCCAGGTGGACCAGATTTGCAGCAGATGTATTCCTGCCCAATTCTCCACAAAGATGGAGGCCTTCCATGAGCTTGCCTCAACCTGGGGCAGAAAAGCAAAGAGAAAGACGTTATTTATTAATCCATCTTGACTGGGAAATATAACGGTAAGGCCCATGTCCAGCATCAGTACTCACCAGACACCGGTCCCCCAACCTAATGCCACAGTCTTTGGCCTAAAGCTAGCACCTGCTTAGCCCACTCAGGGATGGGGGAGGCTGGCAAGGACCAGGAGCCCACAGATACCAAGCAGTACCAAGGTTCTCACAAAAAATATACATATTTTTTTTTTTTGCTTTGTGATTTACAGTGAGGATTTTATACAGTAACTGACACCACACTGCCTAATAATATGTTGAGGCAAACATCTGTCCTAATTTCATTTATTAAAATAATGTATCTGTTCCGACTTACATACAAATTCAATTTAAGAACAAACCTACAGTCCCTATCTCGTATGTAACCTGGAGACTATTTGTACATGTTACAGAATAATATGTTTGCTGAGTAATAGTCTTCTTAATTTATACTGATGTTTTTGTGTGGGTGAAGAAAGGTTTTCTTTTTGTAGAAATTGGGTCCCTTAGATGACAAAATAGTCAATTAAGATGCAAGAGTACTTACATAGCTAATTCCATTCCATTGCTTTAAAAATTAAATTAATCCTGAAGGTCACAAAATAAAACCATAGTTAAAGTAGAAGAAACCAAACTGTTTTATTTCAAGTATTTATTTGTATCACCATTGTCACAGTTCAGCTACTTCTAAAACTTTGAGCTCTATTCCAATGAGAAAAAGCCACAGTATTCACTCAATGTAGGTCCTCTGAATAAACAAATTGGTTGTCAATCTTGCATTCAATCTTAGTATAAAAGAAAATTAGTTTGAATGACAGCCCCAATCAATTTCTTTAATATAGTATCACAGATTAGCATCCATGACGAGGAGTTCTACTCTCAATTCTCTGAAGAAATAAAAGTCTGTATGTCTATGCACTCTGAATCTACAAATAAAATGAACCAAACTACAATATTGATTTTGTAGTTCATGGAAAGTCTAAAATAAGAGCCATTCAAGGTTGGGTTTCAGAGTATATTTTGTTCGCCTTTGCAAAGCTTTCTTTAGACTACCCATGGAAATTATACTATATATTATCGGACACATTATTAAATGGTTCTCAGACAATTCAGCAAAATTATGTGAAATAAAATTATACCAATAACAGTTTCTCCTGCTGTCTTAGTTGTTTAATATTTATTTTATTTATTTTTTCTTTATCAGACTTTATATAATCTGTGTTTTTTTTCGCACAAAGTTCTTTATGGATGTTTATTTTCATTTATTGTGTCACCAACTTTATTGTGTTACCAACCAGTTTTTTTCTGAAAAGCACTACTTCTGCCTTCATGTCTTTTGATTTGAGGTGCAGGAACTTTATCAGCATGCTCCAGGTCTATGTAACTACAATAACTAAGATATTGATTACCAGTGTAATTGTGGGTTTGCCTCTGGGTACTCCGGTTTCCTCCCACATCCCAAAAAACATGCAGTTAAGTTAATTGGTTTCCCCTCAAAAATTGACCTTAGACTACATTAATGACATATGACTATGGTAGGGACATTAGATTGTGAGCTCCTTTGAGGGACAGTTAGTGACATGACTTTGACATCGACTTTGTACAGCGCTGCGTAATATGATGGCGCTATAAAAGTACTGTGTAATAATAATAATATTAAAACCTTAAATCGCTAATCCCTTCATATCTAAGCTTAAAATGTTAAGGAGTTCATAGTCTGGAACTTAGGTATGGTCTGTTTCATAGCAATGCATCAATAATTGTGAAGACGTATTCTGCCAATAATGTACCAGTTTTAAAGTCATTTCTCTTAGACCTAATTTTACTTATACCATCTCCAGGAAAAGTGCAAATCCTTCTATCCTGTTTAATTGACTCTGCTTTCTGCTTATCTATATCCATAGCGCAGAGTCAGGATTCTTCATTGGGTGTCCACGTCATAGCCTGCGGTGAATATTTCCTTGACTGGTAAATCGTCCAATAAGGTTGAGGTCCAATAAGAAGACAGAAGATGAGTGTTGTTATCACATTTGACGGTGCCGGGAACCTAGAGTGGCCTGTTTGGACATATTACATAAAATGATCACCAGTCTGATTCAGTAAAAACGTCAGTCCTGGCACGTTGATGGTGGATTAGGATTAGCATACTTCCATTCACAACCTAAGAGCAACTAAATTGCTGCAGGATGAGTTAGAGGGGGTGGGGAGGTAGGAATGGTTGTTTTATTTTTTCCCAGGGGATTTGCATTAATAGTATGGACTGCTCCAAATATTTATATGAATAAAATATTCTTCCTAGCATTGTAGAAATCTTGCAGCATTCAAAACATACTGGGTTGTGTAAGTGGTTATCATATAAGCTAAATCCTAGCCTTTAGGGACAAATGCATATGTTAGCAAAGTATATAAAGACTAGGTTACTAGGGACTACTCCGATCAAGTGGATTGACCTTTGTGGACAGGTCCTGTTTTAAACCAAGGTAAAAATAGCTCCCTTGCATAATAATGTACTATGAAATATATTGGCTCAATTACATGCATAATTATCCAGCAAAATAAATTGGTAAATTGCTACATGTTTTTTACATTCTGTACTGCTTGTACTCTTCACAGACCAGTGTTCCTTTAATTGATTGTCACTGTTCCAATTTTAGATTACTCTATACTCTATTTGTGAGTATTTTCCTTACTTCAAAATGTTTTGATGATACCTGTTTACTTGTATTTAGCACTTGTAACATATGTGTCTCATTTTAACTCTGTTTAAAAAACTCTTTCCACACTCAGTGTTGATGCATTGTTTGAGGCTAGTCTTATTATGAATGTTAGTCTTTAGTAATCTTATTACCCTGCACTTGTCTTGACATTTGTGTGACCAACTCAAACTATGCTGACCTTGGACTTTTTATTTCTCCCTGTGAATGAAGACCTATTTTTTTATATTGTTGCCTTTGGGTAC
Source organism: Pyxicephalus adspersus (assembly GCF_032062135.1). Taxonomy (NCBI): domain Eukaryota; kingdom Metazoa; phylum Chordata; class Amphibia; order Anura; family Pyxicephalidae; genus Pyxicephalus; species Pyxicephalus adspersus. Next base: position 101,169,831 of record NC_092860.1, read on the forward strand.
AACTAGGCTTGAGTTTTGCTCTCCATACTTAGTCTGTACCCGTACCAGCCTTGACCTTTGGTCTGAGTTTCATAGTTGGTACTAAATCTGATCCTGTTAGTTCTGACTGCACTGTCAGCTAGGACACGCTGGAGGGCTAAAACTTGGAGTTGTAGGACCTAGCCCCACTATTAGAATATCTAGTGAAAAACAGGCACATGGAAATTCTGCATCATACTGGGAGTCCTTCACCACGTTCTGAAGGAAGAAGAGTGAAGAGAGTCTTTCTACATTCCAATATGTCTCTTATCTACACATATCCTGGACTTGCACTCCAGTCAATACCAATCCGCTACGGTCTCTGGTGCTAGTCCCTGTGCTGTTTGTCTGCAAAACCTAATCCTTTAATATGCAGTGCACTCTTACCGCTAGGCTCTTCTGCTCTGGAAGTACCAAAATATCACAAATAACCTGGTAAAACTTGTATTAAATATACTGTTATACAATGCATTAGGATACAAACATTATGTACACTTTTAAAAGTGGATCAGCTGTATTTCGTGCACCATATGTTTCATTTATGGAAATAAGTAATGTGTTTCTGAGTTGAAAGAAGTGTTGAAAAAATAAATCTTCCAATATGGTTTGAAAAATTGAGTAGCTGTGTATCCTTAATCAACACTTTGAGGACTTTTATCTGAGAAGTGCTTGAGTAAAAATCAAAAGTAACCACATATGCATGATGCCTGCCAAAAAGAGTGTCAGATCAGAGAATCTCTATTATCATTGTTCAGCGGAGTCTCACTGTCACGTCATCTCTATTCTTAAGAAATACTTTTGCTATGTGAGAAATGTGAGAATTTAAAATCACTTTAAGATACTAACATGAAAGTTAGTTCATGACTTTTTGTTATATTTGCTGGGTAAAGTAAACACAATAAATCTCTTTAATAAACATGTGATAGTGGTGGGGAAGTATAAAGAAATGTGCAGGGAGTAACAATGCAAAAAGGGGAGCAAAAAGGGATCTGTTGGATAGCCCAGCTGTCAAGCTTAATTCATTTTATTTTACAACTTTCCTGGCTCAAGATAAATACTCACCCTTGCTCAATTCAGGACATTCAGTAACTTCATTGTGGCTGTGTCAACCTTTGTCACTTTATGGGGTATAACAATATACTGCTGGATAGGATTTGTTCATGACATAAGGCCAACAAAGTACTAGAAATATTTGTTCAATTTAAGCCCCAGTAGCTGCACCTAGTTGCATTTGATATTTTATTCTGCAAGCCTACACTTCAGCCGTATTCCAAATATACATATTGGAGTTCTGCTGAAATTTGGAGCCACTGGAGTTCACATACAACAAATCCATTAAAGCTGTGGTTTCAGGTATTACTATTTTGCCTTGCCTGGTTTCCCTTATCCTAATGAAAGCAATGGATTCCATCTCATCAATTGTTAAGCAGGCATGAAAGGTAAATACAAATGGTACTCAGGTGGAGTCTCAGCTATCCTGACCCGGCCGCTGGTGCAGACTCTGTGGTTTGTCCATCCCCACTGTCAATCACCAAAGGAGTCCAACATCCGCTGAATAATGTTTTTTGTCTTGATCAATTTATCAATTACCTATATGTCAACGTTGATGGACATACGGGTAAAAATGCCTTCAGATACAACTCATCCACTTGTGCAAATGTGCAGCTCCTTTGAAATGTGACATGCTTGAATGGTGGTTGTAAAGGTGCTCCAACCCTGTCTCCAGAGACTAATCTCCTGATTCACTAATAAACAATAGCATTAAAACATCTTAAAGTGCAATTATGTCATGATGAAGTGTAATTTCTCAAATATTATTGTTTGCAATTTTAGCATATCTTACACCTTAGCACCTCTACTTTAATACTGCAACCAAATGTAGTGGATTTACTAAAGGACTTTACACTGTTCACATGTCATAGTGACCTGTCCCCTTACAAAGGATAGTTCACTTCCTTTTGTAAATAAGGTAAAGATCTGTTGACTTCAACTATCCAATCATGAGCAAGGAAAATTCCTGTTTTTGTAAAACCCCTTGCACATAACTGGGTACTCTTGCAAACTCTTTCACTGAGCTAAGTGAAATATCCCCTGCATAAGTGATAGGTAACATTAATAAGTAAACAGCCTAAAATCTTTCAGTAAAATCAAATCCAAATTTTTGACTCAAAATACCGTGTTTCCCCAAAAATAAGACCTACCCCGAAAGTAAGACCTAGCACTATTTTGTAAACCTGCCCTAATATAAGACCTACCCCGAAAATAAGACCTACCCCGAAAGTAAGACCTAGCACTATTTTGTAAACCTGCCCTAATATAAGACCTACCCCGAAAATAAGACCTAGGAGAAAAAGAAAATAAAAGCATACATACCGGTAAATTA
>NC_092860.1:101172937-101295536 GCF_032062135.1 Pyxicephalus adspersus
ACATGAGTGATCATGAGTGACTTTCAACAATAAATGTGTACTGTAGTCTTCTTCATGGAAAAATAAGACATCCCCTGAAAATAAGACCTAGTGTGTTTTTGGGAGCCAAAAAAAATATAAGACAGTGTCTTATTTTTGGGGAAACACGGTATACAGTATGTTCACTGAAAATACACTAAATTTTCCTTTTAAAGATCCTAATAGCATTCCCCAAACAAATACATCACCATAATTAGCTTTAACCAATACTATTAGACTTTTTGTAGACCACTATTTGTCGATCTTTGTTCATTTTCTCTGTTCATATATAGGAGTAGAATTGCACATGTTCATTCTTTGTTGTAACCCATTCACAATGATCAATATGGTGTGCATTGAGAGATTCCCTTCTGTATTCTGCTATTAGAAGAGTGGTCATTTGGAAGATTTGAACTTCATGTGATCCTTAACAAGGCTGGCCATTGTCATTTCACCCTTCTCATTAAAAAAGTGTTCACTAGCAGAATTGCAGCTGTTTTTTTTCACACCATCATTTGGAAACTATGTAAAGTGTTCGGGCCACAAAAGGAAACAGTATAGCACAGGGATGCAATGAAACGCATCTAGAAATATGTAATAAAATACCAGCAGCAACAATCAAAACAATATTACACACAGCTGAATACTGCAGTCCCTGCTTTATTATACTATTTCTGATCGGTGTTAACTGAAAGAACACCAGCTCACTGGCTGTTTTCAAACCATTATCTATAAACTATAGTGATTATGGTATGTAAAACCTCAGGAGGTCAGCAGATTTCAAGGTACTGCCACCACCAAATGTGACAATTATTCACACATTTATTCTAAAGGCGTATATATGCATTGGTCTCCAATCAGTGCACAAACAGTATATATAAAATGCAGAAATAATGGGCCATACAAAAAAATCTAAGACCAATATTACACATCATTTCATAGGAGTACAATATGTAAAAGATACTAGCAATAACAAATATAGAATATAAGAATAGAGCAATTTGTAGTGTAATGTAAATCAGTCTTTAAAAGTAAATAAATAATCACAAATGTATTGCCAAAATAAATATGTGATTAATGTGAAGGTAATAACCTATAAACCTATAAATCCACTTGACCTGACATTTTTGTGTCATTCACCACTTCTTTTAGGTACATGATTAATAATCATATAATGTAATTGTGAGACTAAACAGTATTTAATAGGATGCTAAGGCACAGTTAAATCAGCATGCATTGCAATATCATTCTTACTATTTTGCATAGTCTCATTTATGTAGTGAAAATCTTGACTCTTATAATCTTAAAATTACATTTTTTAAGGATGACCATATCAAGTAGACCTTTTTTATTAATTGCAATCATTAGTTATAATAAATGTAATAATCATCTAGTCAGCTGCATCTCATCCTTAATGGAGAATTAAATCCACAAGGCTCACCTATCTGCATTCCAGCGCAGGACATCGCCATCTTCCTTCTTTTCTTCAGCCATCTTGATTGGCCATGCCGTGATGATGCTCATTCATCCCAACGCACGCAAGGGAAGGCTGATTTGCTAGATTTCCGTTGCAAATGCCAGAAACTCAGGGCAATGAGGCAGGTAAGACCCAAGACCTGCCTGATCATGCTAACTTAAAAGTGAAACTTAAGCAGGCAGTTACCTTAGGTCCCCTAATTTCCAAGGGCCCTAATTTTGTCTGAGACACTGTGTACTGCATAATGTGACAGCTTGGTCAGGCCAGGATCTCCCTTTCCCAGGTTGACCCAGGTTCTCCCTTTTTATCTTTACCAGTCTTCCACGACTTTAATAAATCAGGCCCATAATATTAAAAAGTAAAAACACATTACAAGACAGTTTACAAAAAAATATTATTTTGTTTGTGGTTGATTTGTGGTTATGTTTGTGGTTGATTGGACCATGTCTATGTATTACCTTTCAAATAAACTTAAGCATATTTCTAGATATCTAGTTACATTACATTCACCCAGCTCAGTTCACTCAGAACAATCAAAACATTTTCACTGAATTAGTTCACTTAACAAATATTTATAAATATTGCCGTCTGTTAAAAAAAAAAATGTCAGGCTGCAGAATATTGTAAATGTATGTGTAGTGTTTTTGGGCTTCCGAATAGTTGTTCACTGATTGGATCTGACAGTGTGACCAGGCTTTGGATTCCCAGTTTCAAACAGTAGCATAACCTGCTACATTACTGGAGAATGATTTCTCATTGGTGCAGAAAAAATTATTGTTAGAATAGAATATTTTTGTCAACAGAAATACAAAATTTATTTTTATCTACTTTATTGCAATTTTTTATCCCCATGATGGTCATTGTCTTAAAGAAAACTTCACTTTCACAAAGCAATGGATGTAGCATATATAATGGTGTACAAACTTGTTTTATAAAATAATGCTATACAAAAATAACCTTTTTTATTGCAGCCTACTGCCAGCTGGTATTTTCTACAGAAAAATTGAAATGTCCCATCTTTGTAAATATGAGAGCACAGTTCCGGTGATGCGTAGGATCTACTGCATATCTAATATTCTTTACATGGTTTGTGAACAAATAGAAATATACGTGTAATGTTTTAAAAATGAAGTAGCACAAGGTGAAAAAGGAATTGCAAGGTTGTCTAAAAAGCAATAGTAAAAAGAGATGTCAAAAATTAGGCTGCAGAATGTAAGAGAATTTGTGTCAAGGCTATCAGTCAATGACACTTCAGGTGTGAAGCTGAGGGCTTTAAAAAATGTTCTTTTTATCTGGACACAAATGTATGCATTCACACCAATATTGGATTAAATTATATGTCTAAGCAAAGAAAACATATGCAGTTAAAATTCCCAACACAGGATATATATATATATATATATATATATATATATATATATATATATATACACAGAATGTATTTCGAAGTCGTGTTAGAAGCTAATAAATATGATTTGTGAGGATCTTTGTTAATGGCTTACGTAATAGTACAGTATTATGAGAGGTTAAGGATGCTTTGTTTTTTTTTTTTACTGACTTTTAAGAATATATAGTTTTAAATCCACAGCACTTTAAAACAATATATGTTTTCTTATTTAGGCAGCTGTGAATACCAATAGATATATATTTATATAGTACTTGTAATATTAGTTGATTACAGAAGAAGATGACTGTAATCATGACATATCTGACCAAGACATCAACCTAAAAAATATATAAACATCTAACATGCCATGCCTAACTGGTGCCACCTACTATTTGCCATGGTAAGACACACTTTTCTGGTATTTGAAGAATAATTCAGAAGCATTTGTGTGCAATACAAAGAAAATAATATAGATAAAGTCATTAGGCACAGTTTAGAACTTCATCACTTGACAACATTTTGTACACATGCATTGTTTTTCAGTGGTGTCATTGCACTGGAGTTAGTAGAATTCATTTTTTTGTGATGCAAAGTGCTGTTTTTGCACTATTTTTGTATTCTTTTTGAAATAATGTCTAAAAATTAAACTTTGGTCTCATCAGGCCATAACACATTTTACCACAAGGCCGGCCCTGATGTTTTTCTTTGTAAGAAAAGGCTTCTGTCTTGCATCCTTCAGCATCATCAAAAGAACATCATCTGTGCAGTGAAGCATGGTGGTGACAGTATCATGCTTGGGGTTGCTTTTCTTCAGCTGAAACTGGGGCTTTAGTCAATGTGGAGGAAATTAATATTACCATTTCCAAATACTGGTCACTTTTGGCCTGCTTTCTGGATTGACATCACTACCTTTTTTGTTTGAATCCTCCCAATGTGATCTGCAGTTTCTGGGGGACAGCTGAAGGTGTATTGGCATATACAAATAAGGTACAGACAATTTTTATTTGTTTACTTTAAATAACATAATACCTTGATTTGTGGCTTAGACTGTCATACAGCAGCATTTTGCTGTATTTTAACCTTTTTTTATATTCTATTGGTTAAAACAAATCAAGGTCTACTTTCTGCTTTAAACTCTTTTGTGACTTTCAATATCTCATTTACAGTGGATCTCAAAGTGTTTTAAGTGTTTATTTGAAAACATCCACAGGAAAAGCCAAGGGACAGAATATGCATCTTCTAGAATATTGTTGCAATTTTTGGTTCTGTAGATATTGGGGTCATCATTTTCTTAGAATTATAGGAATAATGCTCCAAGCAAAGTGAACACATGAGCTCCACTTACTCAATTTGAGGTTTGTTTTCTGAGTAGAATATACCTCGGAATCTGTTTTCACATTTCTTGTCTCTAATGTACTTTCAAGGCATTTGTTTTGCAATACTGTTCTCATGAATTTAAGAACAAACATCCCTTAACCTTTATATATTGGATCATCTAAAACTCTGCCACTGCTGAAAAAATATTCTTAGTAAACAGTTGGCAGTTGCAATATTCACATTTGTTCTTATCACGAGTCCTGGGGTGAAAGCTACCAGCACCAAGAACTTTTTATATTCAAATTTTAATCAAATTAAAGTGCTTGATACATGTCACTTATAACCACCAAATATGCCCTGATTTAGCCAGCAATAAAGGAGAGTGTGGTTGAAAGTCGACCAAGATAGATATCTGCTTCTGTTCTCCAGAGCAGTCAAGGCATCCTTAGCTTTTGTAGTGTCTGTAGCAGGCAGAGAAACGATGAGGAAAAGAAGAGGCGCCACAGCTCCCAAAAACTCACTCATTTTTAACCATGACGGATCTGCTGGGAAGCCAAGATGGTAGTGGATGCCACATTACCTAATCACGCACAGCCCCTTTTTCCAACAAGTGTCTCTCTTCAGGAGCGTAGGGTATATCAGCAAAAGAGCAAAGATCGGATGGTACCTCTTAGTCCTCTTTTTCCCGTACCTGCCCTTACAAAATCCAAGTTAAAACTGTCCTCTGCTGATGACCAAGAGGGTAGGCAAAGCCCTGCAGCACTGTCTAACACAGACACTATGCTTTCTAATAATCCTTTTGGTACCTGTCCTAGATCAAACCAACCTGTATCTTACGCTACACTGAATGAAATGCTTATTTCTTCACATAGCTTACTACATAGAGATTTTTTCACACGTTCCAACAACTCATAGGGGATTTACAAGATGTTGGGAAATGTGTCAACCATATTAAAAATAAAATGGGGGAATATGCAATTACCCATAACAAACTTGCGGACTCACATACTGAGGTTTAGGAGATACAAGATTTGTCTTCTTATCTCCAGCAACTTATTACATCCTCAATCCCTGCAGCTTCTCCTTTTCAGCTTATTATAGATGGAGCACATAGACCTGATAAAATTCCCAGGGATGTCCTGGCCCAGATCCACTGCTACCATGTAAAAGAGCAACTGATGAAACTTTCTATAAAAAACAGCTTTACAAGACCCCTTTGGCCATATCTTACTGTTTGCAGATCTATTGCAAGCATCTATAGCAGCATAAAGGAAAGTCCTCTCAGCAACCCAAGCTCTGCATGCCAATCCCATTCCTTACAAATGGGGTTTTCCCATGAAATTACTTGTAACAAGAAATAGCTGGTTATTTAGGAATATTTATCTGCATAAATATGAAAAATAATATCCTCTATCAATGCATATAGATATTCAATTAAAGAAGGTTCATGCACAAATATTAGCTAGTCATTCAAACAGTTTAATTAAGAAAACAAGGTAAGACAAAGTGCACAGCAATATTGTCAGATATTTAAACACATAGGAACTTCAATCAATGTTACATATATATCACATATATATCACATGAAGTTGTTAGTAGTAACCCCTGTAATAATCTAGTAACTCCTTAATACACAATACAGTAATTATAAAATAGCAATAATAACATCGACATATACTGAACAATATAAGAATGCAATTCAGGAATGTGTGTAGCTATCTGCTAAGAGGTTAATGAGTACCTTAGGAACCTACTTCCTTCCGAAGAGGACCCCACACAAGCTTACCTAGGAGACCCTCAGGAGACAAAGAGCAAGCAAGAGAGCAATCGAAGCAAGAGCAAGAGAAGCAAGAGCAAGAGATCTAAGTTCTCTCAGTTCCCCTTTTTACACAGTTAATTCCCATTAGGTATCCTTGGGGCTCTTGGATTGGTTCCTGAATGTGATCTGTAAGATGACTATTGGTTACTGTAACTTCAGGAAGTTACTAGGCCTCCTAGCTAAGTTGATATGGGAAGCTGCAGACAAAGCCAGGTGGGGTCATCTAATTTTAGTTGTCACCAAAAGATCTGGATGGGCCATTAACCCAACCCACCTAATTACTTCTGGGAAGTCCTACACTTGGAGACCCCCTAGGAGGGCCCTATGGCCAGTACAAAGAAAAACAGGTTTCATGTTTACACACAACATTCCTGCACCCATACACATACATTATATATACATCTATATGTATAAATATATATATATACCTCTATATACATATACATCTCTATTTACATATTCATAAGCAATCTTGAGGTGCAACAAGCTCTACTGGGGTGGTCAAATACTTGGATCTACATGGGCCTTCTGAACCTTCAGTACTCTCCCATCTGGGTCAATCGCCCAACCGCATTACTTCTGCATGGAAAACAAAGCTGGCCTGATTTTCTTGGTAGCATTCTGTTATTCAGCCCATCAAAGATCAACAATGTGATTACCTTGACTCTCTCTGAGTTTATTATATTGGCTGATTACCTGATTTTCCCCCGATAAATCGATATCTTCCTAATTACCCCCAAAAAAGGCAGTTTGACAGCAATCCCCTGAGAATTCTTTTTAATGGATCTGATTAATTAAAGATCTTCAAGGCTGGAGAGGGTACACTTTCATCAGTGAAGCTGGGTAAACCAGCAAACCTGGAAAGGATTTCTTCAAAGTCAATTGCTATTTTCTAAGACCAAATCCATTCCAGGTTTCCAGGGTATACCTAACCTTTGTTACCATACTCAGTATAGGTTTTCTACATACAGTTTCCTACTACTTACTGATTCTTACATTGTTATCTCTTACTAATATTCCAAAAGATTGTTGATTTCATTTTTCAGATCCATAGTCCTAGCATATTCCTCATAGAGAAGTATAATTTACTTTTAAATGATTGTCTAAGCAATAGTGAAAGAAAAAAAAAACAGAAGATAGCCAGGGTTTTTAGATGTGTGCATCAGCGATGCACACTTTAACAGCACCTCTGCCAAACTCTGCAACATACAGGTTCTCTCCTCCTGAATTCCAGATCCTACGCTGTGCCATTATTTATACACTCACCGATATCCCTTTTATCACGACCATCATTCATCTCAACCTTTGAACAAACATTCTCCGGCAAGTACCCTGAGGAAGCCTAACAGGCGAAACGCGTTGTGTAACTAGACGTTTTTCCATGAAGACTTTATTCGGGATACTATTGTCTAGTACATTGGTACAAGAGTTCTTAAAATGGCATTAAGTTCAAATGTGTTCTTTCTCCTCTGCATGTTGAGTTAGACACTATCTTTGTAACATCAATCAATAGACACTATCTTTGTAACATTGTCATCAGTACACTAGTCAACCATATATGTTATGCACCTTTACCATTAATAGTTTGTGGTGACTATAATTGTATCCCTGACATCTCATTAGATATCTCTAACAAGGAAACTAAATTTAGAACCACACTTACTTTTTAATCTAAATAGAAGATCTTTATGATATTTGTAGATTACATTTAACAGAATGTGATTTTACGCTTTTTTCTGCTCCTCACCAATCCTACTCAAGGATTGTCCTACTTTTAGTGGACAAATGGACACTACAGTCAGTGTCATCTGCTTCAATCTACAATATTACATCGGACCATGTAGAATAGAAGAAGAAACTAACACCAATCTGTCTCTCCTTTGGAGAAATGGCGCATCTCTATGCTCATCTCCAACCATTCATAAAAGGATCTTGTCTCATATAGATGAAGTTTTTTAAATCAATGATGTCTCTAATGTTGATCCTATGGTTTTTTGTTGGGTTTATGTTGGGGGAATACTTATACAGCTTTCTTCATGGGAAAGAAAAAGCAGAGCACAGAAGACAGATTTCTTGCCTAATCACATTGCAATATTACAATCAATGCACAAACAAAGTCTGTAAGCTGCTCTCTCTTTGGAACCTAAATGTAAATGTAAAAGTGAACTGCATCTCCAACTAATTGCTAGACATGAGCAATGTTTTAGATACCTGAAAATTACCCACCAAAATGCATGTCTATGACAATATTTTGTGACTCTATACCTTACAGTTACATTATGAGGCCCTGGATTCATCTTATGGGCAGGCTTTGCAAACGCTACACCCTGCTGGTCATTAATTGGCCCCAATAACTTGTAAACCTACACTGTTGTCAAATGATTGATCAGTAACTACTAAAGAAGGCACACTCCATGCTCAAACCTGCTCACACGCCACCTCATACATACCATAATGTAAACACACTTCAAAATAAGATTACCACTCTAAAATAAAATTGGACATTTTGCAATTGCCCCCTGCACTCTGCTTTATGTTCTAATAAATATGAATTTAGAGCTTAAATGTTGGCAATGGATCCAAAATGATGTCCAATGCAGGCTGGAAAAATTGGATTTGAAAAAAGAGAAAGGATTTGGGCTAAAGTAAATTTATTATAACTGCATGGAAATCAACCAACGAATACAGTAAAAAGTGCATATGTTATAAAAGACAATAAAACATTTTAAAATATTTTAGGCATAAATATTGCACATAATACATTGATTGCAGTGTATACCAAGTTAGAAATCAGAAAACAGTGGTCAGTATACATGAATTTTAACTTGTAATGGTCAATATTTTAAAACATTTCTACATAAAAAATATTCTCATTTACCGACAGTTGTAAGTTTTCCTAACACACAGTTGACTTCCTGATTTCATTTCAGGATTGTAACAAGTAGCCTCTCCTCAACCAAAAATGTAGAATACTATTAGGCAGCAAGTCAGCTGTGAAATAAATTTAATTAACATACAACGTCAAGTTTTTAAAAGTATAGTACACATATCAATGAATCAAGCCAAACCAATGTGCTACTGACATTTCCCCCCCAAACCATTTGTAACGTTTCCAGTTCATTCAGTTTAAATGTCCTGACTGACCTGTGAAAGGTAAGGTCAGCCATGATCACACAAGTAATTATGTAGAAAGAAAATGCCCAGACGTAAACTGTATTAGCTACGAGACGTTGTAAAGTTGTTGTCAGGGAAATTGAACAGTTTGTAAAGCAGGCCTGGAGCGACACCTATGGGCGAAGGGCCTCATGACAGGGTAGCATTGAAGACTGGATATGTGTAAAAGGTGAAAAGTTCATAGATAAGGGGGGCCGTGGGTGGCTGGAAAATGTTAAGGGCATGAGTCAGCGGTAGTTACCAGTCCAATGTCCAGTTTGTTGCCTGGATACAGCCTACGTCCATGTTTTGGCATCTACTCAGCTAATAAGCATAAACAGATTGGTGAGGGATATATGTATCTCTTCTTTCACTTCAGCCTGACAAATATTAAATTCACTGTAACATAGCTGTCAGCATAGTAAATGTAAATATCAATATCTTAGAAAGTATGCTCCCATCTGTTACGCTGTGTTTGCCAAATTTTCATAGTAAAATGATATGCTGTGTTAGCTGAGGTGGGTATGTTTTGGGTGAGGTAAAATTTATTTTTTTAAAGCAGAAGTTTTTATCTAATAAAGAGAGCTTTATGTTTTGCCGCTTATAAGTTTACCAATTCTGTGTGCACTAAGCAATATCAAAAGTACAGAACATATCTATCTTGTCCTTAGCAGGCAATAACTTAAATTATGATTTGTTGTTCTAGGGTAAATTGAGCGGTGCTGAAATATAGCCTCTGCAAAGATGGCACATATTGACAGCTGTAGTTTGATCAGGAATATTTTTTATCATGGGATGAATTGCTGAAGGTAGTTTTTGTATTTACTATGCTAAAAAAGCTAGATGGTACTAAGAGTAAAAGGCCTTGCAAATGAAAGATCCTCATTCTTTTAAAGTAAAGTCCCTATCCATTTTTTTCGGTTTTGATTGATACAGAAGGATTAAACTCTTATCAGGTTTTACTGCAGACCATTATAGAGATTCTTTCACTTCCTTTTTAGACAATAGGTTGTCATGCCAGGACTAGGAAAGAGCAAGAAGGTCTCTGCCAGTTTCACGAAAATTTCCTTAGAACTTCCGGTGGGTCCGTGAAATTATAGCGAACTGATTTCGCTGAACCATCAAAAGTTCGAGGAAATTACAGGATGATTCCCACAGCTGCGGGACTCACACTGACAGGAGTACTGCGGCTGTGCTCATCAATGAATGCAGCTGTGGGAATCATCCTGTGATGATTCCCAAGGCTGCGATCATTCATGAGCTCAGCCATGGGAATACCCCTGTCAGTGTGTGATCCCCGGGCACTAGAGGTTAAATGAAGACAAGGCTCCCTCAGCCAATCACAGAGCACTTTTGGTGATGAATGGAGAGACTTGTCCTCATTTAACCTCTAGTGCCCAGAGTTCGCACACTGACAGGGGGGTTCCCATGGCTGCATTCATTCATGAGCACAGCCCTGGGACTCCTGTGTTCTTAGATAGAGAATCTCTATCCAAGAACAAATACTACAGTTTTGGTGGGGCTGCAAAAGCAATTAGGGGAGCGGAGCTGTCAGCCCGATTCGACGCAGGATCGAATTTACAAATCTCGCTTGCTCATCCCTAACCAGGACATAAAGTAAAGGAAACTCACTAACACAGTATTTATCAGCCAGGGTTCCTCCAGACATTGCTAGTGGTCCTTAAAGAAATGAGCAACTTGTCACTCTCAGACTAGATTAGGTGACACCAATTATCTTTTTGGCTATCTGTAAGGATGACATTCTTCCCAATGGCCAGCAATGTAAGAGGCATTCTTCTACTGACCACTATGGTAATATACTGTGAGCTGTGGATATGTTTTTATTGTTAGAAGTTTCCCAAATCTGACAGTTCTTTTATTGGTTCCCCCATAGTAAAGAAGGCAAAAAAACTGCTCTAATGACAACACAAATGGAAGTAATTTCTTTAATATATGGAAATGAAATGTTTGAGTAGAGAAATGCCAGAACCTATGTTGGATTATTATTGTCTGTTCCCTGTTGCAGATTTTCACTTACTTCCTGTCTGGTAAAAGTTGGCACACTAGAACAGGAAGTAGGAGGAAGGGAAATCTCACAAACCAGTGAAACCTGTGACCTGTGCCCATTTATTCCAAAGCCAGAAATAAAGATTTGGGTATATATATCTACGTAAATGAGCAGTATCCCAAAACAACTGATAGGAATTTTAAAGAGAAGATGTTGTCAGATGTATTTTAACTAAATACTGCATTTAAAAACAAGAACTATTAAATTAAGACCAAATATTTAAAGTTAATGCACCAGAAAGGTATAAGTAAAATAAAGAAACTAAACCCTTATAAAGGGCCAAACACTACTGTGAACCTTTCAGGATGTAAGCTCCATTACTGTACACCCACCACACAAAAATAATGTGTGTACTTCAAATGAAAGAGTCTAATTATTTCCTACGAATGTAGAAACACTTTCTAAAAGGTCTAAATCTAGAAGGTTAAAAATTGGACATATTCTGTGCTTTACAGAAATACACAGTTTTGCTAATTATTTACTGCACATTAAAACAAATACATTAATGCACTCATTAAAATAATATTTTCTCTTGAGTGGCGAAAGCCTTTTTTGAGGAAAAACAGAGATAAACAATACATATATAAACATATGTATTTTCTTCATGCTTATACAGAATATTCATAAATAATACATTTCTATAAAAATATGTCCTTAAGATTTATTATCAGTACAAAAAAGTGCTTTAAATTATCTAGTTTTGAAACCTCAAATGTGTTATCAATGTTATCATGGTGATGTCATATTATAATGACAGATGACTACAGCTTTTCTTCAAGACCACAATTCTCAACTTGGGTTCCACTGAACCCTAATATTTTTTTTCAGAGGTTCCTAGGTGTTCCTTAAGCATTTTCTGATTGAGCTCTCCATTTAATAGTATCTGTTTCGTTCTGGGTCCAATGCTACTTGTAAGAACCAAATTTTTTTTAGCATCCTGTAAACTCTGAATCATTCTAACCACTACTTCGTAGAAAGCATGTTTTTCAGTGACCACAAATGTAAGAGGCATTCTTCCCACTGACTTATGACTATTGAGTTTAGCAGGGGTTCCTTAAGCCCAGTAAATAATTTTAAAGTCCGTGTTCAAAATCTGTGTTTTAAGCAAATCTTTCTCAAGCAAGTTAGAAACAGTTTCTATCGTTCCAAAAAGCAAATAGCCTTTACCTGCCGAAAAAATGAACCTGTAAAAAAATATGAAAATTAAGAATATGCAATGCATTGGATCAGTCACTATCATCATTGTCCCATGGGGAAACTCATCCCTGTCTAAGTTTTGACTTGAGTACCTCGTAAATTGTACAGGATTGTTCCTCCCAGTAGCTAAATGGAGGTTAAGGGAGGAAAAAGAAGATAAGTGGGCCATGCTGAGGAAAGGTAGGATTAAAGTGAACCTGTTGTTTTACTCTACAAGTGCCAAACATGTGAAAGAAAAAACAAAGAGTGGTTTATATATTAAACTTTGATTAATGTTACAGTTGTACCACCCTTAAAGTTCCACCTATAAATATTCAGTTTCAAAATAAATAAACGGCCAAAAGATAGAGTAAATCCAACATTCCATAGTGCATATTATGCACAAATCTGGATTTTTTATTGGCCAAACAACTGTTTAGGTTTATTTATACCTCAAGTTATGCCTCTGGCTTAATACAAACAGCTTTAAAAAAAAATGAAATCATTTCTTGGCCTTTGCTCAGACTATACTATTCAGGAACGCTGACAACAGAACCAATACAACAGCAGTTCATTCTTTTCTACTCAGTGGGAGCATTTCCTAAATCTCTTTGACATTTATCATTTTCTAAGCCCTGGTCAAAGTGCACAGGGAAAAAAGATCGAGGTACTATGCTTGAAGTCAGGAAAACATAGTCTTGTTCAGCAAAGGGTGAAAGACCTCTGAACCCAATTTTTAAAGGTTTCAGCTACTACAACAGAACGTAGCAAATTCCAAAGATTTATATTTTCAAGGAGTTAACACAAAGGTTTAGAAATAAAAGCACTTTTTTACAGCATAACAACGGACATTTAACACTATAAAAATGATCACAATCCAGAGAAAGGGTTAACCTTATGTATTGTATGTCATGGTATTGTTGACCAATATATTGGTATGTAATGATATAGCTGATCTATGGTATTGAATGATTATCATGAACTTAATATTAAAAACTTGAGCTGGCATTAAAGGCCACTGGTTTGTAGTTGCATGAGCTGTTAACCATAATTGCTGTCCACTAGTTACCGGTATGTGAAAAATTACCCTGAAACATTTTTTTTTTTTTTCTAACAGCATCTGTTTTACCAATAAATTAGAACTATTATTATCACTAATATTATTGGTTTATAAAGGACCATTATCTTCCATTTTTCTGTACAATAGACAAGACATATTACAACCAATTAAACAAACAGGGACATACAAATAATGTCCAGTTGAACATTTTAAGCAGAACATGCTGCTGAAGGGTGCAATTACAATGGTATCTGAAGATGAATGCAACTATGTAGGTGGTGCGGTGGAGTCAGACTGTAAAGGGCTTTGTAAGTAAAAGTTAGAATTTTACAATTTTGAACAAATTAAAGGACTGAGAAGAGAAATAATAAAATAGCTGTTCATAACTTTTCTACCCCTGAGGAACCCTGAGGAAATTATTTTCAGGACTTTGGGAATCCATGGTGGTCAGAGTGCCCTTTCCCCCTTACAGATAACACAAAAGTGCTTTGGCACAACCCTGATTACTCTGATAGGTTGCATTGGCCTCAAAACCATGAGCCACTATCACATAAAAGGTCAGTAAGCCAAAGCTCAAGGAGACCCTAGCAACCTCTGGAAGTACCTTAAGTCTCCATGAAACCCTAATTGAAAATGAGTGCATTAGAAAAATGAGAAAGAATTGGGTGTGTCATGCTCCAGAGTTGAGAATGGACAGGTAGTGGTTTGCAAGTAGGGAATAGAGAAGGGTGTTACAGTAATCAAGTTAGGGTATAATGAAGGAAGGTACAAGTAGATTAGTGGTATTATGTGAAAGGGGGCAAATGAAAAGATTTTCTTTTAGGGAGGATGATGGAGAGGCGTGAAAAGGGTGCCATGTAAAAATTTTAATTTTTACATGGCACAGGTTGTCCAATTACTTATCTCTTTCAGTATGTAGTATACTTGGTCACCTGCTCCTGGCATATGAGTAGTAAGAAACAGCAGCAGACTACAGAATGGGACAAATCTCATTTCTATCTTTCAGTCACTGTATCTCCTGTCATCACACGCAGCACAGCAGTACTCTCAGTAGCAATCTTCCCTCTCCTAGTATGAGGTGTGCTGCTGACAGAGCTTTGTGGCACCTTGGTAGTATTTAAAATAGCAATAAACTAATTTTAAATAAACCTGTCATTGGATTGTCAAGGGCCTGAATATGCCAGCTAGGGATGAGCGAGCGAGTTTTTAAAACTCAATATTGCGGCAAATTTGGCTGTTCTCGCTTATTGAAATTGTAAGCGAGAATGGCCAGTGTAAATTCACAGATCAAGCTCCAATTAAAAAAAAAGAAATGTTTTTCAAAAAACAAAAAAAGATTGCGGGCTGTGCTGATCATTGTATACAGCGCCGGCTGCATTTATTGATCAGCTCAGTGTGCGATCCCCGGCACTGAGGGTAAATGGGTTACAAGTTTCCCCATTTAAAACCTTTAGTACTCTCTGATTGGCTGAGGAAAGCTTTCCTCAGCCAGTCAGGGAGCATTGGAGGTTTTGAATGGGGATACTTGTCCCCATTTAATCTCTAGTGCTGGGGATCGCAAACAGGTTTCCCAGAACTGCAAGAATCATTGCAGCCCGGAGAATCCACTGCCATAGTGGGGCACTAGAGGTTAATTAACCTCTAGTGCCCGAGGATCGCAGTGGAACTCCAGAAGACCTCTCAATGTAGTTTCTCCATTGTTGAAAATTCTGCAGTTCCACTGCGATACCCGGGCACTAGAGGTTAATTTACCTCTAGTGCCTGGGGACCTTCTCAATGAATTTGGCCGTGGCCGCATTTATTGAGAACAGTGTGTGATTCCGGGCACTAGAGGTTAATAAACGCGGCTGCATTCATTAAAAACAGCGTGCGATCCCCGGGGCATTAGAGGTTAATTAACCTCTAGTGCCCCGGGGATCGCAAACAGGAGGATTGCCAGGGAATCCTGTGAATCCTCCTGTTACAATTTCCTCAATCTTCCGATGGTTTTGCGAAATCAGTTAAGCGAGATTTCGCTGAACCATCGACAGTTTGAGGAAATTTTTGTCATCCCTAATCCCTAATGCCAGCCTGATCAGGCAAAACACCAAGCAGATTAAACTTTATTTCACAACATGAGAAATTATTCAAGAAAATAAAAATATCTGTTAATATCCATCTAAAACAAACTCCTAAAACATATTAAAAGTGAATTATATTTCCAGTTTGCTTTAAACAAATAGTTCAATAATGTAATTTGCTTTCTTAGCCCAAAATTTACTGCTGCTGCTCAAAGGAACAAAATAGATACCAATTTTGTAACCTACATAAAAGATAATTTATTTCTTTAATAATGTAATCACAAAATTGTATTTTCTGTTTGACAAATTTTCTTTCTTTGTCACAGTTTTTTTTTTGAAAGCCACACTGTTACTGACATGTGCCGGGTTGGCCCAGAACTCCTAAAAGAGTCACACCAATACTTATCTCAAGTACCATCCAGCCATAACTTGCTCTGAAGGCATTTAGTTGGTGGGCTATGTGGCCAAATGTAATACTGATAACATACTGCCCGCAATGGTTATTATTTAAGAGAGCAAAATATATTATATACAGTACTTTAACTTATTTAAGTAACATAAGTACTAATAACATTCATGAGCAAATATAATAACAGGATTTTCAAGATAAAATAAGAAGAGAAGGCAGGTGATACTGTAGGAAAAAATGTTTCAAGTACTTGATTCACTTTATGCCCAGTAATTTTATAGAACAACACAGCCAACCGTACTTCCTTCTTTTACCTAATATGGCAACAAACATAAATAGATGGGCTTACAACAAAGGTACATAATATCTACATAAAATATGTCATATAGTTCAGTAATATATTCATTGTTTTAGTGTCAATGCACAGTTATGAAAATTATGAGTAGAGATGGCCAATGGGATGCAGAAAATTAGCAAATGACATGCAAATTGCATGCAGTGATTTGTTGCAGAGTTTGATTGGCTCAGTTTCAAGCCAGTACAGGTGTTTTGTTTAAAAGTCATAGGTAGAAATTCTTTCATATAATGTACTTTTTTAACTTTTTAAGAATGGTGCCTGTACGCTATGTCATCATCCTACATGTGTGTCTACAACAGCAAGAACTTAAAATAAAACCTTGACCTAAGACTACTAAATCATTGATTTTCGGATTTTTCATTATGATATGTATAGATCCTCAGATGCAAGACAGCAATGAAGACTAGAATATTAGAAGAGTTTCCTTTGTAACATACTGTATACAAATATGTATGGACATTTGGTAATTTTATTTACTATAACTGTAAAGTCCAGTGATAGGCAATACAATAAAAAAAAAACATTGAGTCATTGGAAAATTTTGGTGATTAGGGGTTTGCCCTGTTCTGACAGTGGGTACATTTAGCGTAGGGGTATGTAGCCTTAAAGTGTATGTAAAGTTACAATTAAAAAGCTGGAGCTCCTTTGTCCTTCATGGGTAAGCTTTTACCATCCCATATGTATAGGATCTCTCCAAATAGCTGAAAATACTGTCCCTAGCTCATTAAAGTGTTACTTTTATTTTATAATGACCACACTAGGCACCCCAGCTGTTTGGTGCTAGCACTTTTAGATGATGGCGGCACCCTGTAAAGGAATGGAGACCTTTGAGTATTGTGGATTTAGTTCCTCTTTAATGTGATATTATCTTTTTTCTTCTGTATTAGTAGACAGACAAAAGGTAAAATAGCTGCCAATAATCATATTAATTTAACCATGGTTTATTATACATTCAAAACAACATGTTAGATAAAATTGGAAGACTCAAGCAGAACTGCAAACTGTTTATGTTAACAATATAAAATTATGAAAGCATCGGACAAACTCTACCATAAAGAGTAGTGTGCGTTTATCTTCAACGATAAACTTTTTTAATATGTAAAATTACTGTTTTAATCAGATATTTATGAAAAGTCATAATCTGTCTTTAAATAGTAAAATATTCCAGTCAAAAAAACAAAACAAAAAAAAGTGTCCCACGTATACATTTTTACATTGTGGTACATGACATTTTCTTAAGGCCCCATTTACATATATAAACGAAGAAAACATATGCAAAAATGCGGCAATGCATGTATTATGCACTGTGCAATAAGGTGCCAATCATTCTTAGTGACATCCCAACATACCTTTAGAGTGCCCTTTAGTGTACTCTTGAAAAAAGTGCAGGTCTAAAGTTTGGTGCACGGGGCAGTCCAATAAAAAGAAAAAGAAAGTGTATAGTAATGTGAATGTGCAGGCTCACACATGCCTGGAAGCAATGCATATGTGTAAATTGGTACATCTATACAAATTCACTTTTACAATACCCTACACACCCAAAATGTCTTTTAAGGCACACAGCGGCCCAATTGGTGCTAAGAAAGAAAGAGAGAACAAGGAACAGAATGAGTGACTGTCCTATTTTTTAGATGAGTTTCAGACCATAGTAATGGATCTTCAAAGTCTTTAGAAGACAGACATTGTTAATGAGTGGTTTACAAAGCATAACTGACAATCAAAACATTAACAAGTACTGGCTTTCAAACAAAAATTCCATGATAAACTTGCAGCTCCATAGGCTACAAAACCCAGACTGACCCAATACAGAGAAAGAAAAATTGTTGTTGACTGGTATTGACTGCATTAACCCACAGACATAATGGTCTTTTTTCTAATAATTTACCACAAAGTTAAGTAAATAATAAATAAGATATTAGCTCTACTATACACAACATAAACTAATATATGTATGTAGCATGTATTTACTATGGCAATAGATGGAGTGCTTGTGGTATTTGTCCATAAAGGAAATGACTTGGCACTTCCAATATATTGTGTCTTTTCAGGAAATGTTCTCTTCTGCTGGCACAACTTCCAGTACAATCTGCAGCAGCATGGTGACTCTGTCTATAAAAAAAGAAAATAATAATGGTGAGTGGAAGATATTGAAGGGAGGAGCTTCCTAGAGGATTTATACATTGATATTTATCATCTGCTAAAGCTTCTACCTGTCATAACACAATATACATAATGCATTTTTATTTTACATGGCATCTGTGACATTCACCATTCCCAGCATGCTTTATCCCAATAACAAGGAAGGTCAAATCAATGGTCTCACTGCAAATGACTGCTAACGAAATAGAAAAATCAAAGATTGATGCTAAGGGAAGGATTCAGAAATTTATTAGGTTTAAAGCCCTAGACATTAGATTACAACATTAGCATAATGATAAATGCTTTTTCACAAGTAAGAAAGGAAGAAACATATATTGTAGTAAAAGCTATAAAAACTAAATTAATAATTACAGCTAAGTATAAGAAAAAAATATGGTAATATATGGTGGCAAAAGATAGAACAATATTGTAGTTAGAAAATTCTGAACTAGATTAAATTTTTTAATTTAAAAATGCATTTCTATTTGGTTTAGCTAAAGAGCAAAAAAATCTACAAAGTGCCCTAAACCAAAAAAGCCAATAAGAAATGCATTAACTGCATTTTGTAACTTTACATGGCCCCTTTTATTGCTTTTGGCCTTTTTTATTTGCTTTGAAATACAAGTTATAATTTTTTTTTTTTTTTTCTAACATAAAAAAATCGACAAGGTTTACACATTACACGGTAGTTGAAAAGATGGTAAAATATTTTACCCTACATTTTGAGTGATGGTCTGTTGATGTTTAAACATGTTTAAATTTCAAGTCAAAGCATTAATGTTTTGATTGAATTTTAAGCTGAAAATAACATTCATCTACAGGTAGAGAGTAAACAATAAACAATTTGCATAGTAATTTGTTCAACATAAGTGCATTTTTATCATTCTGTGCAAACTGAGATAGGTGAATGATACTTGAAAGTTTAATACAGCTACATTGGCTTAATAGTGGTTGTGATGTTCAGTTCATCTACTATACCATGCTGTGTTCTTTTCATTAAAGCAGAACAAAAAAATTTGTGATGAGGCATGGTATAATTTCAGAAAGGGACAGGCGATGCCCCTTCTGCAAAAAACTTTCTTACCTGCTGATTGCTCTCTGGAGCTGGAGCTGCAGGGGAAACCGGCAATCCTGGTTTCCCCTGCTGTTGCTGGGACTGACTAAACTCACACACCCCTGCACAGGAGTTCCGACATCCCTAGTTGACCAATCAAGATAGGCAAAGTTTGCAACTAGGAGCAGAAATAGGAATAAGATGGCGGGCTGCATCAGAATGGGTACAGGGGTGTAATAACATGGTTTAGCTCCGCTTTAACAATGAATGCAAGCGTAGCTGTCAATATCATTTAGATGTATGAACATTGTAACAAACTGAAGCAAATGAAACTCAACACGCAGTGATTTGAATAAATATGAACACATTACCAACCAGAGAGCGAGTTTAAAATGACAGCCACTATTAACCCAATATATTTGTTTCCCTGCGTAATACCTTTCCTATACATTAGTGTACATTCAGCCTTCTGTACTTAATGCTTATCTCAGTTTACACACACAAAACACAAGCACTTTCATTGAGTAAATCACTACACAAATTAAGAGGCATTCTTCTTCCTGACCACCACAATTATGTACTGTGAGCTGTGGATATTGTTACTATTATCAGGGTTCCCCATGACCTGAAAGGTATTTCAAGGGTTCAATGGTAAACAGTATGGGAAACGCTGGGTTACAGAGTGCTTATTTACAAGCATTTCAGACATTCATGGACATCCCTTTATCTGTTTGACAATATTTAGAAGAAGGGTAATTATTGGCCAGGTTGGGTCAATGTACATTTAGATATACAATAATTTATAAATGCATTGGGAAAAGAGCAGGATCTTATAAGCATTTATATCCTCTCAGCTGTTAGAAATGTTTCTGTTCCTTTTAGCTGGTATTCTTAAGCTGTTCAATAGCTATTTTTCCAAATGTGTTTCACTAATATAGATCCTTAATGTGTATACCCAGCCAAACTTTTTTTAATTTTGGACAAAGTATCCAAGAAATATCAGTTTTTTTAAGTTGTATATTTTCCTGCTGGGAAGATTCACATTTTTCAAAGGCAATGTTTGTATAGAAGCTGCTGATGTCTGTCTTCCTGTTCCACATATTTACATTCTAAAATAATTGAACTGGTAACTCAGTTTTGAGCCCTGGTGACAGTGGCGTGGGATTCACGGGTGAGAAAGCAATGCAAACATATCTAAAGACCCTACAATCAGAAAAACTAAATGCTAAGCTACTGATGTAACAAATAATAAAACTGCTTCCAGAGTTATAAGCACCTAGGCACATAAATTGTATGCCTTTAAGACACGTGTAACACATTGGGATTGTTTTATTAAAGGAGAATTGGCTGTGATTGAACCATCCAATCACATTAGGTTTCTCTGCACGTGATAGTCAGTAAATAGCCTAAACTCCTGTAGTTAATCACCCTCATTGAAATGGTTGTTGGCTGGATTAGTTTTTTTTACTATGGTATGTGAGGTTGCAATAAAAGAAAAAAAATCAGACTGTCCCTAGAGTTTTGCTTTTTCAGGAATTTAATAAAAATTGCACTTTGATATATATGGGTCAATGCTACTATTTTGTGGGTTCATCACCTTACATTGATTACCAATACATTTAATCTGCTTTTCAAAAGTCCACATTGCCATTTTGTCTAGATGCGTCTGTAATGTAAAAAATCTTTGTGTCGTCTGCAAAAAAAGGTCACAATACTTTTTATTTCTAT
The DNA here is from genome assembly GCF_032062135.1 of Pyxicephalus adspersus. Lineage (NCBI taxonomy): Eukaryota > Metazoa > Chordata > Amphibia > Anura > Pyxicephalidae > Pyxicephalus > Pyxicephalus adspersus. Next base: position 101,194,161 of record NC_092860.1, read on the forward strand.
TTTCTTTTTCTTTCACCATTATTATAAAGGATGTAACCAACTGATCTTTATATTACATTGCTGCTAAAAAAATGTTTAGAAGCCAATCTACTAATTTAGTGACTTATTATTTTAAGAAATGCAAGAATTCTGAAGTTGCATCTGAAAAAATAGGCACACTGTTACTTTTAGACTTCAGTAGTTTCAGGGGATGGAAGGTTAACTTTTGAAATGAACCTCCAGTGTGGATTTAATCACTGTATAATAGTTGACATGGTAATCACATGATCAGAAAGCATACTGATTGATTTCCAGATCTGTATTGGGGGCCAGAGCTATGACAGCCTGATCTGACAGCTAGCCACCTTGCACAGTATCAGCTTCCATTCAGCAAAGGGCATTAAATAAGACATAGTTAAAACAGACTTATAGTTCTGCTTGGAAAATGAGCCATCATGCAAATTTTTATTACAGAAGTGACAAACACTGTCTCTTCTGCATTAAAACATACTTACCTTCCTGATTGTGGTCTTCTTTTAAGAAAACGCTACCGAGAATGTGCTGGGTATACCAGCAATCCCGAGGGCTGCCAGGACTAAATAAAGTTACATCATCCTGGCCCAGCCAATCAAGATGGCCAAGGATCAGGACACACAAATGATAAGAAGAGAAAAATGGCAGAGCCCACAATGGGATGGGTGCAGGTGGGTGCCCCTGCGGTCAGGCAGGTAAAGTTATTCTACTGCGCAAGGGATATTGCATGTCCCTTCTCCAATAAGGGGCATTTCTGGTGCAATTCATTTTTTTTAATGTTCAGATTCTTTACCCCAATCCATTCTTCCTATAGTCCTGGCATTCTTAACTCTGGTACAGTACAATATGAGAAATATAATGATGTATCTAAAGATTCTATTTTAATTATATCAACACAACAAGAACAAACTTTTGGATTTGGAGAACCCTCCTCTTCTAAAAACAAACTACACTAGTAAGTCACAGCTTTTCTATGATGACTTTGTGTTATTCTTTATCTCTGCTGTATTTAGTTGTAGCAGACATGATTTTGGAGGATAATGCATTGCTGCCATCCTTATCCTCTTTCCACTAGCTGATGAACCACATGTGCACATAGCTGTCAGATCACTTACTTTGGTAATGCTTGTTCCTGGGTAATGACTTACTAAGAAACAAATACAGATTGCATCCCCTTAACAGACATCTTCGGAAACAAGTCAAATTTTATATTTTCAGCCTGGCAGATTCCTTATAACAAATTGCCATTACACATGACCTTCAGGAATATAAATGTTTACTTTATATCCAATACTTTCTACTCAATTATATTGATATGATGTTCTGAAAATGTCAAGCACCAAAGGAATTCTATGCCATAACATGTTATTCAAGAGCAATGACACTTTTAAACACTGTAAAGTAATAAACATGTTTTTATTTACACATAGAAAATATGTGCATGTTTTACCACTTGCACATTGCAAGGAATGCAAACGCTAAGTGATACTAAAACAATGCGACATCATTAAAGGACATTAACTAATGTGTTTTGCACTGTACTAATTGTCTTAGCCTAACCATGAAAATATAAAGCAAGATAGTGTTATTGTAGTCTTTTCTTTAGAACAAAGCATGTAATCTTCATCAAGTGTTTGTGAGATTTCAGTACATTTACATGGGGCACCCCAGTGCTTATTTTACGGTTTCTAGATCTAAAGGCTCCAATTGATGAAAGTAAATTGAGTCATCAAGCGAACTGTATGCAATACAGTAGACTGTGCTTTAATGACTGTGGGCCACACATTTTTATTCTATGGAAAGACAGTACACTGAATCAATTAGAGCTGCACATTTATCACAGGTTCAATTAGTTTGTAAAGGACAGCGGGAATGCTAAAACACTGCAATACGGCGAATGTATTGTCCTCTAGACCTTTAAGTATCAACTTAAGTGAACTCGACACTGCAGCAAAGCACATTTTTCATTCATTCCTTTAAAAGAAAACCGTAATGCGTTCTAGATGCTGTTTTGCTAAGAACACACTTTATTACTCTGAAGGGGAAGGAATACTGTACCTAAGTACCTGGAATTTATTGGAAGATAAACCATCAACAACAACTGAATTGCAAAAGAGTTCCAGACGATAATAACAATTTTCAGGAATGGTAGTGTCATATAATGCAGTAATTTAATGTGATATTGATCAGACTATGCACTTGTATTGTTACAAAATGAAGTTACTGACGTGTTGACAAATATATTAGATGTGTATAAATAAAATTAACCAGGTGAAGAATGATAAGGGATAGCAGTGATGAGAAAATATTTCAAAAATGTAGATGATTAGCCTAATTAGTTTTTTTGGTTCTCTAAAGATTTAAATCTGCTGTTCTCATATATTTTATCAGGATTATTTCAAATCTATTTTTTAATAAAACATGTTTCATGTTTGTACATGTAAACAGTACATGATATTTAGGTTCATTGGTTTTAACTCCAAGAGCCTATTTAGTTGTCTGCATTGCAAAAATTTGCTTTATACTTTGATTGTCATTAAGGCATATTCAAAAAATGTGCTACCAATGCAACCTAAGCTGCCAAAAAAAGCCCATGACCATTTTTTTCTATCACCATACACCTCAATGTACTACTATGCTTTTTATACGTTGCTGTGTAATACAATGCAGGTGTGTTTTCTAAGTGTAGTGGGGTTCAATTTATTATGAATAGTGCCACAAGGTTGCATTCCATGCTACATGTGCATTGAAGTTTAAATGGGCACTGAAAAGTGGATGTCCCTGCAAGGCTTAAAGCAGCCTTCATAATATCAGCACCTTGATGAGTTGGTAAAGGGGTCCAACTTCTGACTTTGGGGAAAGACCACAACCGTTCCCACACTGTCAGTTTTAATTACTTTCCCAATTCAGTAGGAATATCACTGTCTCCAGGATCCATTACTGCACTTATCATAAATTGATTTCTGTTAGAGTCATTCATTTGGAGCTAGAAGTCCCAACATGTAGACATGATTGACTTTACAACTCTAACTTAAACTAAGCTTTTCATTGAAAAGGAAGATTTGATATGATTAAATTCTTTTAAATATTTTTAAACCATTATTTAAGAAATCAATGGGAGCTAATTTTCCTCTGAATAAATAATGTCTGCACCTCTGCCAAGCCTAATACAGTGGGAGCATTGATGTCTCAAATTATATAACTAAGAGGAAGCTTGGGAGGACTTTCCACTCTCTGCTGGGCACCACTGTATCTGTCAGCGTTTCAATGGTGGAAGGCCACATTTCCTGGATTGGGTTTGCTGGAGAAATGGGCACCTTTGCTGTTGAGGGAGATTTGCTAGGAAAAGTTTGAATTTTGGTGGGAGGGATTTTTTCCATAGTGAGAGATTTTAACTTACTGGATCAATAAGAATTATCCTTTTGGCAGGAAAAACAGCTTTTTTTTATATGTGTCTTAACTGTTCATTTAATTGTTTACCTCGAGTTCAGCTTTAACAGAATGGTGACCATATGTTATTTATATATTTTTTTTATTATTGTAAAATTTGTAATTTTTTGAAAGATATCTGCTGGTTTCAACTCAGCTCATAGATATCTGTACCTTTTGTACATCAATTCACATATCACTTCACTAGTGGTGAGAATGATTCATAAGTTCCTTTAAGTGCGCCTTACCAGATGGAATTATGACCCAGAGCCTGAGATTTGGCTCATGCTTGATAAAATATTTTTTTTCTTTCCTACGCAAAAACAATAACTGATTTGCTGTAAAATGTTTAAAACATACAGAACAAGATATTTATAGAATAACAAAGACTTCTGATGAACACATAATGTCTTGATATTTGTTGGGATAAATTCTACTGGTTTTGAATCTCAAGCTTTACCTATCTGGCCTTAAACTGGACAATCAAATCATTTCCTACTGTATCTTCAGGGTTTAAAAGCCAATTGGTGATCCGTCTCCAAAAAGTTATTTTAAGTATTTTTTAAAAACTTGCATCTGGTATAAGCATTTGTTACTGGCATATTTTTTAAACTGCAAAGGAAAATGGAAAGTAAATTAACTCATGGCCTGATGTGCAATGATGTGAAGTAAGATGGCTGAATGTGTGTGAACTTCAAACATCTAATCATGCCAAGGCAGATATCTAACCATGTCAAGGAGAAGCTCCATCCCTACAAATAATGGACATTACACTGCAGTTTATCTCACTTCACTATACTTTACAATCAGGACCTAATATCCTAAATAGATTGGTGCTCTGGTCACTGAAACTGGAACTGAGTGGAATACATCCTCACATTTCTTTCTAAAAGCAGCATAAAAAAATAAGAAGCCGCTAGACATCTTTCATCCAACTGATCTATTTATTAGCCAGTCATGTATGCCAGCATTGTATGAACTATGGCTATACTTATTGGAAGAGAGAATAATACGTTATTGGTGAATTTTGTAAGGAATCCTCACTGTCTCAGATAGGTAGTGGTAGATATCTTCCTTCCTCATTGTCCCTATGTTTTAACTGGCTTTATTCCAGCTTCCTTATCTTGCCAAATCTTTTAAATGTGTCCTCCAATCAGTTTCCTTCTATATTTTTAAACTTCTTTAAGTCTCCCAGATTTATTTTTCCTTCACATTTTCTTTATCTTACAATTTTCTACTACATTTGTTAGAAAAGGAAAGATTTTTCAGGAAACTTTTGTTAGAAAAAAAGGATGACTAATCTTCAAATCTGCTCATAGGATTACACAGTATAATAGAAAGAAAGATAGAAAGATAGATAGATAGATAGATAGATAGATAGACTGATATAGATAGATAGATAGATAGATAGATAGATAGATAGACAGACTGATATAGATAGATAGATAGATAGATAGATAGACAGACTGATATAGATAGATAGATAGATAGATAGATAGATAGATAGATAGATAGATAGATAGATAGATATCTCTTTCAGGCATCACTCATTGTACAATTTTCTATTATACCTCTCAGACTATAAAAGAATAACATATACTTGTTTTTTGTAGCTCTGCAGGTAACTGATAAATAAATAAAGTAGCTGTCTTTTGTCTGAAATGTGCACGTATATGTAGCTGCTAAAATATTTTAAGCTCCTTTAAAAATAAGAGTACTTTTTAGAGACATCTGTGAGAAATAAAGCTGATTTAATACTGCCATCTAGTGGTAGAAAACACAAAAATGCTATTGAACTGAAGCTCAGATTCAAGTATTGCAGCAGCACAGAAGTGGCAGTCAACATACTGCAGCATGTACAAATGTGAACTAGTTTATCAACACTGGGACTAGCACAACATCTATTGATCATCAGCAAAAGTGAAGAATGGATCATCGAATATTATATATCGAATATATATATATATATATATAAACATTTCTTTTAAAATATAACTGTGCAGTTACCAGTTCTAAATGATTCAATCTTTCAGCATATGGTAAGAATAGTATGTGCTTCACAGCCCTTAATAACCTTGCTACAGTAAAAACTGTTGCATTTTACAAAGCTTTCGGGAGTGTAAAGCCTTTCAATGTCTTGTAATTTAACTGACGGGGTTATGAAAAATGTAGTTATCAATGACATCTAAAATCCCATCTGATATTTGACTAATTACAATTACTGAGGGTTATCTGTAAAATGCTTGGCTGTTTACAGTTCCATTATTATGTGTATATTACAGATAAGAAGGATAGTATGTCAAGTATAATAGCAATCTTTACCTAAGGTCTCACTTACATGGTTGGACTAAGGTTGCCAGGTATATATAAGAGTAAAACTGTATATGTGATCTTATTTGATTAAACAACATAAAGAACAAAAATATTGTGCAAAATGCAGTAATTTATAGCAACTCAATGGGTCTGATTTATTAAAAGCTCACCAAGGCTGGAGAAGATACACATTCATCATTAATGCTGGGTTTTGAATCCTGGACCAGATCCATTCCAGGTTTGCTGGATCACCCAGCTTCACTGATAAAAGTATATGTTCTCCAGCCTTGGAGAGTTTTAATAAATCAGGTTGTTTCAATTAAAAGTTCTCATTGGCTGATTTGTTCTGCTGTTTTGCAGATTGCTCTCTGCCATGATAAATAGGCTGACTTACATGACTGTATGATTGTTTAGTGGACAAAAAAGCTAAAACATTTTCAGGAAACTAAATTGATCCTGAGAAAAACATAAGATGCCATTGCCGACTGTCTGCAGAGTATGGTAGTTGCCTTAAGGTTATACTGACACTATAAATCCTTTTAAATCATTGACCTGGATCATGTATGGAGACTATGATATTCAGAGTAAAATTAGATATTATTATCTGCATTGCTTTTTTAGTTACATTGGTATCTAAAGACAGCTGTATAAGTAAAACAATACCTATTGTAGAAAGTTACAATTATCCATTATGGAACACACACATAGCAATACATATAATGTACTGCCAGACCTACTTTGACATACCACTTACAAAATCTAATGCATGGTGGAACTGTTTTCCACTTTTCCTGAAAAAGAGATCCTGACTTTGGCTTTTTGTGTACTAATTGAAAAATGCAAGGATGCAATTGTAATTGAATGAAATTGTAATGAAATGTAATTGGTGATCAGGCAGGTAACAATGTTTTGAAGCTGCCTAGTCACAATTTTTTTTTCACATCAGTGTTTTTCAACTAGGGTTCCTCCATAGGTTACTAAGAGTTCCTTGAGCCATAAGTAGTTTGTGCCTTCCAGGTCAGTGATACCGATGATCTTTTTGGCTGTAAGGGTAATATTCTGGCCAGCAATATAAGAGCCATTCTTACCACCATTGTTTCTCAAACAAGGTTCCAGGGAACCTGGGGGGTTCCTCCAGATGTTGCTAGTGGGGACAGGTGAGTTTAAACACTAATTAGTTCCATGTTATGAAAACAATATATAGTGCGGCATAATGAGAAACATACAAAAAAAGATTCATAGTTTACATACCCTTTATTAGGACTTGATAACCAAGACAAGTTAGGTAATGAAATAACTTGCATTTCATTTCCTACGTGTACCTGATCAAAATCTAAGATATTATAAACAACACAGGTAAAAACATGGAAATGACTTGATGCATTAGTAAATTGTTACAGGAAAAAAAGTATGGCATAGTTTCTTTGATCCCCTAGAGATGTCAGTGATACAATTATTTTAATATTCTGATGCAAGTGGATAAAAGAGTCAGCGCATTAAGCATAGAAGTGACAGAGTGATAGAGCATGTTATTATTTTTAAACTCTGGTAGTGCTGATCAGGGCAATCGTGCAGGAAATTACATTTGAAGTCAGATAGCGCCACGATTTGCATCGTTAGAGGGTTAGGATTAACCACAGACAATGTTAAAAAAAATCAATAAGAGAAATATGGAGAATGACTGGAGGGAACCTGGAATTAATAAAAAAGACACTATAGACTATGAAGGCTTGGCACAACAGCTTATACAAAAAGAATGCTTCTATTATGTAGGGAATCGGGATATTCATAGTATAAGCCAGCTTGGTTTAAATGGTCACAGGAAACAGAAGAGAAAGTGAGTTATCAGCTAAAATGTTTATACATACAGTAAGAAGTGGCTTTTTCACATTGGTCAGGATAAATGTGAAGATATCTTTACTACCATTAACTACCTTATAATGAGTTGTATTCTAAAAAGGAAATAAACTTGAGTAAAAAAATAAATTTGAGCAGGCAGGTTCATTTTTGCGATGTTCATTACACGCACTCTCCTGTCTGCAATAAAATAAATGTATCTACCTGTTTGCAATTTTTTCTTCAATATACACTGGGATACACATGTGAACTCATTCCTACATTCAAGATGGCCAAAAATCTAGAACCCAGTAGAGGACAAAGATGCCAGCATCTGGAAAGGAGCATGGGTGGGTGAGTATAATTTAACAATTATAATCTGACATGTTGCCTGGTGCATAGTAATTACACTTTTAAGTTGGAGTGCTGTAGACCTGAGTCAAAATCATATTCAGCGGGGCTGATTTATTTTTATTGGAAGAAAATATAAGAAGATTGTTACTCATAGTGACCAATCAGAGTGTTTGTTATGTTTTTCTATTATATTTAACCCAAAATGACTATTACAATTACTGCATTTTATTTGTATGTTCTTCATGCTTTGAGTTGACTTGATTCTGTTACTCTGGTGTGCTTCCCATTACAAAAACTAATTAAAGTGAACATAAACCCCTAAACTGAGCTTAAAATGAGATATATAGTCACTTAATTGCACTGTAAAGTCACACCCCAGGGGGCAGGGAGGGAAGAAATGAAATCACTAAGAGTGCTGAACACTAACTCCCCGAGATGATCCCATGTCTACAATGAGCTCAATTGGTCACCTTGGCAATAATTGACTTGCTATCAGTGAAGGACAAAAATCATATACGCAGAAATGAATTCAGAAGGTAAATCAACAGGAGTTCCCTAAAACGCAAATATTTTCTCAGAAAATGTTGAGAATTTTTGATTTTCTGGGATCTGTGCATTTACTGTATGTTGAATATGTATGGTGTCATATCTTGGCTAAGTATAAAAGGACTGGTGTCTAGAGTATTGAGATCCGAAAAAATTCAGAATTGTCAACATTTACAAATAGTTGTGTCTAATTAAGAAACAAAGCTGCTTTACTAGAGTAAGTGCATGTGGATCTGTCAGTGACTAGCACAATTCTGGCTGATTATGATTTATGAATTTTTAGGTCCTGTCTCCATAGCATGCATCCAGTTGCCTGTACACATTTAGACAAATTAAACAATTACCATTGGGATTTTAATAAATGTTATCATTACTACTGTACTGGCAATTTCTATTCTTCTAACTGTGGAAATATTGCACGTTACATCGTTCTACACAAGCCTTCGGATGGCATCATCCAATATGACATCTCAGATAGGTGAGTCATGTGATATCATTTAGATATCAGAATGTTTTCTTAGCATTTAGCTACAAAGCCCTAAGTGTATAAGCCCATGTGAATACGTACTTCAAAGAACCAGAGAATGAAAGGTACTTATAAACCACACATATATAAAGTACATAATAAAGTAAACACACAAGGTGCTACATGTTTTCATTGCACACATTCAGTTCTTGTTCTCATAAAGAGTGTTTGCTGGAACGTATTTTTGAGTCATGATAAAGAACATAATGTTATGTACCAGAGGATGGAGGAACACTACAGGTTTTGGCTGTGGCTTTGTAAGTAATAAATAGCTAGGAGCGACAAAAAAAAAATATAAAACATAGCCAATAAGTGTGCTTAAAGATGCAAGCTGTTCTTTTAAGGTGCCCCATCCTCTCTCACCGAGAGGGTTCAATAGCATTCTGACCTGTATAAAACGAACAGCTTGCTAGAAAAACATATTTTAATTAGATGAGTTTTAATTATAGCTAATCGCTGTTGCCAAGCATTGCCGTGGACTGCAATGGTTATTCAAATCATATCTAATGATACTTTGTGATGATGTTTACAGCGATGAAATTACAGTAGAAGATCGGTGCTAAGCAAAACTTTTCACTAACTGTTCCACTCAGTGACAAACACACTTAAATATTTTCCCTATTTTATACTAAATAACAGAAGTCTAATGAGCTGGAGTTTGTATTTCCAACAATACTTTGTATTTTTATTAAAACAAAATAAATATGTTGCTTATTGTTATTTTATTTAAAATACCATTGTGCAGATCAGCTAATTTGCAATACTGCACAGTCTGGGGTTCTACAAGATAAACCATTTTATTTTATTGTATAACACAGCTGTGGGTGGATTTTATTGAAGACATGGAGATACATTGGTCAAAAACTCTACTGTGTCCATTCACTTATTAAACTCCCAGACTACAGTGATTTATATGGTAATCTGCAGAATTTGCCATTCAGTTTTGTATGGAAGTATACAGGCCATGGATTAGTTAGGTGTACACTGTATCCCAACAAAAGAAGTATACTTGCAGCTAACAATGTTTTTTTTTTTATTATTTAATTGAAAACCCTCTGAATAAATGGCTCTAACTATTAAACAGGGAATCTGACATTCCCTAAACATTCCCTTGAGTGTATAAATTACTGCTATTGAAACACATGGACCTAGAGGAATCCCACAAGAAAATGTTTGTTACTCAGAATGAATGTGTGATTCCCTGTTTTATAAAGAGAGCCCTAACAGTAATAAAGATAGAATTGTCATGAAGATTTCTGGGGGCTGGCTCAAGTGAAAATATTTTGAAATATTTATGTCTCAAGTGTACAAATGGTAAAGAAGAATGTAGGTTTTCCATACAAAATGGTAAAATATAGACAAGAAATCTGAAAAGGAAAAAAATTTCCCCTTGATCCTCCAGCAATTCCTTGTTATGCATCCCTCATATCCAAGACTTTTCTAGGGATGCCCCAACTCTCTGGAATGGTCTTCCACATCCTATTCGGCTTGCTCCTACTTTCTGCTCATTTAAAAGAGCTCCTAAAATCCATCTTTCTAAACTTGCCTTTTTGTCTTTTTCCGTCCTAAAACTCTTAGTGCTTATCCACCATTCCATACCCCCCTCCTATTGGGCCTGATTTATTAAAGCTTTCCAAGGCTGGAGAGGATACACTTTCATCAGTGAAATTGGGTGATCCAGCAAACCTGGAATGAATTTCTTCAAAATCAAATGTTTTGAATCCTGGATCAGATCCATTTCAGGTTTGCTGGATCACCCAGGTTCACCGATAAAAGTGTATCCTCTCCAGTCTTAGAGAGCTTTATTAAAGCAGGCCCATTGTGTGCTGCTTCCCCACCTTTAAGATTGTAAGCTCTTCTGAGCAGGGTCCTCTCCTCCTGTTTCATTTTTTGTAATTGTCATTTGCAACTCCTTTTTAATGTGGAGCACTGCATAATATGTTGGCGTATAAATACTGTTTAATGCTTGAATCTATAATGATATCCACTAGAAGAGCAAAACTAAAAGCCAATCAAGATCTGCTACATGCACATGTGCTGACATAGAATGTGCTGACAGTGGAACAGAGTAAAGTTAGCAGGGGTTTGACATTGTATTGAACCATTTATTGTCTAATCAGCAAGCTTGGGATGAAAACAAAACAGATCACTGAAAACCAGCGAAACGCATCAGAGCCATATGTTTTGTTCTGATCTGCAGATATAATTCATAGATCTTGTGACTATAGGGATGTTTAGATTTGAATGACATTAATATTAAAGATTTTGGAAGATTCTGAATTTACCTTGCAGTGCACTTTCCACAATGGAACTGCTGTAGCTAGATAGGCGTGGCCTGTTATCAATGTACAATGTTTCGGCCACACATGACCTCTATAAAAGGTTTACATAAAAGCTACTATAGCTTCCGCTATATGTGACCCTAGGGAAGATCATTTATTTTAGCAGTTCCAGAGTTGGAAATAAAATGCCCTTGTTGGTGTGGATTAGATAAGAAGGCATGAGATAAGATTATTATATACCTGAAGCTGTGAACATAATATACTAAAAGTTTTATAGGGGGTGTTGAATTGTACTTTTTTATATGAATCTGTAGGCTGGTGGCTTTAAAGTTATCATATTAAATGGAAAGCATGACACCTGTGTTAACTAGATAAATAGTAGGTTTACAACAGCTTACTAATTTCAAACAATGAACGCCCATACATGCTCCAAACATCCCTATTGAAATATATGGGGCATTTAGAGGCGTTATGACCAATTTAAGTTTATGGGCATTTTTTGGAAAGTGTATGGGTATTTTTTCCTATTCTATATCTTTTTTGCCACATACTTAGGTTTAAAAATGCTTAAAAACCCATACAAAGCTGTATGGTCATGCATGGACATGTATGGAAAAGTGTTTAAAATTACCAACAGTGTGGACCTAGCCTTTATAGACTTGTTTATGAATAAGATGGACAGTAGAATTAAAAAAAACTAAAAAAGTACATCATAAATTTCAACCCTGCCTAGCTCCTGGTACTGTTCTTTAAATTTGCATTTTTGTTTTAGATGTTTTTAAAAAAACGGAATTCATCAGCCTGGAGTTGAGCTGTTTTAGTGACACATGCCCATATCCTACATACCACTTGCATTTTCTACATAATGCTAGTTGTTGTTGCTGCATTAATATGATTGTTTCTATTCTGGAAAATGCGTTATCATTACTAAGACCTGTATATGTGAGTTCAGGATCAATATGATCAATGCCCTATTTTATATCAGAAATTATTGTAATTCCATAATATCAACATGAATAGTAAATAGTAATGAAGACGCATTCTTCACACATTATATTACAATCATCTGTTTTACTAAAAAAACTTATGTCTGCTAAGAAATTTGTTTATATAACTTAAAGACAATAAAAAATAATGTTTATGTCCAGGCACACTCACTTATGTAACATTTGCGTCGTGCAAATCCTCTTGTATATGGAATGAGTTAATATACATTGGTTGGAGCACTTAGTGAGATGTGAAAGTTATTAGTTTACATGTCTCAGACATCTGGTCAACTCATTTAAGGATTACCACATGTATCCAATAGAATGCTTTGCATTGCAAATTTGCCACTTTCCCTGCTACTCTGTAATTATGCTGCTGATAACAAATGAGACCTCTCTGGTCATACGTTCAGCTTCATGTATTGATTCACAAGAATCATGCCTGTTTGTAAATGAACCTAATATCTATGTCCACACAACCATTTAAATATTACCTTATTAAGCCTTAGATAAAAAGGACTTACACTGGATTTTACTTTATAATCCAGTTACAAAGATAGACTTGATTCAAGATGTTATCATTTTCACTATAAGACAAGTGTCACTTGCTGACAACAGTCCATGTTTCTTTGCAATATCCTTTTATAATAATTACTATGTAGCATAGCTATGTCTGTTATGCTGTGGACTTGCTGCGGCATATATTAGAAATACATTGAAATGGAAACAGGCACACTGAAAGTGGACAAGAAAAGCTAAAAAAACAAGACAGTATGTAAGTACAAAGTCATTATATTGAATGATTCAACAATTTATATGATATATAATTTTACAGTGAGTGTTTTGCTAGATACTGGAGAAGAAATTGTTCAGAGAGATTAGTAATAAAAGAGAATATTTTAGACCATATTGACTGAAGAGTAAATTATATTTACTGGATGTTTTTAAAGGTTTAGAATGCTGAATGACAAGTCATGAGAATAAAAGTCAAGGTTAATGGAGCAGCCTTTAAACTAAAAGCATTAATATATGACTAGAGTGAATACGGTAGGGGTATTTTTGGGGATCGAAATATTAGGGAGTAGATGTATAAATAAGCCTAGATGGAGTGCATTAGAGTTGAACTCTCGGAAGGACTGAGAGAGAGAAGTAACACTTGAGTGGTATAGAGTATGGAGTGGTTGGAGTAGGAAGTAAGAGCAGTGATTGAGTTGAATTTTACAAGCAGGATGAATATACCTAACAATCAGTAAAAGAGCTTTAACTCAATCCATCCCTAACCTCTATAGCTACTTGTACTGGGAAACAATTCAACTTCAAAGATCACAGTTAAGCCCATTTCTGACTTGTGATTGACTGCGGTTTCATACCATATACTCGCATACCCAACAACTTTATTTTGTTTGAATTTAAATGGTTGGGAAGCCTTTTGTGCATGTGTTCACTTACAGTTTTATTGAATGGGATCATCTGGGAGGATAGATGAGCAAACAACACAACACTTTGGTTAACTGCAAGTCTAAAATTGTCATATGTTGGTTTTCATTGGAAGCTTGTTCAGACTATATTGCATTAAAAAGTAACATTGAAAGGAATTGTGTCTTCAGTGCCTCTGTTGCAAAATGTAAAGATGAATCAAATAAGGGCTTGATATTATTATTATTATTATTTAAAAACAGGATTTATATAGCGCCAACATATTACGCAACGCTGTACATTAAATAGGGGTTGCAAATGACAGACTAATACAGACAGTGATACAGGAGGAGAGGACCTTACCTCGAAGAGCTTACAATCTAGTAGGTTGTTCAAAGGTGCGGTTCAAAATATATCAATACTTTAATATAAATAACCTGGACACATAATTATTTGTATATCTTGAAACTTTTAAAGTGCACCATACCTGAAAATCTTCTGAACCATTTTGGCTTGTTATCCCAGATGACAAAGAGGTAGTAAGCAGGGACTCCTGTCAGAGTAATTGCAAAACCAATCCCAGTGTTTATAGGGTCTGAGTATAATGACAGAGAAACCATAAACAGGCAGGTGAAGGAAAATAATGCTGGTATAAAAATTGGAACCTGCAAGAACATAAATATGCAAATTAAGATACTTAGAGAAACATAGTAAAACTTTAAAACAATACATAACATTTTTATAAATGATTAAAACTGACTCTTATTTTGCCAATTTATTTAGCTGTTTTGGCAAAATAATCCTTCCTGCTGACATTTATTGGAGTCAAGAAAGGCAAAAATACAGTGTCTGGTGGTGCAATAGACTTTAGTTAGAATATACTTTTCCTGGTTTACCAGGAACAGGTTTCACATATCTGTATAGCAGTCTTGTGTGCCTATTGTTTGACACAGTTCCATTAGATGTATTGACAACTTAGTTCTGAAATACATCTGATGGTATATAATTAGATAGATAGATAGATAGATAGATAGATAGATACTGCTGAGATTATTAAATTTATATAAGCACGCATCACAGATTCTGAAATGCAGTTAAGCAGTTAATGGACATACGTAACCTATAAACTAATGTTCAGCAAATATAAGTTTGAAGGTAAAACTGTATATTATAATTGAACATTTTTCTAGCATAAATAATCATGGTTTTCTGTAAACCAACTTGGCTTGCTTTGAAATATTAGCTTGGGGTTTCATTATTCAAACACAGGATTTGAACCACTGACGTACTGTGACTAAAGTTTGGATGAGAATATGCTAATACAAAAGTTTCAACCATCTTGTGCTAGAACATTTTATGACCCACAAAGGTTGTAAATCATTAAAAAATAAAATATTCATAAATATGAGCTATTTCTTTCTACTTACAAAGAGCAGAAACAAATTTTCTTTTGTAAATCAAAGCTTTGTAAGATACAAAATAATATGCATTCCAATACTCCAACAATACTACAAAACAATTTAAAGAAGTTGTTGTCCACTACACTTGCATTATGTAAGAGACATTAGCTGGTGATACACAATCTCCTTCAATCTCTTGTGACACTGAGAGGTTCAGCATAGCGTGTAAAGATTAATGTCAAACAGAGACAGAGGTGAGTCTACCTTGAAAGGGCGATGCATCTCAGGTCGTTTGTATCGCAGATAAATGAGTCCAGCAACAGCCAAGCCAATAAAAAGCCAACGAGCAAAGCTCAGGAAATTCAGTAGGCTGTAGATATCTCCAGTGAAAAGCATCACCATTGTTAGAGGATACTGCAAAAAAAATAGGATTTTGTTTAATACTTGAACACAGCAGTTACATTTACTTTATAAGGAAGTATGTTAGGTAATAACGTATTATATGGAACTTTTTTTGTCTGGTTAAATAAGTATAAACATTACAAATGTAAATACATCCTCGCAAATATAAAAAATCCATAGAATTGCAATAAAAGGTATAATTATTAACCTTTATTTATAAAGCACCAACATATGATTTAACCCTGTACCATAAATATGGGTTGCAGAACAAATGTGGAACCAATGACTAATGAGAATGACTAAAGGACCTTGTTCAATTGAGCTTACATTCTAAGAGGAGGGGGAGAGCAGTAAACAATAGGAGGGGGCCTAATAGGATGAAGACGGGAGCTACTGAGATTGGAGCACCTCTAAAGAAGTATTAGAAACATGCATGCTAAGAGGTTATGAGTGAGGAAGTAATGAGTAGGACATTGGAGGAGCTGAGAGGGTGGCTAGGGGTGTATTTATGTATCAGTTAGAAACTGTAGGTTAGGTAAGAGTTGTGGAGTGATCTAAATGCAAAGCACAGTTGATTGCCGTAGTTTACAAATAGAAAAAAATATGAGAAGTTGTGGGAAGGATAGATAAGTCTAGCTACAGCATTCATGATTTATTGTAGAGGCAATATTCTGGTTAGTGGAATACTGATCAGTGGAGGATGTTGTAATAATTCAGGCAAGGAATGTTAGCAACATATACCCAGAGTTGGATGGTCTCATGGGACAGGAAGGGGTATATCTTGAAAATGTTGAACAGGTAGAAGTCACTGAACCTAGAGATGTTCTGTATAACTGGAGGCTACTGCAAAATGAAAGGTGCCTGTGAAGAGGGCCAAGTTACCATGTGGTTAACAATTAGAAAGCTGTTTTTTAAAAGTGGAGATGATGATAAGTTGTGTTTCATTCAGATTGAGTTTCAGATATCTATCAACCATCCATGATGAGAAGAGTGATAACCAATATGAAATTTTATCCAAGACAGAGGAAGACAATTCAGCGGTAGACAGGTAGGCTTGAGTTTCATCTGTAAATAAATGGTACTGTAAGCCAAAGAAGGATATGAGCTTTTCCAAGTGTGAAAATGTGTACGGGGAAGGGAACCAGTCCAAGGACTGGCCCTTGTGGAACACCTACAGGTAAGATGCTGGGAGAGGAAGAGTTGCCATTAAAAGAAACTTTAAAGGAGGTGTCAGATAAATGGCAATTAACCAGGAGAGAGCAATGCCATCAGTACTGTAGTATTAAGCAGGCATTTGCCAGCATCTTTCCCCCAACTGTGGAGTATTATTTAACGAAAAAGTGGTTAGCAAGCTTGGTTTACTAAAAAACATTGGAACTGTGGTGTAATTTACCATTCTTTATCCAATAATGTAATAACAGTTTTGGGTTGGCTTGACCATCAAAGGAAAGTTATGATTGGTGTTACTCCAGCACCTGAAGTATCATTATTATAGGGGCCAAATAGAGGGAAAAAACAATACTAGGATAAAATAAATAAAAAATTAGTGGGAAAAGAATGCTGAGGTTTTTTTTTTAGCTGCTGCCCGAAGATAATTTAACAGTTTTCTATCAATTTTGCGGTTTATTCAGAATCTTTGTTTTACAAATCCACGTTTAATACTTAATACATGACACAGCAGTATTACTTTCCTAAATAGAAAGCATACAAGAAGCTGTTTGCCTTCAAACTTCTCTTTTTAACTGAAACAACTGTTTGTACACAGTAGGAAAAAGAAAGGTTGTAACAAAATTTTTTTGTCACTACAGCTCAATCAACTAAGCAATTAAGAACTTTAATTTTAGCAATGGTTGCCAATATGAACTGAAAACAATTAGGTATTCTAAAGGCGGTTATTGCTTCTTGTGTCATGTTGTTGATCAAGAATCTGTAAATTTTGTAGTTATCTTCCAAAATCAAATAATGCATGCAAGGTATCATAATTTGTAAGCCAAAAAAGAAATGCATATTATGTCACTTGCATGCTTGATAAACCAACTAATTAGACACAACTAACAGACTGTACAAAATGAAAAATTATGTATATAACCTCATGACAACAACAAAACGCTCATGAAGTCATTTTTAAAGCTGAAAAGCACAACATCAAGGCCTGTTTTTTCTGTAAAACTTGGATGCTTTGGTTGCCGTAACTTAAAAAAAGGCTCTGTTATTTATACTGAAGATACCTAAATAAACAAATTGCATCACTTGTACAGCTTATGTTTATATAACTACAAAATGCATAAATAAAGAATGGATTTCTATAAAGTATTGTCTTGAAAGTATGCCTATGACCCTGCTTTTTATTATTTGTTGGCTCACAATGATTAGCACCTTCTTCTAAAGCTATGAGGAAGGTTGCCAACAAGAGTCAGAAGCATTGCCAATTTCACTATAAAGAAAAAAGAATTAATACTAGTAATTGTTATACGCATCCACAAACTGCTAAGAAAATGGTCTTATTTGGAAAAAAAGATACTTGAAAATGTTTCTGTAATCCTTAAGATGAATGTTTAGGCACTATTTACATCGTAAGAAAAATTACACCCCTATTGCAATCAGAAAAAAACTACTTCTTACTTTGTTCTGTAAAAACTATACTTTTTTCCTTGAGTTAACAGTCATATATGTGAAATATTTAAAATGCCAGGATCTTGATTAGATGTATCTTTATAGTATATCCTAGTTATTAAAGTTAGGAAGTGGGCATAGACACAGCATGGCTCCCACTAACTCCTATTGATCCTAAAGTATGCCAGGCAGATATCTAGTCAAACTCATGTTTCTGTATAGGTTTCATTTAAATGCCATGATTGTGAAGAATTGTGCCATGACATGAAGAAATACATAACTACGGTAAATGTTTTTATACCTACCTGGAATTTAGCTTTAAAATTAAGCATATATTTTACAGAAATTACCCTGTGAACGTTGTTCCATTTACCCCATGTTGTGTACTAAATGCAAGACTGACCTATGTGTGGCCAATTTACTTCTTAATTTTTTACCACATACTGGTGCTTAACCCAAGTTGTTTGTGTTTTTAATGATCATCATAATATGATATATAACCATTAGGTACATCATAAGACTAACTAAAGGAAAAAGTCCTGTTGAAAAAAGTCACTGATGAAATAGCCAGTGTGCAGCATATAAAAGATTAGGACAGTCTAAATATAATGTGAAGTGTTGCCTGAAACATTGCTGTTTTTAGATATACATTACATTTCATTTAGCTGAAAGATTGATGTGCATTCACATCAATTTGTTGTAACTAGCAGCTAGCAACAGGATATGGTTAACGCTCCAGCTGGTGTAGCTTTCATTAGCTATGCCTCATGCTCTGCTGGACCTGGGGAGGGGTAATAGCATTATTTTGCACTCTGTAATGCTTCAGTTAGCTCAAAAAATTGTTATACCTGTTTCTTAATTAAAAGTAAAAATCTTTTAATTCAAATACTACTCTAGAAAGTATGGATCTCTCATGCAGTAAACAAAATAGTTAAGCCTAAAGTAATTCTGATACATGGCTAAATACTATTTAATGTAGAACATATAACATTATACTGCTAAAGGCACCACTTCTAAATAATATTTATTTTTTGGATGTCATTATCGTCCCTGTATTAAAGTCAGACACATATACTTATAGGAATCACTAACAAGTTGGAAATTAAATAGAAACGATTCCTCGGAAAGTTGCTCTCTTTTAAGGTCACCAGTCGAAAACAAAGTGGCACTCTGAATGCAAGAAAAGTGGACATTTAAAGCGGTGTGATATGCCTATACCCATTGTGCATTTCTTGGTTTCTACTGCCTCATTTCATTAACATACTAATAAAAGGCTAAAAAAAGTGGCATTCCCCAATAATCTTTGTACTTCTCTATGCTGGCTGAAGGAGGAGCCAGCAGGGTGTTATACAAAGCTTCCTCAAACTTCAAAGCACCCTGCCTTAGTAATTATCCCAAAAGCCCTTAGCCCTAATGCAAGCAGTGAGCTTTTGCTTCGTGAAAGATATAAATATATCAGAATGCCTGGAGAGGTGGTATTTATAGGCAATGATTGAAATAATCTATAAAAAGAGGCAGGCCAGGGACTTCAATGCTACGGAGTGATGAGTCAGATGACATAGGTTGTCCTCCAATCAAGAAATTAAGTGGGCGTATCAAAGCTGCTGCATCTTCTGGACAAGCCTGTAAAACTGTGCAAGACTTAAGGTGAAGCTGTAATTCAGGCCTAACTTTGCAAATAGAAACTAACAAAACTTTTGTTTAAAAAGGGCTCTATTTATAAAACAGTGATCAAACATTCGCTCCTGGGAATCTTCCAGGTCCATGGGTTTCAATAGCAGTATTTGATTCTCAACAAAGAATATTTCAGGGAATGTCAGATTCCTTGTTTTATAAATAGAGCCAAAATACTTTTCAAAAGTTGCATATTTATTATAGGAACATGCTTCAAATGAAAATGACGTGCAGAACCCCAAGCAGTTCCAGGCTTTTCTAAGAATATAAAGAATATTATAATTATTATATAATATAAAAATAATAATATATTTATTCATAAATAATTAGCCGAAAACTCATTACCTTGATCCACAAATTGTAAAACAGTGAATAGGTCATGAGTATGGATTGTGGCATTGTAAGTCTCTAAAAAAGAGATTGTTTTAGAATGCAACAAGGCTTATCTAGCATAATGCTTTGAGAGAATAGCTACAGGTCTTTGTTTAAGATAAGTGAAGAAACATATTGTTCATCATTATATATATATATACACACATATACACATACATCAATCTCCACAATTCTGTATGGAGCTTTACAGTAGTAACAGCCTATGATGCTATAGAGCAGTTACTAATGGGTTCAGTGAATAGACACTGTATCCTAAATTAGTTTACTAGTACATGTTGACATTTGAAAATCCGGCCACCAATAATCTGTTTACTTCAGTTTTCCGACATGAATTTCAGATTACATATTCAATACAAGGACTGCAGTACACTGTTTGGCCACTAATGTTTTCATGGCGCTGCTCTGCAGAAACAGCTGTTAGGTCTTGCTTGTTACAGTAAATACACGTTGAGAAGTCCCTGCTGTCTGCCCCCTGGAACTGTGCCAGATGTCAGCGGTGCTGTGAGAGGAAGGCTGGCCTGTGTGTAGAGGTAAGTATAAAAAAAAATCAGGATTTTTTTAAAATCTGGTCCCAAGGTTGCCGGGTTTTTGATAGTCAACCTGTACCACTAAATCTTTTTCGGATTAACTTGTATTAACTTGTAATAACTAGTATTTATATAGCACTGACATATTAGGCAGCACTTTACAAAGTCCATTGTCATATAGGGGCAGCACGGTGGCTCAGGGGTTAGCACTCTGGCCTTTGCAGCGCTAGGTCCTCTGGTTTCCTCCCACATCCGAAAAAACATGCAGTTAGGTTAATTGGCTTCCCCCTAAATTGATCTTAGACTACATTAATGACATATGACTATAGTAAGGGCATTAGATTGATTAGATTAGATTAGATCCCTCAAAGGGTCTCACAATCTAATGTCATTGTCAAATGCCATTAACGTAGTCTAAGGATAATTTTTGAGGGAAGGATGATTAACCTAACTCCATGTTTCTTGGAATGTTGGAGGAAAGGGGAGTGACCGGAGACCGGAAACCCACACAAACGCATGGAGAAAATACAAACTCCTCCAGGTAAGCAAAATATTTTAGCAAATCTCTTTCTAGTTTTATTTTTTTTTTTTTTTTTTTTGCACGCAGATGTTTTTGATAAAACAATTGGGCTTCTCTAACCCTCCCTATTAGATAACAAAGACATCCATCATGGGGGTTTAGAAGTAAGCGATTAGGTGCATGTGTGACTTTTACATGAAGATTTGCATATACAGTTGAAAATTGATGATCCATCCATCGATAATCGGGTTCCTTCAGTTTTTTTGGCATGAATTTCGGATCACATTTTTAATACAGGGACTGCAGTACACTGTTTGGCCAGGAATGTTTTCAGGCGCTGTTCTGCAGAAATAGCTGTTAGGTCTTGCTTGCTACACTAAATACACATTGAGACGTCCCTGCTGCCTGCTCTCCTGAACTGTGCCAGATGTCCGCGGGTGCTACGAGAGGGAGGCTGGCCTGTGTGTGGAGGTAAGTATAACCTGCAAAAATCTAGAATTTTCAAAAATCCGGCACTCCTAAGGTCCGGAGGGTGCCGGATTTTTGATTGTCAACCGTAACTAATTCTGTCTATACATCTGTATTAAAGCCTGTCTCAGTTTTTGCACTAGATATCTCTAATCATTTTTTCTATATATGTACAGTTTGAACTGACCAGGTTTCTTAAAAAGTTTGTATTTTTGGGAGTCCTATGTAGTTAAAAACTCAACTCTGGCAATTAGCTATACCAATTGGCAATTGGTATATCCTCCAATGGTAATCAGTATAGGCACAATTCAGGCGTATCTCTTACCTCTCTTTCTCAAAGTGGCCCTTGTAGAGCATCACATCCACATAACACTTTACAACCCCCTTACAATTTAAGCCTAACCTTAACTCTAAAAATGAATAGAAGCCCTTTGTTGATCCCAACACCAACACTGTACCTTCTGCAGAATACTAATCCACACCTGCTCATTTTACAATAATAAATCAAAGGGTGCAAAAAGAAGTGATATGCAGTTGGCATTAAAACAGGACAGCACCTCAAGACTGAATGTAAATAATGAAAAAAAAACTTGATTTGATTGTACATTAGCATGTATTATTGTTTATTTCTTTCTTTCTTTTGATTCACAAAGAAAAGCCTGCTTAGTACAAGGATCCTTTGTGTTTTTCTACATTGTAACATCCCTACAATAAAAAAATGTTATGACAGCGATGGCTGGTAGTGATAAATGTTATAATATTGTGAAATATATTTAATAATTTTATTATTGTTTATTCTTCGTATTCTTCTTTTGTCAATTTTGTTCTTTTTGTAGCTTCTTTTTACTTTTTACTCTTTTTTGTAGTTTCATTTTACACATTTTAATACATTTTTTACATTCTAACATGTTATTTTTCAAATTCATTACTACAATAATTCAAGGTCAATACAATAAAGTATTCAGTCTACCAATGCTCGCAATACTAAATCCATAGAATGTACTTGAATCCACAGACTTTTTCATTTTAAGGGAGACTTAGGGGGAGAATTTGCCTAGTTCCACACACTCAATAGGCTTAGCTTTTCTCCTATTATTTCCCAGATGCTTTTTAATCCACCCTGAAGCAATGTCTGACTCAATTTTTTATGTGAAACTGGCTATTAAATGGTTACTTGTTTGCCTTTTTGACTTTTGAGCCAAAGCTTCATTACAAATTACATAATTGATCTTTAAACACTTTGAGACACCATATGTATAAGAGTTCAGGTATGATGTATTCAAATACTCTACAGTGCAATATAAGATATTTGTATACTTATGTTTTCTAACAATTTGTTTATGAACTGCTGAAATGCTATGAAATGCTATATCAGTTTTTACTGAAAGTAACTAAAGTAGCTGAAAGAATTATACATTATGAAAATGCTTAATATGCCCATCACATGGCAGGGACAATCAAACATAATGTGTTTCTTTTATAATGGAGATCCAATAACTTGAGATCCAATATCCAGAGAGATACAACTGATGATAACCTTTTTCTATTGGCCAAAGTCCAACGGAAAAATCTGCCCACATTATAGCTGTTGACCAAAAATAGGTATAAGTTGGTAATCGCAAAGATGATGCCATGCATAGTAACAAGCAGCCAGACAATAAGTCTCCAGCACTTGAGCAGTGGAAATATGAGTTACAACATGTATTATCGCTATATCTGTTCATAATACACCCACCATTTTAGGGCCTCGTGGGACCTTTTCCTCGGGGCAGAACTGAAACCAAAAGAGTCAAGTGCTGGTGACTAGGGATGAGCGAGAATGCCTCCGGCAAAAACTTCGTCTAACTTCTGACATTTCCGCAAAATTTCGGTGAACCGATTTCGATTGAACCACCATCAGAAGATCGAGGAAATTATAACAGGAGGATTCACAAGGGATTCACAAGATTCCCTGGGAATCCTCCTGTTTGCGATCCCACGGGGCACTAAAGGTTAATTAACTTCTACTGCCCGGGGATCCTCCCAATGAATGCGGCCATGATTGCACACTGTTCTCAACTCTCCATTGAGAGATCTTCTGCAGTTCCACTGCGATCCCCAGGTACTAGAGGTTTAAAAACTTCTAGTGCCCCGGGTTTGCAGTGGATTCTTAGAGCTGCAACCATTCTTGCAGCCCTAGGAATCCTGTTTGCAATCCCGGCACTAGAGGTTAAATGGGGACAACTTCTAACCCATTTAACCTCTAGTGCCAGGGATCGCACACTGAGCTGATCAATGAATGCAGCCAGTGCTGCATTCATTGATCAGTGCAGCCCGCAATCTTTTTTTTTTTTTCAAGTTCGAACTCGAATTTACACTGGCCATTCTTGCTTACAATTTCAGTAAACGAGAACGGCCAAATTTGCCGCAAGATCAAGTTTAAAAAATGTGCTCGCTCATCCCTACTGGTGACTTATGATCTGACTGCTTTTTCCTAACAGCACACTGCAGAAAAAGGTCTTTAATTAATTTTAGGATGAATTTGTTCAAGAAACCTGCTACTACACCATGCATGTGGTCTTCTGAGATATCGTCCAGGGGAAACAGATTCAGAGGAACAGGAAACCATAACCTATGCGTCTGGGTTCATTACTAGCTGTATAAGCTTCTAACATTATTAAAATGCTAATTAACCATTTGTATTAGAAAAACTAACAAGTCTTAGGGTGACATGCTGCCCCATTGTTTTATTATCAGTTTTTGCGTGTGTGTGCAAGCAATAAGGAATTATTTATTTGTCCCAAAATTATCTTTATTTTTAAAGAGTTCATAGGAATGTGCAGCTACAGAGACCTATGATAATGAGGACAATGCTAAATAAGTGACGCCTGGAGAAATGTCCAGTAAATTGAAAAGAATCAATGTCAATGTGACAGTGGTTTTGCTACATACTTAACAAAAAGGCAGTAACTAAAAAGCAAAATCACTTTCATTAAATTTTACTTTTTATGTCTGCAAATAAAGAAGAAAAATGTTAAGCAGGTTTTTGTTTAAACATAATGTTCGTGGATCTATTTAAAATCATGGCTATTGTTTTTAGGCACAGTTTATTTCTAAAGAACATTTCGTTACTAGGTATTAGCTGGTATATGATGTTCTTTCCATATAAAAATCTTACTGCTGTGTCTTATTTTACCAGCTATTTTTCAATGCGTAGATTTTTATGTCTCATCTTTTTGCCTATAAAACATGCTTTTAACCACAGAATCAATTTACTGACTAGTCTTTTTCCATTAGAAATGTGTACACTTGTTTGTGTCCTTCATTACGGTGGTGTCTCTGATGAGCCCATTGCGAATTCTCAGACGATAGAGTTTTACTTCACTTCCAATTAAGCAGATTTAGGTTTTATTAGTCATACCTCTGTTTCAAAAGACTTCATGTCTGAGAAAGAGCCTGAAATAATCAGTCCTATTCCATCCACACAATCCCAGGGAAGAAGCACTAATAGGAACTGATTTACTTTTCTGCCTTTGAGAGTTAAATACCAGGAGCAGATGCACAAATCTGCCAGTGAAACTGATAACAGCGTGAGGCTGCATGGCCTTCACTGCAATAAAATAATGAAAGAAGCACAAGTAATACCACACTAATGATTTATCACTTTCTTTCTAACTATTATGGACAGGTTTAGGTCTCTTAAGAAGCATGGCACCCATTTTAAAGGGACAGTCGATAACTATTAATAGCGTGTTGTCACCACGCTTAAATTAAGGGACGCTTATCAGTGAAACTGCATCAAATTTATGTTTAGGCAAACTAAAGAAGCTATTTCTAAAAATGCAAATAGGACATTATACACTTTTACCTCTATGGTATTACAAAACTTTGCCTTGTTTAAAAAAAACTTTATGTACTGCTTTAATGTTAGTGTGCTACAAAAGTACAAATATCCGGTAATAACGGAAGGGAGAGGGAGAAAGGGGGGAATGAGGGGGTGATGGGGATGGGGATGTTCCCTGTTCTCCCCAAGATAAGGAGTCTATGCAGTTGGGTCTCCCTCTTTAGTATATCAAATTACAGAAAAAAACATGGAGTGCATGGAGAAAGCAAAGAAAGAGGTTTTGAGGCTCAAGAGTTTTAAGTCAAGCTATGAATGAATTATTATATATTTACTTCATATATAACAAGGTCATAAAAATACATAGTTCACAAACCTAGAACATGCAGTACATTGTCTTGCCTGGTTATGTTATACAAGAAACACAGAAGTAAAAATATTATTGCAGGTTAACATAACATGTTCTGTTAGTTACACCTATTTTTGTTCTAAGTCACAGAAATGGGGTGTTTTACTAGACAAATTGTTGCTAGCATGAACAGTAGACAGCAAAGAAAAATACGAAAAGGTAATAATATAATAAGACCGTATTTTCCGTATACAAGTCCCCGACACGTTTCGCCCAGATTAGGCTTCCTCAGGGGGATGTAACTTTACACAATTTATGGTAAATGGTATATTGATCGGTTCTGAGTGATATATTCAGGTTAGTAGTTCTTAAAGTAGTGTTGATACACCAGTAGGGTTCATTTAAACTAACAAAATTGTTGAGTATCAATTGATGAGAGGTTAGAATGAATAAGGGTATTCATCCTGTGGTCTTGTGCTTATAAAAGGTTGCAGGTTGTATAATGAATGTATAGAAGTTGAAGACCCACAAGTTGTGATTGTTGCATAGTCAGATGCTAGCAAAGGAAATTCCTCAGGATGAATACCCTTATTCACCCTAACCTCTCATCAATTGATACTCAAAAATTTTGTTAGTTTAAATGAATCCTACTGGTTTATCAACACTACTTTAAGAACTACTGTCCTAAATAGGACAGGTCCACATGCGAATAAGTTCAGTCCTAGACTCAAAATGCCTATCCAGATGCTAGCATTGTAGAGCATATTGTTCAATCAATATTTAATAGAAAGGGTACACTATAATACAGATATAGTGTCCTGCGGATAAACTGTTATAGTTATTTGCCAAGCAAACAGTATATAACATTGACTTTTATAGATCAGTAGGAATTGTCAGTATCATTAACAACTGCTACACAATGATATTTTCTACATTTTAGTTCACACAAAAAACTGACATAACAGTACTTTCATGTATGAGGTCCACTTGAACTGCTTTCACCATCATGTAAACAAACCATAGGTCAATACACTACTGATTTTTTAAAAGATACTTTTTGGGAGCCATATTAGACCTTTTCTGTTAAATGTCCATTAAACAATTTTCTCTGTAATGTGAGCATCTGGATAAGCATTTTGAGAGTAGGAGTAAAAGGGCATGCTATAATACAGTTAAAGATGTAAAAACAAATACCAATAATCTAAATTTCAAAGCCTCTCAAAATGACTGATATCAAATAAACATAAACATAAAGATGCATGGTTATGCAGCTTACCAAAACAATGACAGCTGGCAATGGAGTATGCTTGCGTACATGAATCATGGAAAGGATCTCAGGAAGGTGACCCTCTCGAGAAGCAACATAGAACATCCTGATGGAATAAACAATCAATGGTGAGTATAACAGTTTGCTTTGCCGTCCTTAGAATTATGGGAACAAAAGAAATGTGCTGTGTTGTTGTTTGTTAAATTAAAATATTAGCAACAGATATAGTGCTGTACTGAACAAAGAGTGTGCATATATATGGTTACCCTAAAAAAAAAAAACTTTGTAGAGGAAAATAAATGTATGGGTGAACTAAAAAAAAAATCCAACAATGAAATCTGGTCCTTAATATTCACCTAGTCCTATATATCCAAAAGTGTAAATGGATTGCTTAGGGCAAACCAGACACGGTTTCTCCAGCTTTCATCATTTTTCCCACAGAATTCTGATTACCTATTAAGGAGAATAACTTTCTCACCAAGATGCAAACAGATTAGAAGGTGATCATATCACATTAATTAGAAAGTTAATTTGTTGAGCATAACGTCTGTCAATGCATCAGGGTTGATTTACTAAAAGGTATAAAGGCGGTTCACTCACAAAGCAAGTGTTTACTTATAATTTATTAAGACATGGAAAATTAGATACCATTTTTTCACTTCTTTTTTCTCAATTTTTGCAAATCTGATCTCCACTTTTATAACAGTATATTTATTAAAGAGCAATTGAACTTGTGATCAGGGCTTTAAAGACTACCATATTTACCCTAAAACTGTTCATTCACCTAAATGGAGTCACCACTTGTTCTAGCAATAATTACCCCATTAAAGTCCATAGACTTTCATTTTAGCTGCTTTATAGAAAAGCAATAATCAGAGTGTTTGAATCTAACACCACTGATCCCCATTATGGCCTATGGCATTCTCCACTTTCAAAGTGACTTTCATTACCTGGCATTATTAAGGATGTCGTTTTATGAATATATGGTAAACAGGAAAGTAAAATGTGTAAATGAAAAATGTTTTTCTGAAAAGAGTAAAAATTTAAAAACGGGCCGACAATCCTGTTTGTTTTAAGTCAACACCACTTTTTAATAATGGATAAACTATGGATATAATAAATGGCAAACTGTCTGTTTGCCCCTATATAAATAAGCCCCTTGATGAATAGGGCAACTCTACAATTATACAGTACAATCTCCATTATTTTGGTAAATCAATTCCAAAATAATGTGTCTTTTGGCTGGGAAAAATACCAAACGCTAACCATAGTCCTTGCTCATTCATTGGCATAAAGATTTAGTGTATAGTTGAGAATTGTTGGAGTGTTTTCTTAGATAGAGGCCAAATTAACATATTAGAATTGTGGTGCAAATTGAAACAATTCATGATCTCTCTTTTGACAATGAAAGGTTTTGCTGTTTGCTTTATAGATCCGAAATGTATAGAGAAAGTCACAAAGAGTTGAAGGTAATTATTATTATTAAATAGGATTTATATAGCGCCAACATACTACGTAGCACTGTACATAAAATAGGGGTTGCAAATGACAGAAGAATACAGAGAGTGACACCGGAGGAGAAGACCCTGCCGCGAAGAGCTTATAATTTAGGAGGTGGGGGAAGTAACACACAATAGGATGGGAGATTTGTAGTGGTGGGAAGTAGTGACAGTTTCAAAAGACAGAAGAACACGGGTAGGCAAGTTTGAAAAAATGGGTTTTGAACAGAACATAGGAACAAGCTGAATAACACGAGGAAGACCATTCCAGAGAGTTGGAGCAGCTCTAGAAAAGTCTTGTAGCGGTGCATGTGATGAGGTTATGAGGGAGGAAGTCAGAAGTAGGTCATTAGAGGACCGAAAGTCAGAAAGATAAGTGGGACAACAGCTGTTGAGGGATTTGAAGGCAAAGCATAGGAGCTTAAATTTGATTCTAAGGTGAAATGGAAGCCAATGAAGAGAACTAAAAAGAGATGCAACAGAGGAAAAGCATTGGGAAGGATGGATGAGTCTGGCTGCAGCATTCATGATAGACTGTAGAGGAGAGAGTCGGGTTAGTGGAATACTAGAGAAGAGGAGGTTACAGTAGTCCAGACAAGAAATGATAAGAGCGTGTACAAGTAGTTTGGTGGTCTCTGGGGACAGGTAGGGACAGATCTTGTGGATGTTGAGCAGGTGAAAATGACAGGACCTGGAAATGATCCGAATATGGGGGTAAATGAGAGGGCAGAATCAAAGGTGACCCCAAGACAACATGCCTGAGGGGAGGGACGAAAACCCTTGTTCTTAACAGTTAGGAATATGTCAGGGGGAGATTTGGAATGTGAGGGAGGGAAGATGATGGGTTCTGTTTTATCCAGGTTGAGTTTCAGAAATCTGTCAGACATCCCATGACTAGATGGCAGCATGCCAATCGACACCTTCCTGGCAGAATGAAACCTTATCCAGGACTGAGGGAGACAAGTCAGGGGTGAACAGATAGATTTGACTGTCATCAGCATATAGATACTTCATCAGCCACTTACTAAGGGCTGTTTGGGTGGAATGGGCAGCTTGAAAATTAGACTGGAGAGGGTCAAGGAGAGAGTTGGTGCTCAGGTAATTGGTGAGTCTTTTGTAGACAAGGCACTCAAGAAGCTTGGAAACATATGGGAGAAGGGAGATAGGACAGTAGCTAGAAGGTATGGAGGGGTCTAGTGAGGGCTTCTTCAGGATAGGGAGAATAATGGCATGTTTAAAAGCGGAGGGGTAGATACCAGTAGAAAGGGGGAGGTTGAATAGTTCGGTTAGGGCGGGGGCCAGGGTGGAGGAATGGGCAAGGAGTAGATCAGAGGAAATTGGGTCAAGTGGACAGGTAGTAGATGGAGTTGATGAGAGAAGAGAGGAGACTTCATCCACAGTAACAGGGCTGAGGGAGGCCAGTGATTATTTACAGGTGGAAGGGGTGGATATGGTTGGAGTGGCCCGGAGAGCAGAGACATCATGTTTGATTTTGTCAATTTTTTTTGTTGTGTGGGGAGAAGGTGTGGGGTTTAGGAGGGAGTCAGTTGTTGGGAAGAGGCTGCGTGGGTTGGAAGCTTGAAAGGAAATGACAGCGGAGAAATAATTTTGCTTGTTGACAGCATAAACAGTCTTGACAGCTGCATAAACAGTCTTTTGTATATGTTTGCTTTGATTGTTGTGCCAGTTTCGAGGGTTAGCAAGACAGGGGTAGCAGAAGGTTGCAGGGTCAACTTTATCCAGAGAAAGAGAGTGTTAGAACTGAGGGGCAGCTTTATCCGGAGATGTGATTTAGATAGGGTGGGGGTTGGGGGCATAAGGCAATTTGAGAATAGGTTGTGGTCAAGGTTACAAATATCTCTCTGCCATTGACCAGGTCTGAGATATGGCAAAGGGGGGAAAGAGTTCAATAGGTTGAAGGTGATAAGGTCATGATAAGAAAGGGGAAAATTAGCATTTGTATAAGCTGTGATAGTTTTAGTAGCATTTATTAATGTTTATATTATTAATAATAATAATCTCACCTTGATACAGCAAAAACTCCACCGTTCATAGATCCAAAACATGATAAAGCAACAAAGATGGGAACTGCCAATGAGAAGCTTCCCAAAAGACGCTCTGCATATGTCTAAAAAGAAAACACGCAACTGTTAGAATAATGTTTGCATGTCTCTTGTCTGTGTAGTCACAATTCTGTTCATAAAACAAATAATTATGTTCTTTTAATATAGATTCCACCCTTTTATAATAAATTATGATGTATGATTTTTACTAGAAAAATGAAACCATAAGTTTAAAACTATAATGTCTAGTTGTGGTCTGTTTTATTCTTGAGGTCAACAGTTTGTGTACAAGTAAGCCACTAATGGTTAAACAATAAATATATACATTACTTTTGAAAGAAAATGTATAATGAACTTTTAAACAATCGTAGTTATAGACATATAGTATTGATTTTATCAGCCTTAATACTACTAAGTCATGTTCAGGAATTTAGTTTAATTATGGTCTATATTTGTTCCTAATATTCAAGCTAGAAAACAGACAACCCAGATTGTACAGGTAATACATACCATATTATTCCTGCATTATATTTCTCATATATTAGAAGTTGATGCATGTTTTATCATATACAGATTGAGAAGGCATTTCCTTCAATATTTGCAAATAACATGTCAAGTTACAAGTCACATAGAGAATGGGTTGCTAGACCTGCTAGATCTTACTTGATGGCTGCAAACAAATGGCAATAATACCTGATGGACATATTACAAGGATGGGGTTCACCCCTACATATGCAGATCATTGTTGCATTGGAATGAAATTCCCTTAATAATAATAATTGGTACCTATGAGCATCTTTCCCTGATAAAAATATTGAATGATTATAAATAAAAGAAGATACACAATTATAAAGACAACAGGGGAGACATTCTGTGGAGATGAGCAAACACTGAAAAGTTTGAAACATTGAACAAGGAGTCATTCCAATAAAATATTAATGGCAGTGTTAGGTGGAAGAAGTTGATAAGTATTGTTGTTAAATGTAATCACCATGTAATTAATTTGCATCCAAGTCAGTGAATTTGTTTTGTTGCAAAACAATGTCACACTGATCTATTAGAAAATAAAGGTCAAGGTTTGCTGCATGATTCTCATAATTAATTCACAACTTAAAATCTTGTTAGTTTCATTTTTGGAAATGTTTATAACATTGCACTTAAAAGTATGATTGATCAAAGTACTTTAAATTTTTCATTGGCACGGACGTTTATCCACTGAATTTGCATGTCCCATTGCTCGGATTATTGGTACCTAATAATAATTTTTAAAGGCACAGTTTAAATTATGGGATAAAATCTGAAATCAGTTTGTAGAAACTGAAACCAAAACTATTGTGAGCAGGTAGTTCTTTATTGCAGAAGGCATCTACAACCCTGGCATAGCCAGCATGTACAATCCAGGTATATCCAGTTGCCAGGAATAAATTAACTCCATATGCTTCATTCCAGCCGGATCAATCAAGATGGCAAAGACCCAAACTTGGGAGATGACTAGGGAAGATCTCAGCACCAGCGATGGAGCGAGGAGTGGTGAGTTTAGCTCCGTTTTAAGTACCAATATATATTTTAGGAACACTTGCCTACATACATGTAAGGTATAACACATAACACATAAGTCAAAAAGCTAAACACACAATTTGAAAAGAAAATTAGAAGACAATATTCCTCTAATGCCACTTACACCCCCATCACATTACATTATTGTTAACAACCATATTACAGCTTTGCATTTTTTGTGTGTATGAATGAAAATATAGTTACAATGTTGAGACCTAAACTGTATTCTGCTTTCTGTAATTGCCTGAACAATCTTCCAACAACGCTAGTTTTCAGCATTGAAACATTTTTTATTGACAGCATAGGAAATGAAATTGATAGATTGTGCATCAAAATGTGGGATATAATATATATATATAATTAGTAATATGGTATGTTAAAATACATTTAAACATTTATTGTTTAAATACATTTATTATATATTTATTATTAGACTAAAACCTGACTGCACACAGTTACTTGACAGTATTGGCCTGATTTATTAAAGCTCTCCAAAGCTGGGTGATCCAGCAAAACTGTAATGGATCTGGTCCAGGACTGAAAACATTTGCTAACAAATAGCAAATGACCTTTAGGAAATCCATTCCAGATTTGCTGGATTACCCAGCTTCACTAATACTCTCCAGCCTTGCAGAGCTTTAAAAAATCAGGCCCCATAACTCAAGTTTGATCATTGGTGCAGAAGCTTTGGCAGTCCACATCCAGGTATAACAATTACACATGTTTCAGTTTAAATCCTTATACCTGGCATACATTAAAGACGTAGCCCATCACTGGTCAGTACTTACCAGGGTCCAGACACCAAGACCAATGGTTGATGCAGCCCACACTGAACTGCTGCCTGCTCAATACAGCCTTATTGACATCTACGTGCTTAGTTGATTATCATCTTCTTGTCAGGCACAGCCATATAAGTAAATTGGACTGTATATAAGTAAGTTGGGCTGTACTGAGCAGACAGGTGCAGATCTGACATTCCCTTAAACATTCCCTGGTGGGAATAATCCAGGTCCAAATGTTTCAATAGCAGTATTTGATTCCCAACAGGGAATATTTAAGGGAATGTCAGATTCCCTGTTTTAAATGTTTTTGGTAATTAGAGCCTGTGAGATCGGAAGATTCTAGTTTCTTATTTTTTTCCTGTTAGTATTTGATAATTACTAATAGTTACAGTGTTAGATATCTATTGAGTTATCTAACAGTTACCAACTTGGAATTAAATTTTAGGATCTCTTAGCAAACAGTGTTGGAGGATTCCTTTTATAACTTGTTAAAGTAGAAACACACCAATGCAGCATTGATCTGGTTCTTGCCATTACTCTGGAAATATTTGGAAAGGGGTTGAATTTTCAGCTAAATCCATCTTTCAACACAACTAAGTGAAACTAGCTCGCACTAGCTTAAGAGTTTAAAATAAAGTTTATTTTTAATTATTTTGACATTTACATTAATATAAAAGTGACAGTCTGAACTGAAGTTGATAAAGTGGATGTACTGTACATCATTCTTCGTTTCTAGCTGTATACAACTGGTTAACTCGTTTTTCACTGGGCAGATAAGATTTGTCTATGTTTTTCCACAAAATGATTATAAAAAACCAGCTGTGCTTAACTGCGTACAAAGCTAATTATTTTTGATGTTTTCATAGTTCGTGTCCAAAGACAAGAGATAATACACAAGAGAAACACAATATCAACATCACAGAGTATTAAACTTTTGAAGCTGCAAAAGATAATGGATCATTATATTATTTGGAAAAGTATATAATTATGGCTTGGCTATTAGCTGGCATCAAC
This sequence comes from Pyxicephalus adspersus, assembly GCF_032062135.1. Taxonomy (NCBI): domain Eukaryota; kingdom Metazoa; phylum Chordata; class Amphibia; order Anura; family Pyxicephalidae; genus Pyxicephalus; species Pyxicephalus adspersus. The sequence continues at coordinate 101,228,209 of NC_092860.1, forward strand.
ATACATTTTTTATTTTAACAATATTTAAAAATGTGAATAAAATTATAGAAATAAAAAAAAAAAACAAAGCGGTGTATGTGTTTAAAGTGAAGGACAATGGTTTTAACATTACTTTGCTGTAAATTGGCTTATTGGTGTAGAATCCTGGTTCAGACAAACTAATCCACTTTTGAGTACAACAATAATAACAATACATGTTTATGTTTTACACATAGGTAAAAATTTAGAAGTAATTAAAGAATAAATTCCAAAATGAAATTTAGTAGCGTTGGCGTGTGTTATCTTTGCTATCAATGGGGAGCTTTAGGCATTGATAAAAGTCCCATATATATATATATATATATATATATATATATGATATATATATATATATGAATTCCTCATTTTACCACTTATGACCGACACCATCATTGAGTGCACTGTACAGAACTACTACTACTACTACTACTACTACTACTACAGTGTACATCCACGCGGCGTCTCATCTTCGGTCCTCTGAACTCCAGCTGTCTTCCTCTTCTGCATTCCTCTACGATCTCCGGTCTGAGATACACGCTCACAGCACTGCAGACCGGGATCTTATGCTACTCTCTTAATGACCAATTTTCACTTAACCCCCACGTCTCAAGAACAGAACCTGGTTGTTTAGTAAGGAGCATCTATATATATACAAATTTTAATACTATAATTGTACTAAACAATTAAAGTAATAAACAGAGATATCTACATACTGCAATTGGTTTTGGAAGTTGAAATCATATTATTTTATACTATACCATTATACCATACTATATTACAGATGACCAAGAGAGCACTGATTCCTGATTGTTAGTGGAGACCAAAGCTGTCACTGGCAGCTGCTTAATATACCATCTGGTAGCTCCCAAAAGGATGGCATCTAGAAACATATTCTGTTGTGTGCTGAGAAACATTAATAAATAGTTTGCAGGCAGGAATACGTTAAAAAGAGGATAGCTAAAACTATTGTACTATATGAAAACAATTTTCCTAAATACAACATGTATTAGGCTGTCTTAAGCTAGTGACTGCTACAAAAGCTGTTTTTTTTTTTTTGTACATACATGTTACATTCCAATACAATTTTCAATATGGCAATTAAAAAAATATCTGCAATTTTTAATCATATAGGTTTGTATGCTTTCTTACCACAGCTACGGCACTGGAAGCTACCAGCTCTTCTGCTGTAATGGTTGTGTAGTAGGCCACATTGGTTAAGACATACCCAACTGTCACAGTTACCATCGATATACATATTGCAAGTGGAATGTTTCTACAAAAAGAAAAAAAATGTGTGAGAGAATGAAAATAATATAAAATTGTGTGTGAAAATTATTGAAAAATAATTGAGTAATAGGCTGAATGCATTGGTTAGAAGTTTGTACATCTGTGTTCCCCATAGCACACTGTCGGGCAGTAATCAAAGAGAGAGAACAGGAAGAAAAGAAAATGACTGCAGCGGTGAGTTTGCAGCAAGGCTTGGTGGGTGAAGAATGCGGACTGCCCTTGACAAATATTTTTAGTGGGATATTATTGATATAAAATTGCAAAGGTAGGGTGATTTTTATCATTGCACATTAACTGAGCAGTTTCTGACCTTTTAGGATGCAAACATGTGTATATCTAGTGGCCTTAAACATTGTTTATCACACTGTTAAATGCAAATCTCTACCACTACTGTGAATATTTGACCTAGCCCTTTCACTTTCTGGGTCTTTCAGTTATTAGTAATAGTATGAACTTTATATTTTTATATTATAAACTAAATTCATATTTGGTTTTGAACTAAATATGGAAGGAATACAACCCCTTCGTATTGCTGTCTGTGTACCCATTCCAGTTACCATTGTCACCATTGTAGAAAGTGATGGGAAATCCAATAAATTAATTCCTCATTCATAAAAAACATTGTTTTTTTTAAATATATTTAAATAAGTAAATATCAGATCTTCAAGCAGTGAGCCCAAATAAATGTGATAAAAACACACAATTTAAAAAGTGTAATGGGTAACTCTGAAAAAAGTAGATCAAAATTGGGGTTTTAATAGACCCATCCACCCAACCTCCAATGTCTTTGATTTTCATTGGTGAATTTGCTAGTTCTGTGGATCTTTCAATAACAATTTATTTATTGAGCATTTGTTTTTCAACAAAAGGAAAGTTTCAAACTTACTAATCACTAACTAATAATTAAGTACAGCACCCCAATATATATATATATATATATATATATATATATACAAAATGCACAGGATATGCAATGATAATTTAAAAATTACCAACTGAACATTCACCATTCATCTTTAGAGAATTAAATATTTTGACCCAATCAACATCCACAGACCACATATGATGATATGTGTTTGTACTGCCATCAAACATACAATCCTGTCCAGTGGGAAAAACACTGCTGTGCATCTAATTATTAACAATCTGTGAGCAATAAACTGCAAGTTGAGGCCAATTACATACAGGCAGATTGTTTCCTTCAGATTGATTTCCTATCAAGTAAAATGATCTGATCTAGAGTCAGATTGAAGTAAAATGTATAATTAACTAATCATTGGCATCTGAATTTCTACGTCTGCATTGGTTCTGAAGTATTGGTTCATAGTTACCTTTCATATATTTGTTGGTCTGTATAGTAAAACAAAGCAAATGCCCTTCACATGCTGTTTTTTGTCCACTGACTTTCTATGTACTTTCTATTTGTATAATATTTGTAACTGATCTTATAGTTTGTACCACCTCCCTTGCTTCTCAAAGCTTGGATTGCTAAAATATTTTTACCCTGCTCCTCTAAGTATGCTTCTATCCAATCCTTCTTCTTTCTTAGTGGTTGGTTTACTGGAGATGATTTCCTTTATCAAAAAACCTCTGAAATACGCTTTAAGTGAATCTTACACAACACCCTGTAGTGTTGTGCATACATTAAGCAGAATAAACTGAGTCAGCTCCAATACTAATTTACTGTGAGACAGAAGAATATAGATAGCCAGAAGGGATTCAGTCATCATGAATAATTTCTGTATTACTGTCCAAAAAATAATGTCAACATTAAAGGTGGATGTTCCAAAATCCCTCAAGGCAACATCTAAATTGAGTGTACATATTGATAAGCTTAAAAAATACCTATTGGCAAATATATGTGTGTAATGTGACGAGTAACAAAAATAATTTGATCCATTTAGATATTATAAACACAAAGATCATATAGAACACAAAAAAACACATTTCCAGCTTTTCATGCTATTTATTCAACAGTAGAATGGCAATTGGCCTTTACTGTAGGAAAAAATAAATGGTAAAGTTTGCTTCCCATTGATGTCAATGTTTGCAGCAAAGTTCACAAACCTATTTGCATCTCTGCAGATGAGACTGAGGAAGCACCAGGCCCATTGTTCCAGAAGGGTAGATCTTTGCCTATATTTTGAATGGTGCACTGTTGTCTTGATCTTATGATCCGTTTTGGGCAGCAAAGGCCTTTTCCAGACATACTACATCCAAATTAATTTGGTGAGCTGACCTCCACAAAGTTCTTTCTGATGGCCTGACAATTCATTTATTCTTGTCATGGTGATACAACACATTTCAATAGCAACAAGCTTCACAAAATGAAAATTGCAATAAAAAAATGTTTTAGAGGTGAAGGACCACACAGGATAGAGGACATCAGCCCCATGGTGAAGCGTTGAAGTGGAATTATCATGCTTTGTATTTCCTCAGCTGGAACTAAGGCTTTAGTCAAGGTGGAGGGAATTATGAACACTTCCAAATGTCAGTTATTTTTGGCCAAAACCTTCAAGCGTCTGCTAGAAATCTGAATGTGAAGAGGATTTCCACATTTCAACCCAACAATGACCCCAAGCATACTTACAACAAATCAACTAAAGAATGGCTGAATCAGAAGAAAATTTAAATTTTGGAATGGCCCAGCCAGAGCCCAGACCTAAACCCAATGGAAAATCTGTGAGGTGACCTGAAGAAGACTGTGCACAAGAGATTATCTCGCAGTCTGACAGATATGGGGAGCTTTTGCAAGAAAGAATGGGCAATTATTGCCAAGTCAAGAAGTGCCATGCTGATCGACTCCTACTCAAGAAAAATGAATGATGTAATTAAATCAACAAAGTATTAGGTTAGGGGTGTACACACCTATGCAAACAGCTTATTGTATTTTTTTTTTATTTTTTTATATTTGTCCCTAACAGATTGTTTTTCAAATAGATTGTACAGGTTATAGGTCACAATAATGTTAGGAAAAGCTTTACAATGATTTATTGTGGTCTCATTCCTTTACATCACAAAAATCTGGCATGCATTTTAACAGGGGTGTGCACACTTTTTATATCCACTATATGTGGCTTACTAAAGCCACTGGTAGAGGCCCTCAGAAGCAGCACCTGTCTTGGCAACTAGAAATGACTGATCATGGGACAAAATGTCAAGGACAAGTGAGGTTATTTCAGGCTCATATTTTGTGATAGCCTTATCCTTTAGTAGACATATTGTGAGCAAAAGAAGCAGCAAATTCTCCAAGATAAGTATGTACTTCAGGAATTCTTTCAGTTTTTCAGAGCCGACATCAGCACATTAGAAAGAAGATGAGACTTTTTAACATTAGGCACATTTTTATTTCATAGTGACGTGCCTACTTGTTATTGTGGAACAAATAGAATCTCATTTGGTTTGCACCTAATAAAGCACAAATAAAAAGTAACACAGATATTAAGTAACCTGCACAGATCTCAGAAATCTCTTAATAAACTTATCCTAGGTGACTAAGGCTTTTATAATAGAGTCATTTCCATTTGGTTTATTCTTCTTCTTAATATTATTAATAATATTATTAACAAACATGATTTATATAGCGCCAACATATTACGCAGCGCTGTACATTAAATAGGGATACAGCCAACCTCACTGACAACTGGCAAAGTAAAAACATGGGAATATTTTCCATTTAGGTATCTCGTTTATTATGAAAGTATACTTTAAATTGTTTTTTCTAAGACAGGGTTAAATCATTTCTACATACCAATGAAAGTTTTTTTTAGTGATTTGTACCCCGCAGCTCATTAACTTCCATTGGAATACAAAGATGAGCTCTGCTGACTTGTTAAGGGCAACACTACCATAGATGCCTATTCCCTTTTATAAGTATGTTTGGCAGCAACTCCCCAAACAAGCAGCCCTTTTAAATACAGATGAATTCAGATAATGCCTTAGACGTCAAACAGCCCTTGGCTATCCAGTGGAAGTTAATGAGCTGAGGGATGTAAATCGCTGTACAGCCTTCCTATGTAAGTAAAAAGAGTATGTTTTTCTGGGAGAACCTTTAATGGTCTGCGTATATTAAATGTGTCAGGTATTTTATTACATTGTATATAGCTCACATGATACAAGCCAGCAGTGTAAATACAAGTCTTAAAAAATGAAATTGCAGTGCACCTCTGAGCATTACATTAACCTTGATATTTTTACACTTATGAAAGGGGAATATGAGGGAACATAACCTTTAAAAATGAGCCCCATCGAAAATAACTCACAGGGAGGAACTTTTTTCTGGACGCTTGTATGACATTTAAAATGCTGATGCTGTTCTTACCCTTTTTCAAGTCCATTCTGAATGTACTTGGTGGATGAAAGGAATTTAATAATGCTTTTGTGTTAAATAACACTTTTTTTTGTAATAATGTCTTTTTTTGTAAACAGAACAAAAAATAGGATGTATGTAATCGGAAACACTAAAACCATTAGGTAAGGTATGGTAAAGAAAGCTGTTAAGCAACTGGCCTTTGTTATTGCTAGAAAATCTGGGCTTCCCACCTAAACTATACATTTGGAGAAAGTGTGGAGTTTGGAGAAAGTTTTACAATTTTTTGGACTACTTATCAAAAAACGCTTTCTGCAAAACTGGGAACACAATAATAAAATGCTATTTTTAAGTACAAGGTATTTAGCTAACTGCACACCTATTCATTTGGTTGGAAGTTGGGACTAACTGCTGCTAATAAAGGCAAAATAAGCCAGAAAAAGTGCCAGGGGTATTTATAGGGCATGCACAGCACCAGATATATAATTTAGCCAAACAAATGTGGGAACACACAATACAAGAGATTAAAACTATTACCATTCGGAAGAAAACAAATTGTTCAGAAAAAAAAAGTGTTCATTCAAAGTTTACAGTTGATGTTAGTCCTGCCTAAATGACATGTAATAAGCTAAATCACTATGTATCATAAATAATATAGTTTTCCTATTTTTGCATCCCATTGCCACTAAACACCTCCAACCCTTTTTAGCCACTACCTGTCTATATGATCTAACTCAAACATTCACTATATAAGTTTGCATTGGTCACCTAAAAGTGGCAATGGTGGGTTATTCCTGTGCAGCCACATGTAGAGGCATGCGTGGTAAGGCATTCAATAAAGAAAGCAATGGATACTTACCTGTTCTGCTGCCCCACTTTGCAGGGAACTAATGTTGGAGAAACCACACTGAAATCAACTTTTAGGATTACATTACCAAAACTCATGCATGACTTTAAACATATAGTTGCCATTAGTGATTGTTTTGGATGACAGAAGAGAGGCATCAGCTAGTTATTTATTTATCTGGCAAAATGGATTTCTAAATGACATCTTGGAGCTGGATTTTCCTAGCCATAGGCTAGGTTGCCATAAAGACTAGGGGAGACATTTGTGTTACTCTGCCAAATGCCACTATCACAGCTGTAAAATGATCAATATAATACATAAAGTGCTTTTTAAAGGTTATTTTTCTGGGCAAGGTCCTCTCCTCCTCCTGTGTCATTATTTGTATCTGTCAGTTGAAACCCCTATTTATTGTACAGCACTGCGTAATATGTTGGCGCTATATAAATACTGTTTATTAATAATAATAATAATAATAATAATAATAATAATAAAGGTTTTCCTGCCTACAATAATTATGATTCCCACTATTGACTCTCAAGCTCTTATGCAACTACTGCCAACTTTTATCATGGACACCTCTCTACCAACCAGGGTAGCCATGATAATTGCACTGAACACCCTGGACCCACTTTGTTGCAAACCATACATAGAAGCAGCCAATGCACCCCCCCAAGTGACCAGACATGTAGGAGCATGACGTGGAAAAGCTACACCCCTTCAGTACAGCAGGGTGGCAAAAGTTTTCCTTCTGTTTTTCCTCCCTGTAATGTGCAGGGGGATTCCTGTGGGCTTCAAAACTACAAAAAAAACCAAATTGCTGCTGCAAAGCTAAACTAAGTCCCACAGGTAATACATTATATAAGACCCATTTATGAGTACCCTCAGGGCATTTTCTTCAAAGATCTCAGGGTCATAAAGACGTCTTTTGCCTCAAGGCTTTGTTTATGTAAGTAAGGTGGAGAAGAGGGCCTTGCATGGAACAGCCCAGGTTGAAAAGCACTGACTGAAATTTTAACCTATATGATCACAAATGATCCTCTTGGGCACTTTCTTACAAAATGTAAAACAATAGGTGATAGTACACGTACAAGTACAGGCACATTAACGTAGCAGCATGCAGTATTGCAATATATTGATAGGAAATGTTTTAACTGCAGCTTGTATGCATTAAAAAATGCATGCATATTGCAGAATAAGTGAATTGATATGGGTCGAGTCCCAACAGCAGAACTATGATTACAATGTACAAGAATGTTGTTCTTTTAAAATTACAGGGTACGTTTTTATAAATGGCCTGTCAAGTAAGAGAAATGTTTCATTCATCCTTGCTGTGATACGCATGATGATATTACAAAGGTCAGTCTGTAACCTAATTACAAATATTATCTATCAAAGCACATATTTATGATAAATGACAAGATCACATCATGTGAAAATGTCACTATAAAATGGTTATTGTTTTTCTTTGCCTTTTCCCCCCTTTTCCCTATAGTGGAACTGTATATGAGAATCCTGCAGAAATTGACAGTGGTACTTTTTCAAGTATCATTGCATGACTTTGTAGAGGAATAAAAGACATTTAGAGCTGTATGCATTACAGCAGTTATAACAATATTTCTAAGGAGGACATATACATATGTCAAATGCATTTATAATATAATTATAATATATTTATAATATATATATATATATATATATATATATATTGGTCAAGCCAAAACTTTGCTCAAAGAGTGTGGAAGGAAGCTTAGGAAGCTTAACTTAGGAAGGTATGGGTAGATGGACAGTAAAGAAAAAAAAATGGCCCTTGGTAGGAATTTACATTTACCTGGGAGACTAAAACTACAGCTTTATATCCAAGCAATTATCAAATTTTTACAATAACTGTGTACATCGTTTCTCAGTATAGGTCCACTTTAAGGCTGGTCATACTCTATACAATCTGATTGTACAAGATCCTTGAGTATACCATTGTCTATGTAGCGCAAATGTATGTAACAACTGCCTGGCCCTTATGGAGCCAAAACAGGATCAATTCTTTAGAAAGTATTGTATTATAACAGTAAGCCACAGTTACAGATGTCCGCAATATCAAAAATGAGCAATACACTATGAAAAATAAAGTGTCTTCAAAGACACTATCTGCTAGATGTAGTGCTAATGAGGTTTTTAATAGCAAACTTTATCAAACAGTAGAAATGTTGAAAAAAGCCAAGAAAAACAGTTAAAGTGCCTGAGGGGAAACATATCTATATCATATTACAATTAGAATCCCTGACCTTTCAATAACTTACTAATGTCATCTTAACCATATTTACTGCCTAAATATTTGTCCAGCTTTGTGTACATCACACAAAGTATAAATGTTTTTTTTTTTTTTAACCTCTCCGGGTTAAACAAAGGTAAACCTTGAAATGTCTTTTATAAAGGAAGTCCCCAGGTACATAAGGAAATAGGAACTGTAGGTTTGTTCCTAAGTTGAATTTGTATATCACCCAAAACCTCAGCTGTGTTTAGCAAAAGATTTTTTCAGCAAGTCATGCAAACTGCCCCCCTCCAACCTATCGAGCATGCACAGGAATTAGCAGGGAAGTCCTGTTCGTATCTAGGAGTCGTACATATGTTGGATGTCCTTAATTCGGGGACTATCCACATATAGATATATATTGATAAAGTAGAAAAGCATTAGATCAAAATCTAATGTCATCAAAATGTCAAAATGCAAAATGTTATTGCTAGATATAGGGGGATTTTCCCCTTTATTTGTACTGATAACCAATGGCATAAACAAAAGAGTAAGGGGTAGTCAGAAATAAGAATAGTCATCCCTGGAGCAAGAGGTGAGGGGAATATTTCCAATAAAGAATAAGGACAGCTTTTCAGGGACAACTTTCTAAGAAGGTAATTGCCCTCCTTTTTAATTTTCGGTTGTATCTGTGGTACAGGAAGGGATGGAAAGTTTCCATTGTGGTGCACTGACAGCTACTCTGTTTAAAACAAATACCAATCAAGATTTGGCAATGTATACACTCATATTCCGAAACTACTAACAAGTACTGTATATGCATTTTCCCTCCAACCATAATTGTTGGTAAAATAAGGATTTGTTTTTATATGCGGTTTTATTTTTTTGATGCTTGCTAAAGGACCACATTTATGCTGTCCATCTGGCTACAGAAACACCAATCTCTATGAAAAGAGCGCTGTGAAGGTATTATAAAAAAAGGAAGCTATGTATCTTACAGAGAATAATACAAAATAACAGCAGAAAATGCAGTTCACAAATACTTATGCATAAGTGAAACCTAAACATCAACAAATAGCATTTTATTTAGAGTGCCATAACTTAATGGTCAAATAGCCGCAAAGCAGACATATATTGTGAAACAGCAGAGATCTGTAGCAAAAAATGAAAACAAAAGAACAATGGTAGCAAAAGTGTACCCTATTATGGAAATCATGTTATACAAAGTAAGATACAAACACAAATTTATAAATAACAAGCACAACAATACTCAGAATAACATGCAAGGAGTATCAACCATTAAGTAGAAAAGAGTAAGGAACTTAACACAGAGATTTTTTTACTTTAAAAGCTTAAACACATTTTCCAGTGGCTGTGTAAACAGAGTAGATGTATCTCTAAATTTATTCATAGGCTCAATTTTACCATTTATGGGAGTTGATAATTGTATTTTAAAGTGATTATGGATGCACAACAATCTTTTCCTTATCTGACTAGTTATATTTAAACATGTTAGATGTTTCAAATGCAATGACATCTTCATATTCTCCATCTTCCTATCTGTACATTCTTAGAACATATTTTTTTTATGTATATCAATGTCAAACCCATCCCAAATAATAGCATTCTTGTATTTGGCTATTATTGGCTAATTATATGATCACACTTTTGAAACATAAGTAGAAGTCCTTAATGTAATTTTGGGTTAAGGATCAAGAAATTTTGGATCTTGGCATAAGCACAAGCTCGGAAAGGTCAATTTGTGTGCATCTATAGGTCAACCGCAGCGGAATTTAGGTTTCACCACCATATTGGCTCTTGGTTTAGCTACTATTTATATGATTCTAAATTTATTCACAATTGCAATTTAATAAGAAAAAAAACTTTCTAAGTTGTTGCTGTTTCCACTGTCAAAACAAGCTCTAAAGTAGAATAGATAGACAAAAATAAAGTACTCCAAAATTGAGTGGCCTATAAACAGATTATACTAGATGCCTTTGTTGCAAGAACAATGTCCTTAGTGATATGAAAAAAATTATTTTCCAAAACTTAAGAGTTAATCACATTAGATGTATTATTTGACAATATAATAAAGATTTGGATTTCCCTAGAGTTTGTAAAGCAGATCAGTAACCATTTTAACATGATGAAAAGCAGCGTTAATTTATGTCTAAATTGATGTGCCTTAGGGATTGCTATCAATGGGTCATTGTGGAAAATATTTTCTGATTGCTTTTTCTCACACTTTCCAACTTAAGTAAGAGTGCATTGTTTGTATAAACATGCTATTCATGCCTGAAGTTTTTTCTTCTGTGATTATGCATCAACTGTATCTAATTGCTAGCCGACAAAAAGAAACCATCAAGGTTATTTATGCAGTATGATCCACAGAATCACTTTGTATTCCATTTACTCTGTTTATCTTGCCTATATGTGTCCTTGGTGTGGATTCCACAGAGATGAAGCAGGATTTTCACAGAAACCGGCTTTAAGAAGCTATGCATTTTAATATGGTTTTCCCATTTATCATTTCTGGTATAACACAGTTAACCTGTAACAGTTCATTTTTAATTACTGTATGAAATAATGCGTAGACAGTATCTCAGAACACTTATTAGGAGGAAGACTGACATTGTTTTATATGTTAAATCATTGTACTGGAAACAGAAACATACAGACAGTAGCACAGAACGATCAGTGAAAGTTCCTCCAGGAAGAATACATGCATGTTGTCTTTCTACCAATTATTTAGTTCTTTTGACATGAACATCTGTATAGAGGTAATAGGCCGTTACATGTCTACATGACTGGTGCGATTCAGGCTGTTTCTTTACATTCGGAAATCAAACTCAAATTTTGAAGCTGGATGGGTTCAAAAGTCAGATTGTATACCTGCAGATGTTAGAAAATGAGGGTTTTTTATAGCTAACCTTTGTTTTGGCTTAAAGGAGAAGAGTCTGAATCTGTTTGTTAGCAGTCAAGTATCTAGTAGACAAGGGCCATGTGTCACCCAACATTGTACACCACAGCAAAGCTTGGATTGCCATTTCGGTGTGTTTAAGTCATCCCCTGGTAACCTGGCTAGCAGCTGTGGAAATATCTGAGCCTAGAATATTGGATCCCAGTAACAGAAAGGTGTACTGACAGGCAGTGTTGGTAAATCTCACCAAGTCCAGTCGGAAAAGAAGAACATTTTTAGTCCTTGGGCCTTATTTATTAATGTTCTCCAAGGCTGGAGAGGATACACTTTCATCAGTGAAGCTGGGTGATCCAGCAAACCTGTAATGGATCTGGTCCAGGATTCAAATCATTTGCTAGCAAATAGCAATTGACTCTGAATAAATTCATTCCAGGTATGCTGGATCACCCAGCTTCACTGATTAAAGTGTATTCTTCTCCAGGAGAGCTTTAATAAATCAGACTCATTGAATTGTGCTACAACCACAAGCTGTAATAGTAATTCTGCCACAGGTAGCATGACCAAAGTGTTATCTTGTATTAAATTTGCTTCCACAAGTACTGTTGTAAAGTACACCAGAAGTAACACTAGAAATATAAGCAAGGATAGAAAATTACTAAGAACTTTGTAGAGTGCCATTGGGCTGGTTGATAGCAATACCTAGACTAATTTGTGGGGCTCCTCAAAATATAGGAGTAGCTAGTGTTGCAAAAAAAAAAAAAATGTATTCCTGCAAGGGATATTGCATTTTGCTGAAAGTTTAGATATGTTGTAAATGCCTGTTTTGAAGTTTGTGTTACCAAGTATTTAGGTAGGCTATCATATACCATTTTGAAATATTACTGGGTTGAATGGGTTCACTGTTAAAAAGCTTTTTTTTGTCCTCTTGTTTAAGAGTTCATCTTAGATTGGACTGTTTGCTTGTAAAAAAACATGATAAAGCTGAAAACATTTGTGTCATGAATCATAATAATATTTTCTATAAAACAGGCTTTGTATTCAGGGCATTTAGTTTATTTTGAGAAGATTTAAAAAAAACTTTGATTTACTCAGCTAAAAATATAGTTCATCATAAATACATTTCTTGTGCATCATAAGATGTTTACTACCTTACAAATTGTTTTCTTTCTAAAGAAGAGTAGAAAAGCCTGGAAAAAGATAACTGCCCCCACAGAAAGTAAGAATTCCCAGTTTAAAGCTGCTGGAAGAAAACTTGGGCTGTGGCTTTTTTTTTTTTTTTTTTATGTAAACCAACTGTATGTAAGCCTTTGTATGCCATTTCATGTCTTTAGGTGAACTAAACTACAAGGTTAAGTTGGGCTTTCAGTAACAACAGCATCTTACATTTATTGCTCTTGTCAAAGTATTTATGATAGTATTTTAGCTCCTCCAGGAAAAATGTGAACTTCTAATTCAATAACCTATTGATGTGTTAGTTGTTCACAGATGAATATTTTAGAATGGTATGTGTATGCATGTAAATGTAATAACAGATTGCAGAATATTGATGCAATGACAACAGCACTGCTTCAGCCCCTAAATACATAAGTCAATCATTTACCATTTGTTCTGTATTCATTTACAATAACCCAATACCATGTTTGGAACAGAGCTCACAATGCTTTGCAATCTTGCTGTATCTACTCTAGTCAGTTTTGGAATGGATGGCAGTTTTGCCTCTTGTCCTATTTTAGTCCCACTGTCAGCATTGTGCTTCTATGCCACAAGCAGTAAAGAAAGTATTATGGAGACAGGAGCAACATCGTCAGTGTTGGAGAAATCAGAAGTCTTTACAGATGCAGAGTAATAGAAAAATATTTTACGTTCTTAGTCAACAGGGTAAGGGGGAGCAAGTTGAGAATTCCTGGCATAATTGTGTTGAAATCACAAACTTTTATTTCAACAATACAAGTATAATATCAGCATAAAAATATGTGTAAAATGCCAACAAACAGGCATAGTGTGACCATTACAACATCATAAGCTATAACTGATAAAATGCTATCTCAATTTTTAATTCCCAACACGCTTCGCGGATGAAATCACTTCTTTAGGGAGTAGATAGCAATAGAACAGATAACATATCCAGTAATTAATATGAAAAAATATAGAAGTTTCCCAATTAATGCTAGTATATAAAATAGTATAAATAAGAGAAAAGATGCAGAATAATGACAAATTCACTAAGTTTGATCTTCCAAAAAAAAACAGTCAGCAATGTTGGGTATACTCTCAGTATAGGTAGTTTGCAACAATCTGCCTACTGTCTACAGGTTATCTGCAAAAAGAGGGTGCACTGTTTTCAGCCTAAAGCCTGTTTTCCTAAAGAAGCTTCAGTCAGGGCCCTTTAGCACTTGCACAGGTATGGCAGCTCGAACAAACTGCTGTTGTGCACCAAGAAGCGTGAAAGCGAGCTGAAGGTAGCCACCTCTATGGCGTTACATCTCAGACTCTACAAGCTACGGTTAGAAGGGTAAATGTTAAAGTAGGAAATGTCATAGTACTACATTTAAAAAACACACACAGCAACAAAATCACAAACACGGCTTGTTTTGCAGCTACAGGACCTGGCCACCTTGCAGTCACTATATGGACCATGAAATTCTCTAAAGACCAAAGTATTCTTTGGTCATCTGTGTGACAGGTAAATCTTTGTCACACAGATAGGTGGGTCACAAAAGTGGGTCAAAAAACAAGACAATGATCACAAGCATACCAGAATATCTCATTTCTGTGCCAGGACCTTAAGAAAGCTGTCCATAATCAAATGCCTGTAAACCTTATTGAACTGAAGCAAGGTTGTAAAGAAGAGTGGGCCAAAATTCCTTCACAACTATTTAAGATATTGATAAAGTGATACAGAAAACAATTACTTTATTGCTGCTAAAGATGGCTCTACAAGATTTTAAAAAAAAGGTTGTACTTCCTAAATCAAAAATGACACAGTGGAATCTGGTATATATGCCGACATATTACGCAGCACTGCACAAAGTCCATAGTCATGTCACTAACTGTCCGTCAAATGGGCTCACAATCTAATGTCAATACCTCAGTCATATGGCATTAACACAGTCTAAGGTTAATTTTTAGGGGAAGCCAATTAACCTTACTGCATGTTTTTGAAATGTGGGAGGAAACTGGAGGAAACCCAGCAATCACAGGGAGAACACACAAACTCCATGCAGATAGTGCCCTGGCCAAGATTCAAAAAAGAAGAAAATGTTTAGTCCTTGGTCCTGATTTATTAAAGCTGGTCCTTAACACATTCCATGAGGTAAAATTTAAAGTATTTTGGAACATGCTAAGGACCAGATTTTTTATATTGTGTACTGATGTTTAAAACTTTAGACTCATGACTGTTTTACATTATTTATTGTGGTTTTATGTACGTTACTTTTTGTGCACTGCAAGAAAATTAGTCTGTTAATTATGTACAAATATATTGGAAAAACCAACACAGTACTGCACAGAGTGGAATAAATAGAATTTCCTATTTACTTGGTATGCAACTGATATAACTTTATACAAAAAATGGTAATAAATAAAAAAAACACGTAAGGTATTTTTAACTATAAAAGAAATGTGTGTTTTATCCCAACATATTCCCATATGAATGAATTATTGAATTTTCTGAATACCTGATTTATGAGCTGGATAACACTGCCTTAAGCTTAAATCATTTCTAATAAAACAAGGCAAACTTCCTTAAGTTCATTTTCAGCAGAATATTACATCTGAAAATGCCTGTACTCAATGTAGACACAGCTGATTGCTTCTGCCATCTGTGTTACTGTAGAGATATCTCTGGTGGTGTTGCTGTTTAAATTCAGGCCAACTGTAAAATCGACATGAACATTCGTCACTTACTACTTGTAAAACAAAACCAAACTAAATTAATTGCTATGCCCCTAAACATGGAATTGTGACCGAAACCCATTAATTCACACCCCCAATGCTTTGTTCAACAATAGGTTTTTGTCCCATGTTAGTTGGTTTGTCCCGTATTACTGTCCATCCCAGACCCCAAAGCCTTCCCTTACAGTGGGGGCTCCATATTTAAAGGGAAGGAATGCTTCCTTACAACCTGGTCCCTTAAATAATTATAGGCATTTTGGGTGGTCCTATGGATGAATCTCAATATAATTTAGCCAACTGCAAAAATGTTATTTCCATAGCCAACCTAATCTCCTAACAGAGGATTTATAGAAAACGGTATCTGGATTCTCATCGCTAATTACAAAATGCCAGTAAGCTTCATTTAGCAATGCTATGTTTACTAGTGAAGCAGTTAATACTGATGTAAATTAATTATGTTGTTGCTTTGGTATGTGTATGTTATGTTGCCTTAGTCTAGGAGGGCCTCTAAATTGTATGCGGCTCATCTCATATGGTAACACTGATATCCCATATACTGTATTTTCTTATGTTTGACATGTTATTACTTCCTATTTCTATGTCTTCTTTGTATACAATATTTCTAAAAAGTTTTTTAGTACGCGTTAGTATGTTAGATTACAATAAAACAAATGTTATGTCTTTAAACCAGGTCATTTATAAAATATCATGTAATGTGTACCGTTGGAAAAAAAGTACAGTACAGTATTTACTAAAATGTATAGGTAAAGAAACTCAGCCTAGAATTTATTATTATTGAGAATATTTGACATTTAATTTCTAAAGAGGGAATTTTAACAACGTCAAAGATCATAAAGGAACAATTTGCTGATGTATGCTACCGATGATATTACTGTAATAATAGAAATTGCTCCATTCACTTATGAATAAAGCTACTTGTATCTACAGCGGCTCCATGGAAACCAGAATATCATTAAGCAACAAAAGCAATAGTAACAGAAAGTCAGAAATGAGCACGGAGTTTTTATACAATTACATATTTCAGCTAATATGGAAACTTTTTAGATCAATTAAACCATCATATAAATATGTTGCCTGGGTAACATTCGTGTAACAATGTATGTACGAAAGCTGTGTGTATGTATTTGTTACACAGTTCTATTTCCTAGTTCCTCTTATTAAACTATGAGAAAAATGCAGTTGAAGCTTTCAGATTTTTTTTTTCCTTGCTAGAACCCTTAATAATCTGGGAGCAATATATGTAAGTTTTATAGAAATAAGAAAGTTCACAATTTTCACAAATAATCCTATGATAATGGTACCAGTCCACTATATCAATATACGGGATGGTACTCAATGCTAGTCTGCACTCTGCATATGCTGCCCATACCCCTTGCTGCCCGAGTTTCCACCTCTATGTGTAGGTATGTTCATTTTCACCTACAAAAGAAAGCCAGGGGAAACCTAAAAACTTTAATGTTGTCCTGAGAACAAAATGAAATCTGCAAATTAAAATTGTAGACATCTGTATTGGGAACATTAAAGGGGTAGAGGAATTTAGGAAACCTTTCCCTCTAATCTTCTGATCCTTTTTGAGGAAGGAAGTGGGAAAAATGTTTCCAGTGGTATACAGAGACTAGGCATACACTTTTAATGAACTAAATCATTTATCAGTCTACTTTTGTATTTTGTGTTAGTTTTTAGAGAGCCAAGTCTTTTTTCACCATAGTAGATCATAATATTGTAGTTAATATTATTGTTAATTTGTGTTTTTCTATTTGTTATACAATAAATGACACATTATCCTGCTATACCTTTGTAGCACAGTTATTTCTAAATATGCCAGCAATATGGCCAGCATCCTATATAATGCTTTTTATTTTTGCTCTGTGTGCTTCACAGGGCACTTTTAATCAAAGCGGCACACAACAAGGAAAGTGAAATCCTTTTATACCTTGACCCTTCACTTGCTGAACAGTCAGTGGTGGTCTTTAATGTTGTCACTGATCATGCTGTCCTTATTGCTATAGCTTCTAATATAAATAATCAAATAAATACATTTTACAATTACCATTTTGGTCTTTTTCATTTTGCAATAGTGGATGGCCTTTAACACCTTTTAGGAATCATAGAGTGCAGTGCAATCACTGTCTCCAGATTACAGGCACCATCCTGATAAGGTCACCTTGTTCTTTCTGTAATTGAATAAACATGTGGCCTTGCTCCTGTTAAAAGCAGACATGTGATTATCTCATGACTGAGGAGGAAAAGGTGTTCCAATGATTACTCAGGTCAGGATTCTCAGCATATCTCTCTGTGCATTTTCAGTGGAGCATTCAGTGTTGGCATTGAAAGAGTATATTTGGCCTTAAAAGTAGCTTATGCTGCCAAACAATGGATATATGAAATAAAGCACCATTGTTCTAACAGTATATTTGCATTAAACCAATCACTTTACATTTCATACGTATGTTACATATTCCGGAATGTAACAGCTGAAAAAGCATTAGACATTAATCTCTATTTTCCATTAGAATTACATGCTGCATTGCAGTAATAACTGTCCCTACCTTCATTAAGCCTACATGCTGAATTGGAAAGTGTAGTCTTGTGCATGCAGTTAATTCTTCCCTACAGCAGAACAATCACTTTACAGTGACTTATTATGCAGCAACTGCCATTGAAGCTGAAATTAGGTACATTATTTGTAAATTGGACAACATTGAACAACATAATATTTCATATTTCTGATGCATTTAACATGCTCAATAAAACCGATTAGTACACATCATGTGGTTACCAGTAACAAGTAAATAGCTGGTGGACAAATCAATCACAAACCATTACAACTGAATACCTATACATCTTGTGGCCGAGATACAACTGCACAATGCAAACTGTACAGCATGTTATTACTATTGCTATCCAGAATATGTTACGTTGTGAGCCTAGCTGGTTAAGTTTCACACTGTTCCTGGGGTCTGACATTGTTTGACTTCATAACTCCTTTGTGGACAAGGGAAATTAGGAGTGGGCTTAACGCTGCCTAACTCCGTGATTTGTTAGCAGAGAGAAACAATATTTTATCCTTGTGGCACAGTATAAAACATACGTTCTGGCAGAAAATAGTCTTGGTCCTGCAAACATCGACGTCAGATCAGACCACATTTCTTTACTTTTTTCTCTAGCTCGGTTTTCTATTTTGGCTACTTTTGTGGCATTTTATGTTTATACAATCACCTATAATTTAACAATAATTCCCTAGTATTCTAATTCTTTAAACAATCTCTACCAATTCACAGACATGTCCATCCATTCAATGTACACTAAAAGATTTATTGTTTTTTTTTTTGGCAATTTTTTTTTGAGAACTTCACCTAATTGAATACTGTGATTGGTTTACATCTCAAATCCAGTGGTCTAATAGTGGGACCCTATGAAGAACCAACTTAGGGCTTTTGTGGGGGTTCCTGTTTACTGAGAAAGGTCCAGTAGCACACTTTGAACCTCCCTATGTCCACCCCTGCTCAAATATGTAGATATTGTATTGGCTAGCATTAACTTTTTTTAACAATTTTTTCTTAAATACCTAAAAAGCAGTCTAATATACAATCTATATGGGCTGGTATGACTGTAGTAAGACAGTTGTAGACCTGCGGGTGCTAAATATTTCCGAAACAAATCTCTATCATCTGCAGCACTACATGAGCACCTTATCAAAACTTGCTTGTGATAGTTAAACGCCTCTTTAGGTCTATTGATGGGTCAGCTGCATTCTACCCCATGCTAAATTAGTTCTTCTAAATACATTTTTTAAAATAGTAATATCCTAAAGACCCCTGTGTATATCTTACCTTTTTCTTACTATGACCAAATATGATTTTAATGAGCATTAACCACTCCAAGTCTACCATTAGCAGGGTGCATTTGGGATTTTAGATCCCCCCTTCATGTATCGCTGCATTCATTAAAGGAATGGTAAAACATAGCTGTTCCTTGTTTTTGATTTACCAAGTTGGTTTATTTGGCCTACCAGACATACATATTGGTACTCTCTAAATGTTTCCTTATATTAAAGGGAGGTTTTACAATAGTCAATAGCCAAACTTTATACACTGTTGCAGTGTAATACCTCTGTAATTTTTATAGTTTGGAGGTAATATATGGAACATGTCAATGCAATTTGTTCACCTTTGTTTCACCCAAACATAACATACAAAATTGCTCATTTTAATCAGGGCCCCCCTTTCCTACTTAATAGGCCTGATTTATTAAAGCTCTCCAAGACTGGAGAGGATACACTTTTATCAGTGGAGCTGGGTGATCCAGCAAATCTGGAATGGATCTGGTGAAGGATTCAAAATATTTGCTAGCAAATGATTTTGAAGAAATTCATTCCAGGTTTGCTGGATCACCCAGTTTCATTGATGAAAGTGTATCCTCTCCAGTCTTTGAGAGCTTTGATAAATCAGGCCCAATATGTCAGCTGTAATTTTGTATTGTGCAGTATCATGATATTTAGGGATTTTTTTTACCTTTTTTTAATTTATCCCATCCCGTATTGGTTGGAAGCCATAGTTTTGTGTTCCTACCTCCTCATGGAGGTCTAACCTTCCTGTTCCCTTCTTTTTGTTTTTATGCCTCAAAGTGACTGCTCCAAATATGCACATTAACCCATATGCCACAATGTGTATATATCTACAAGGTTAAGAATGACAACCAGACTGTAAATGTGTTATTTTTCTGCACAGAAGGTATTAATGATAACTTGGTAAGCCATTGCTGAGTAAAAATGTTTCTTAGGCAAATAGTTATGTTTAGGAGTTTTAATCTCAATATTAATGGTAATATAACATTTTATCGCAAACTTTGTACTTTAAAGCAGAAATATTTTCTAGCTGCAAATGTCAAGGCCACATTAAAACATCAAATTTATTCTGTGTGTATATGTACAGTAAGTAAAGACTAATATGCTGCTCTCTGAGGAAGACATTAAAAGTGTTCAGTACAGGGCAACGCTAAATAGCTTATTCATAACAGCATATTTAATTTATACCGTCCTGGTACATTGTTTATCATAATCACTAGCTACGTGCTTGGTGGAATAAACTTGTTTTTCCGATAATTTGTAACATTAAGCCTCTTTACTATCATGGAATTCTACTTGTACACAATTTTCCAATAGTCAGGGGTCACCTATTACCCTTATCACAGTAATTTATGAAGCCATCCTTTAATCCAGCATTTTTCACCCTTATAATGACAACTCAGAGTTTTAGATTAACTATTTCAAGGCGGGAAAAAAACATTTTTATTATGTGAAAATGTAATTTTATTTATGTTTAATGTGTAACTTGCATATTAGGATGCTCACCTACAGGATTTAGTTCATCCTTCCTGATAAGCAAATTGACCAGTAGCGATGTGATGTTCCTACATTCTATGCAGTTGTAAAAACTTAGAACTGGGAAATTTTTCTTTTAGAGTTAGCATTTTGTTATGTATTTATATTTGTGTCAGGCATACATGTATTTTCTTTTCGTTGTATGTTAAGGATGGGAATCAGAGTTAGACCTATTGTAAGTAGTCAGCATAGACTTAGTATGACATACCAATTAAATAATTTACAATATGTACGTCTGTGTAAGGACACTTGACTAGGGTAGCTCGTATCATGCCCTTCAACCTTCCCCCCCTTTCCCCTCTACATACCTTTTCCTCTCTTTGCCAGCCCAAACCCCCAATAAAGACTCCACACTTGTATGCATTTAAATTGGCTGGCAAGCATTTGTCTATTTAACAAAATTTACCCGTTTAACAATACTATAAATTAACTTATCACGTAAACAATTATGATAACAAACAAACAAACAACCAACAAACAAATAAATAACTTTAAATAAATGTAAATAACATTTAAACAACATTTAAAGAACATTTAACATATATAGCTAACACTTTTAACATTAACCCTTAACTAACTAACCTATCACCCAAAACCACTAGGTTGCCGGTCCGGAAGGCAAAGTCCGCCACCACCACTTTTCCGTGATCACAAAAACCACCATGCCATTCTGGCCCCCTAGCAGCACAGCACCACCTCAGGGCCCTCCAACATTCCACCTAACTGAAGGGGAGGGTGGTTCACCACCACCTTGGGTGCCCCCCCCAACTGTAATTAAACCAGAACTCTTACCTTCCACCAACCTCAACCGCCCCCACGCACCTAATAACAGGGGGGGCGGGTGGGAATTTCTTTCTCCCAAAAAATGTGCTGATCTTCCATTACCCACTCCTTTTATATTTTTTTTTTACATTTTAGACCTGTAAGTTACAGAAATATGTCTGAACAAGGGTCTAGTAGATATCATGAATATAAAAAAAAGTTTGAAACACACAATCCAAGGGAAAAAGTTCACTGTCTTCCTAAACTCACAACCTCAAGGTCAGAGAGGTAGTTCATTTCACAGCAGCATCCCACCTGATTTATCAATCCTGAATCTTGAAACACAGCAGCACTGTAATATATTCCTTACACTATGTACCTTTTGAACAATGACATACTGTTCTTCTTATGCAGGAGAAAATCTAACTAGGGATACTGCTTCCTAATAAAATACTCAGCTTGAAGTCATAATTCACCACACAAGAACCCCATGTTGATATATTTGTCAGTAAATTTAGTCAACCTCTCATATTTTATAGGTGAGGAGTCTATACATAATTATAAATATTCATCTTGATTAATGTGTTATTTCCTCGTGTAAAATTGGATGTGTATGGTATGGGAATTCACTTACATTATATTATCGTATCTAGTTAATTATATTATATATTTATATATATATATATATTACAAATTATTGTAATAATTATTCTAGTATTTTTCTGTCAAATATGAAACTAACTGAAAGTTATATCAGAAGAACCACCCAAGAGAAATAGGGGTACACAACATGAATAATTAAGTTTAAGTCTCTAATAAATGAAGAAACCTCCAGCACAGGTAGCCATTTCTAAACTCACATGTTGTACTGCAGTTCTGGAGCAACTAACCTGAACCATTTTAGCTTTACTATTTGTAAAGTCACTGATCTCTACTGTATAGGGGTTAAGTATTGGATGCTTACATTAAAAGTTTTTCTCTTGTAAACCTGTGCTGCCCGAGAGTGAATACTGTAAAGTGCTGGCTTTTGAATCCTTTGTTCAATAATGCATTCTAAGCATTCCTTCTCTTCTCTTTAATTTTAGCAGCAATGAGAATTCAACGTCCAATGAGTGCCCTATTGACCAGCTAGGAGCTTTCATTAAAAAAGGCTACGGAGGGTTAGGGCCGAAGCGAAGAATGATGAGGTCATTGTAGCACAGTGAAGGCAATCTCAGGAAGGCCTCTTTAACAAGTTACTAAATGGCCTTTTTTGGACAAGGAAGGCAATTAAGAGACCTTGCTTTTGGGTGGCACATTTAGTTTCACATATTCAGAAGGAATGACAGGTTAACAGTATAGTTGCTATGATGATTTGGGCTCTTATATACAATGGATGGAAGACCTCTCTATACACACACACACAGACACAGAGAAACCTAGTATCCTATCATACCAGAATAAAATAGTGATAACATTCAATCAAATCTATTTCTTTATCTGAAAGGTGAAACAATGTTGTTTGATCTGAAGTTATATACATGACATCAGTGTGTCAAAATGGTCCAGTGTACAATGCACAGAAGCAGACAATTGGAAAGGCAGGTCACCATTTTAAATGCAAATTAATCATAGTATGGCACTCTGCGCACCAGTATCTTTCCATTGCTACAACACACACTACTGCAGTGTCAAGAAATTAGGTGCATGGTTCAACTTCCATAGTGGGGAATCAACCAAAAAGGGGCTAAAACCTCTCAGAATTATAGTAGTGTGTGAAATGCTTTGTCCTAGAGGAATGAAGGCATAAATATGTCTTGAGGGGAGTATCAGGAAGAAAGATGTATTTACTATGCTAGTAGTAGCTAGTAGTAGGTATATATACTATGCTAGTGACAAAATTATGCACAATATTGAACATGTGTTGAAGTGCCCGTCGTTGCTCTATGTATTTTTACTGCTCTTAGACTAATCAGATCAGATAGAATTACCAAGTATGTAAACAAATTACAGTTTTCTGGTGCAGTTTTAAGACCACACAACATGTAAATTTATAACCCATCCCGTAAGACCAAGGTGCAGCTTTACCAATAAATATCTGTTAAAGGACACCTTCTTTACACTCCAATACAAACTCATTCTGCACACTGCTAGTGTTAGCACACACTGGTTTTGTGCACAAAAACCCTATGCTCCTTGACCTTATACTCCAAATCTGGATTGGTAGTATAATGAATACAAATGAACAACATTTTATTTTTCCTTTCAAAATACCACTTATTATTCAGAGTGAGTAGTTTAATGGCTAGTTTCTATCTCAGATGAAAATTTCTGATCTATATTCACATATTTCTATTCAGGTACCTTGTAAATCCATATAAGCCATGGAGATGGGCTAAAGGACAACTTTAATGGTGAGTGTGGGCAGAATCTGTCAAAGCATTATACATAGTTATCTTCTATTATCCCTCATGTAATGGTATTTCAGAATATCTAAAAGATTTATGTGTTCATTGTATCTTTTGTATTGCATTTTATGCTACAGTGTTTGCCATTCATACACAAGAGAAAATAGTAATTTATAATGCACTTGAAAATGTACAAGTATATTCTCGAAAGTCTTCATCATATTCTTGTGAAGGTTGTTTTAGGTGCTTTTTTGTAACTATATTTTTTTATCTAAGTTTTTAAATGTACTTTTACACCTGATCATAGTAAAGAGACAATACCAATAATTATATTTGGCCAAACAAATGAATAATGAAGGTAAAAGTCCCTGATTGTCAATAACATACAGGGGTCAATTTTCTAAATGGATGTTTTTTTCCTGCAAGAAGTGAATAATTTACAAGGTGATAATTCTTCTTGGTAAGTGAGATCAACAGATTTAGATATAGAGATGTTAAACCTACTGGCATATGGGGTATAGTAATGACAGATAAAATAAAGTTTTATTGAGCTCACTTATTTCATGTCGGAAATAACTCCTAATTAAAGACATTAAAAAGTTATTGTTTATATAGAATAATAAATGTATCCCGAGACCTTTAAACCTGACCTATCTTTTCCTTTTGCAATTGTTGATACTCATTGTTATGTAGAAAAACAAGTGACATTCTACTTCTGCTGTACTAGATAAACCTTGGATCACTACAGTTAGATTTACTCATCTTTCCCTGTGTGATAAGGAAGCTCAACCAAATCACTGTTACGTTTTTGATAAATGTGGTTTCTTTGAAACCCTAGGAACATGTGTTGTTAATGTTTTAGTTTTTTTTGTGTTTTCTTTTTATTTTTTTTGATAGTGGGCTTATGTTAATTTTTCATAGCATAAAAATGTCATATATTTGTAATTGTGGCACAGAGTTTAACAAGTGCTTTACAAAAATGGTTCTCAATATATAACATTATGTTTTTACATTTTTTTGTTTTTTTTTGAGGACAAGTGAATTTTTGCAATCCTTTTTACTTTGTTTAGACCTCCTTTATATTCTTTCTTTTTTTGGTTTTTCTCATATTGGCTGAGATTATGAAGGTCCCATGGTATTTTAATAGGACTACATGCCCAGTAGCCAAGTAGTGAAAATGTTTGTCTCATAGCTGTGGGCTCTTGGTTTCTATATGTAATAAGTTTGTGTGTTCTCACCATATTCTAAAGACATTCCAGTATCATTTTGACTAGTATTTATTGGCCTTGTCTAGAAAAGATAGCTGCAGAAGGTGTTCTGTAAGTTACTTTGTAATATGTCTATTATGTGCTATAACAATGCCTACTGGAAATAAAAAGGTACCAAAAAGTGTGGCTTCTCTTACAACATAGACTCCAGAACATACAAGATGAGGTACAAATTGTAAAAGGACATCATACATAAAGCTGTATTTTCTAAAGGAATAATCAGCTTATATGTCTGATATGTAACAGGAGCCTTATCCCCTCTCCTTTTTTTTAACCTTAAAAAATGGGAAATACATAGAAAACCTGATTACTGTACGTTGTCCAGTTGGTTGACCAACTACTCATATGAAGTTCATTGTTCACGTGGCTGCAAATTCCTTTAAAAAAAAGCAGCTTGGAGCAAGTTTGGCTGTCCCTACATCCTAATTTTTTTTTTTTTACAATACAGTCTTTAACAGTTTACAGCAGTTCGCTCCCCCGCAGTAAATTATTTTCAGTAAACCTATTTTCTCAAAACTAAAAATCAGTTTTGATAATATTATCCTTAACACATCTTAACACCTACTTGTACAATTATTTGTGATTACATACTGATTACTTTAGCAGTTTTACAAATATACCTTCTACATAATCCACCACAGGTTCTGACTTGGACATCTGGTTCATAAACCTTCAAATAGTCATTTACCTATTATACACAATAATCACACTTCTCTAGCTGTACAGTATAGCATAACACATTTAATAGTTCAAAGGAGGTAAACAGTCTGACTATGTCAGTGTATGAGTTATGTAGATTAATGACACTGTCCGTAGGAGGTGGCTGTGCATGTTGTGAGCAGATGTTTCCTATTAGATATTGCATCTCAGGTCCCTGCACTGCCAGGTGCCTTACTGTGCACATGTGCTATCTATAAAGTGTTCTTTTATTCCAGATAAAAATCAATTATCATGCTGGGTTTTTTTACCTAATGGTCATAAAAGGCATGAAGATCAAACAATACAGCATAATATACTTAAATTAGCTTATTATTCAGAAAAGAAACAGCCATCTGTTGTTCTGCTACATTGTAGCAGTCAGAAATAAAATAAAGTTGTGGTAATTTGTCGAATTAGGTGGATATATCCAAGCAAATGTTTTTATTAAATTATTTATTATTACATTTAATTAAATATTTCTGTCTAGTACTGTTGAGTTGATGGTACTGTAGAAAATTCAGAACATGGCCAGATTCCAGTTAACTGACCTGTATATTGTCAGAGAAAGCCAAAGTGCCTGAAGAAAAACATAAAAAAGAAAACCAAAACAGAAGATACTACAAATACTGCACTGGCAGTAATCAAAATGGTACCGACAGGCTTTAAACCATATAGCGCCAACATGCTTAGCCAGGCAAAACTAAACTCATGTTGAAGCATTTTTTACTTATCTATTTTCATCCTTCATCAGTGCCACTTTAGTGTGAAAGTGACCAGTAATGCAGTGTTGCACATATATCCACATTACATGGTCCCGGACAGTACCCTTATGCTTATATCATTGTTTGTAGACTCTCTTCTAGATCCTGAGCAGCTAGTAGAAAATGCCCATGTCAATACTTACTAGCATTGGTAAGTAGAAAATAAAAGCTGATCTACACAAGAAGTTCACGTTCATAGTTGACAACATCCATTCCATTAAAATCCTAAAATATGTGTTACATTTTGTATACCAGTCCAACTCTAAAACTTTTAGTCCCTCTCATTTGGTTTCAGTATACATACGTTTGGCCTCTTGTCTGGCTATAGATGTCAATGGAATGGAAGGGAAGGAGATGGGAAATCCAAAAATGTTTGCCTGTCACTGTAACAGGTGAGGGTAAATCTCACAGAGACACCCCTTTTATTAACAAGTATTAAGGAATTTCCTCTTTGGAGAGATGTTTTCTTACTTCCACGTGTGTGTATGGCAAGGAAAGTACAGTTAAAAGCTGAAGATTTATTATTGCCCTTTGGAGACCTACCTCTTCAAAAGCTGCCTACCACTTTTCCAATTTGAAATATTGGTTTAGTATTTATTTATAGATATTTGGTATGCAATATACATAATTTTTTTTTATTCCTTTGTTCTTGTTATATAATTGCCAGGACAATTACTTTTGATAATTAGCGTTAAAATTTCATTGATGTCAGCTACAAGAAGGATCATATGTGGCACTATTTATTTTTAATTATGTTTAAAATCATTTTAAGAAATTCAATACAGATATTTCCATGTAAAAATAAACACCAAAACCCTTTTTTTAATAAATAAATGTCATGTGTTTTTTAAAGCTTCACTTACCACAATCTATTAAACTGCACTATTCATATGGTTCAAATAATGGTTTTAATTAAAAAGTCTGTTATTTTTGATTATAATATTTCTCCATGCTTTATTTTTTTGCTTTGTAACCTGTAATGTAGTCAACATTATTTTTTTCCACAGTGCATTTCCTTTCTGCTGCTGCCTCTGTGAGGGAACCTCACAGTATGCAATTCAATAGAAAAATTGATTTGGGACTGCTATCTTCTGTTTTATGATAGCGGCTGTTAATAATGTGCATTGAAGTTCATACCTCTTGGCGATGTCTGCATTTCATAATTTATACATGCTATAGCATTGTTATTTTTATTAATGAACATATAAACCCTGCCGAAGGGGACCTGGGAGCCATATATTTCAATAGATGATTGTGCATGAGTTACATATTAGGAGCATCCTCGTTCTTCTCTTGGCAACTGTATTTTTTAATACTAGTATGTCATTTAAATGGACAGTGTCATATCATTACGTAGTCTATGGCTGTTATTATGGGAATGAAAGCAAATGGGAAATGAATGCTTAGTAGGAGTACAGAGAAGCAATTTAAAGTGTTGCTACAGTCTATTCTTGAGCACAGATAGCTGTATTTTCCAACATTTGACTTTATTCTTATAATATTCAAGTATATCTGGTAGTTACTGATAACTCTAACTTTGATGTAAAAGATTTATATAAATTGAATCCCATAGTCACATGCTGTAAGTGTCCAGCACATATATTTTAAGGTAGAGGACACTAGATTGATATGACAACAAAATGTGCAAGGAAGAGCAAAAACGGCCTCCTTTCACCATCTGAAATAAATCTGTTTAGAAACTCGGTGCTGTGTTTCAGATATTGTCCATGTTCAACAAAACAATTTTTGATCAATGTGTTGCAGGACAGTGACACAAGGCAGTACAAAGGGGAGAACTTTTTTCTTAAAATTCAAAAGCAGAAACATAGCTACCTATTTTAAAAATTGAAAAATGCAATGATTTTTTATTTCATGTAGTCCATTAATAAAAAAAATTTCATTTCTGACAAAAAAGCAATTATTGTCACAGCGATTTCTCCACAGAACTGAAGTATACAAATTAGCCTGAGCTATTCTCCTGTTCTGACTTTAAAACAGCACATAATTATTTTCTACATTATCAAATAAGTATATTAAGTGCATATAATATGCTGCTCTAACCAGTAAGGTTCAAGAAGTGGAACAATATTTTTGTGGATCATTTACTTGTTGTACAATGTTTCCTATTGGCTTTTTTAGAGTTTGGTTGGGTTTATTACAAATATTGTACATTCTAATTTTTAAATTTATTAATTAAGTAAATTAAATAATTAAGTAATCTTCTTTAAACTAAAATGTTAGCTGAATTCCCCATTAAATCTTTATATAAACTTTTTACTGGTAATCTCGTTATATAAAATGTACTTTTTGATTTTTAATATGAACCAATGGAGATTATTGCAGATAGGACACAAGGGTTGAACGTGTTTGACCTTAAGCGCTTCAAAGGTTTTTTTATGATGGCAGCGTCCATTCTAGACACTTTACTTTGTAACATTGTGCCACATTGGAATGGGGAAAGAATCCACACAGTGGCATTATGAAATCTGGTGGTGAAACTGTTTTTTGGGAACTCATAGAAACCTTGTATAAAATAAGTTTACATTTTCAACTTTTCTCAAATCTGGATGAGTATAACTGAGCTTACAATACTAAAAATTCATGAACTTAAGATATCTTTAGAGAAAATTAAATGAGGTCCCAAGAAACTGATAGCTAATGTTTTGTGCAAATGTTCTGCTTGGTCCTGCCCACATGGGTCTCCAAAGCCTCTGTAATAAATGACATGTGGTGCCAGCCTTATTTATAGGTAGTTTTTGAAGGTAAAGTGTTGATACCAAACTCAACATTTACAGAAACTTTGCAAACAAAAGTTTGCAAACAACTTACAGTTACTGCTTGTTACCATTCCGGGGCACACAATGGCAACTGCAAGACGCCATAGTTTTTAACTACTAGTCTGAACATAGCTTTAGTGTTTATTTATTAATCAATCCACAGTTCCAAGGGCTAATTAAAAATGCAATGTTTACATGTTTAAGCAAATCAAAAATTGAGGTTCTCATTTTGTCTTTTTATAAAGGAGTAAGGGTAGAGTGTAATGATGATGAGAATGCAGTGGGCTTACAAGTGAAAAATTACTTTGCAGTACTCATAGTCATATTAGGCTGTTTTGAGTGCATTTTAATAAACAATGACTTCATATTTTAAATTACCTAATATCTTTTTTTCCAAGCTTTTAACGCTCTGAAACAGAGATACATTGTAAAACAAAAGTTTTAGTGATTTGAAACTTGAAATCTTTTCCATCTCGCCCATCATTTTAGGTAGCAAATGATAAACGGCCACACACACAACAGCACACAAGGGACACAATGTTCTCGCATTTACAAACTCCAGTGTGCACTGTGTTCTTTCAGATAAATATGATTATGAACAGCAACCCAAAGAGCATACTATGCAAACCTAAAAATGAATAGTTTAATGAGGTCTAAAAAGTATTGCTCAAAGTAACATTTTCTTAGGAAAAGAAACAGACATCCAAATGACATCTAGAGGGCAAACTTCTTTTTTAACAGTTTTAAAACTTTTTTTTCTATGAAATAATAAATAATACAAATAGATGGCCTTGTTATCAAGCGAGATTCATCATTTATCTGCATTACTGGCCTGATACTAGACACTGTTTCATTCAACAATTATCCCATGATTAGTCAATTATCATTCGTTTCCAACTACTTTTATACTACCTGTGTTAAAAGGTAAAGGGATTCTTATTGTGTCAAGTTGTCCTTCAGCATCAAGTAAATTCCTAAGTTGAAAAAGAATGTTCCCAAAAAATGCTGCCCTCTAGGAAGGCTGTAAAAGTGGTTAATTTGTCTCAATACACAAAACCCACAAATCAATTTAGAAATGGAAAAGTTTCCCCATGTCTCCTTTACTAAGGGGTTTCTGGCACCATAATACATTAATCTCACAAGGCGTAACTGAACTTTAGGATTCTGAGAGATTCCCATGCTTTGGTTCGCTTACTGTCATTGGTTATTTATTTGTATTAATTTTTGTTAGAAAACATGGGTTGTACATTTCACATTTTTTCCCTGTAAACATTGAAGTTTACAAAACCTAAAGATCATAACCCAGCAGATCCTCAGCGTGAAATGATTGTTTGATTTTTCACTTATCTCTGTTTGCAAACTTCATATGAAGCATATTATATTGCAAATGTCTATTTTGGACATTTCTTTCCCTGTTTCATTGTCTGTTTAACAAGGTTACTAATGGAACTGCTACCGTAACACAAAGCTTTACTTGTTTAAAGTAATTGCAAAGTAAACATGACATAATCTTGCAAACTGGCAAAACATGAGAAAGAAGAGAAGGTCCACTGACAGCTTTGCTGACAATAAAATTGAAATATCTGTAACTGTTCACTAACTCCATCAAGCTTTGTACAAAGCGAAATCCACAAATAACCCCATTAGCAATTTTATTTCTATCATTTCCTGACTAGACATTCCTTATTTGGAATAATAAAAACTCTATTTAGTTACTTTTCCAAACGAGTAGATTTATGGATCTAAATATCAAGAGGTACAATTCTGGCAGAAAAGCAAGCAAACAGATCTGGGTCTGAAATAGGGACAGCTGGAAGGCTTGCTTCATAAATAAAAAATAGACACATGCTCAAGTTCCTACAACCCCCCTCATTTTCACTTGTTATGTCTTTGTCGTTCACATGTATTTTTTGTGTTTGTGGGTTTTTTTTTTTAAGAGGAAATGGGTTTTCTGCTTTTATATTTAACAATGGTATTATCTAAAACACAACTGCGTTGTACAATTCATAAGCAATAATGATATGTCTGCTTAAAAAAATAACAAACTGAACAGTCAATGCACTTTACAATAATGTAGGCAGATTGTTCACAGCACCAGCAGCTGGGAAGTAAAAGCATCTGCTTGTTTTAACAATTAATTTAAAACATACAATAGCAACAGAGTCAAACTCCTGCAAACAATCTGATCATCAGCCAAGCATCACCATTTTAGAGATTAAATAAACATATTTTTTATGAGTTGGTAGACGAAGAAGAGGCTTTAACCCTTATTTACATGTACCAAAATGATATAAATATTCAAGATATTTATTAGGGCTCATTATGACTATTTGTTCACATTTCCTAAATTCTATGCAGGTGCAAGGAATGTCAGTGTCACAAAGATTTCCAATGGGATTGTACAAAAAAACAAAAATATAGGTTATGGAAGAGTTTAGCAGTCTTGCTTCCCATTCACTGGTATGCTGAATCTTTGGTTTGCTGATTTCATAAACAAATGCACAAAATGCCTGTAGAGTGAAACCAATGGGCCTTCATGTTGGCCAAATAAATTGTATGTACAGTTGACATTCAAAAATCCGGCAACCTCCGGACCTGAGAAGTGCCGGTTTTCGAAAATTCCGGATTTTTGAAGATTATTCTCACCTCCACACACAGGCCATTCTCGCAGCACCCGCAGACATCTGGCACAGTTCCAGAGAGCAGGCAGCAGGGATGTCTCAACGTGTATTTAGTGTAGAAAGCAAGACCTATCAGCTGTTTCTCCAGAACAGCGCCATCAAAACATTAGTGGCCAAACAGTGTACTACAGTCCTACAGTACTGAAAGTTCCGGTTTATTAGTGGACGGATTTTCGATTGTCAACTGTATAGCGAAAAGTGTTTTTGAGTTTTGAATAGAGTAAGGAAAGGATTAAAATCTCTGCCAGTTGGGGAAATTTCTCTTGGAGGGGTAATTCTACTCTTAGACAACTTTCCCTGAAACAGGGGCACCTGTTGGAAGATTTCCCTTTACTTCTTGTTTTGAGAGAAGAACTATAAATTTTGAATTTAACTTCTCTCTCTTTCTTTGTGTTAATGGACATCAATACACAGAGTGGGATGTGTTTTCTCAATGGTGATATAGACTTGAAAATGTGAAAATTAGAGTAATTTTCAATAACTAAAAGAGGGCTTTTAATATATAATAGATTAGTGCTTCAATAACACATTTTATTTTCAAGTTTGAAAATGATGCCCAGTTTTAAAAACTAATTCTCTATCTCTGTGCTCAGAGAAAAAAAAGACATGTGTCAGTTATCTGTCCAACAGGCATTCTTGTGGAACTATAAATTCCATCTAATCTGATCACTTTCTAACTTCCAAAATATACTGGAACTTATTGGCTGGAAGGTTGTTGAAGCCTTTAGGTGACAAGGTTAATTTAGTGTCAGGTTGCTGACAGTCATTCCATACACTACATACGTATTAGGAAAGAAAGATGAATAAAGTGCAAGCTAGCAGTCAGCACAGAATGCTGATTGAAGACATATTGCGTGACACTGCAGAACTATGACTGACTCTTTCTCGGAAACTTCTAGTTCTCTACTGACATGTCGGTCTCAGGAAACATTGCTCTTAGGATAGAGACATCTGCCTGTGCTTATTAGCAATTTACCATGCTCCCACATCTTGGCGCAAAGAAAAAGAATGCAAGGTTCCAGAGACATATCCCCAGAAGCTAGAAGAAGGATTGTGAAGTGGTAAAGGAAACAGTTGTGAAACTTAATCTTTTATGCTGGGAGGAAGGTGGGAAAGTGTTGGGAAATTGCACCAGACATAGCCCAGACATTTATGAAGTGACGTGGGGAATACAGAAAGGGCTACTCATATGCTAAGCAGATAAAGGAGATTTTGTGGGAGAAATGATATTACATAAAAAAGAAGAGAGTATTAAACCAATTGTCCTTATTCCTTATTTTCATTCCTTTTCATCCTTATGACTTATTAATGTAACTTTTTACAGCAGTGGTATGGCTACAAAACCCCCCCAAAAACAACATACCACTGCTTTAAAGAAGTTACATTAAAAAAGCACAGCACTTTTTCACAAGAGGTTGAGCTAGCAGAAAGTGTGCTCAACTTTTTTTTAAACATTTTCTTTTATGTATATAAAGAAAAAGATAACCATCTAAGCATTCAGTAAACAAACCAAAATGACTGCAGTGCCTAATGAAACAACTGTAATTAAGAAGTATTTTTATGACATGTAAAGCTTTCCCACTGAACAGAAAATGGCCTAACCATGCAATATGATTGCTTCAAGCACTAAATGATTGTAGAATAGGGAGATATGTTGATCTTGAACACAAATGGCATTACTTTGCTACAAAGGCAGATAGAATAACTATATGGACAAAAAAGGCAATGGGGACAACTGGTTAAAAACAGATACATCATCAGAAAGAGCAGGTTTACACAAATGTAAAACCCAAATTCCTCACATGGTAATGCAATGTGTTTTTTACTTACTTTTCTGGGTTTTCTACTTCTTCAGTAACAAAGTTTAGGTAGAACCTAAAAAATAAAAATACATTTTCTTAAAGCATATATAAAAACATGTTACATGGCTCTAAGCATATAGGTTCCTAACATAAAAGTTAAACTGTCCATACTTAAAACACTTTAATAGTTATAGTAAAAATACCTATTTTTGTTTGTAACTAACAGTTATGTGATCAGTCTACTTTTTCCTGAAAAAAATAGTCCATGTGTGGGTCGGGCTAAGCAGTGGCACACGGGTGACCTGCTGACTTTGCTGTTGTTTTCTCATTTACCTCTGTAAACAGCAAGAAGATTGGAGCATTTGTTTTCACATTACACATTATTCATCACATGAGCATGCACATGGGGGTGGCAACACTGCATAACGTGGATGAACCTGAAGAGTGTTGCCCCTGTGAATGAGAAAGCTATAAACTAGATCACCAGGTATGTAAGTCAATTCAACCACATTACCCATGATAACTTGTTAGGCTCATCATAAACAAACATAATAAAGTCCATGTATGGCTTAATTCACAGCGGTTTCTGCCCAAACACTTTGCCATTAATAAAAGCCATGGCAATTCTAAGCTCTAAGTGATTTCAAGGTCTGGATTTATAGACTATTGGGATTCTTTACTAGCAGAGTAGAGAATGTTCAACAACTTTTTCAGTTTCCACATGTTTGGATGACCAAAAGCCACAAAGATTCACCTTATTTACTTAGGTGTGATTTTTTTTCAACATGCTCTACTCTTTTAATAAAATAACTCCATTGTACTTTCCAGTTGTTACATTGTATTACCCCCAAATAATCACCCATTGTTTTATAATTCATTCTGCATGTTTAATGTTTTATTAGATACTGTATTTGATTCAGTAGATTAAACATTAAAAAGACAACAGTTACATAGTTATATACCGATACTTCTATGGAGATCTGTGAATAATCCATTTTCTTTAATATCTACATTAACATTACTGTGCTCTGTATCCTAAAAACAAGCTCTGCTTATTTGCTGAGATACTTAGGTGAGTATGATGTCATGCCATTTTTTGGGAAAATAATAATAAATACTAAGTGGTAGTAATTTCACATGATGTAGCTCCAGCACAAAACAGGATCATCTTTATAAAAAAATGGGCTATACAGTATTCTCTGGAATCTCCTCAAAAGGATACAATACGATGTGATTTCATAATACCTTTTTTTTGTTGCTGGCTTCTTGTATCACTTTGGTGGTTTAGCACCCTAATATAGTTGCATTCATTGCAAACCAAAGGTACCTTGTTATTATTCCCCTTATAAAAAGTCTTGATAATAAATAATGAAAATGTCATCATCAAGGTGTCCCTCTCCTTATGAGCAGAGGGAAAATAAATATCCTTACTGCAGTCTCCTAAAAAGTGCGGAATTTTATTTCACCCACCACTGCCCACCACTAAGTTAACCATCAAAATTTTGATTTGGGAAGCGGCACACAAAAGCTCTATATGTACACTATATAAAGAAAATTTGTATAAATTTATTCTTAGGTGGTACCATACCCCGGAGGTTCTACATCGGTTGTTCCCTGGGACTGATCCCATTTGCTGGCGCTGTGGGATTTCGCGGGGCTCCCTGGAGAACATTTTTTGATTTTGTCCCATTATCCAGGAGTATTGGTCTCGAGTAAATAGGTTGCTCTCCGATGTACTCCAACAAGAGATTTCCTTAGACCCTCCTACTGGGTTAACCCTTTGCATTGTTGCCGAAATACACCCGTAAGCTAGCTTCCTATATTTTGGTTGCAGCACGCACTCTGATCCCTTCCAAATGGAAATCTACTCGGGCCCCTTCTACTACCAACCTACATACCCAAATCCAGGAGATATGTCTTATGAAATATCTCAAGGCCCTTATTCGGGACACTGTGGTAAAATTTGAGACGACCTGGGAAGCCTTGGACCATTACTATGCCCAGATGCCTGTATGACTCTCTATTTGCTTTTCTGCTTTATTTTTAATATTATTCACCATATGTCATCCTATATGTTAAATGAGTATGAACAGAATATGTTACAGTCTTTTTATGCAGTCTTTATTTGAGCATACCTCTCACAGTGATGTACATAACTAACTGAAGAGCTATGGTTTTCCTATTATTTTGCACTAATTTGTTATTTGTTGTTATTCTTCTTTTCGGTAACTTTCGTTTAAAAAACTTTCAATAAAAATACAATTTAAAAAAAAAATTCATTTTTGGAGAGCCTTTGAAAGTTTTAAACTGGAACCTACAAATATGAAACAACATGAGGCTCTTACTGCCCTTGTGTATAAATAAAGCTTAGTTGGTCATAGCTACTGTCACCTAGAAATCTGAAGGATTTAAGCCCTGAAAGATTCCCTTGAGGGAATGTCTGATTCCCTGTTTTATAAATAGAGCCCAGAAAAATAAATTGGCCTAAAATCATCCAAAAAGTAACCGTGTACATTTGAATATTTAAACTAACATTTGGTAGACATGAGCCTGTCAGATGCTTTTGCAACATGGTATTTACTACTCTTTCTGCATGCATTATGTTCAAGTTTTTACTTTTGCTATTAATTCTTTTTCTGCCCTTTGCAATAGTTGGTTTCCTATTTCCAATATTTTTTTCTCTATTTGGCTAGTTCATTTAATTTTACACTTGGTCTCTGCGATATCATATCAGTGCACTAGATGATTCTGCATTACATTTTCAGCTAAAGCTACTGTTCTTTACTTTTCTCAAGATCCACATTAATTTCAAATCATTGATGACTCAGTATAAAACAAATAGCAGCATTATCTAATTTAAGAAATGCCTGCAGAAATTAGAAGGTCAGGAGATTTCTTAAGCCTTTACGGATTTTCAGAATACTTCTGAAAATGGGTAATGGCATATTCTACATTGTTATATAATTCACGTTTTTCATGGTTCTTCCTTATAGCTAGTGAAAGTGGGATCTCTTTTTTTTATTCTCAGTATTCATTTTGAAAATTATCTCAGAAAAATGTAGTAGGTTGTTTAAGCTTTGAAGGAAATTAATTTTATGCAAATTAGCAATATAATAGAAGTTTAAATTTCCGTCCACTTATCCAGCACTATTTTGCTTTCTGAAAAACCACTATAACATATTCAGGCTAGTAGTCTGTGTATTGTTACAACTTTACTAGCACATGACTACATGGAAGAATTTGCAAATAATAAAATTTACATATGAATCTATAAAAGAGGACAAATGAAAAAAGGCACAATCATTACCACTGAAAGATTAAGCAGTAAGTTTTTGTTTCTTGTAGGCACAGTAATAGGGATAAAGCAACTTCTCCATTCCCCCATAGTACCTCCATACCCATTTGTCATAGCAGCCAATGAAAATGTGTTTGTTCCTATACTGTAGCTTCAGGAAGAGCAAAAGGTCAGCTCAAATCAGTTTACTGGAGGGGGTATATAACCTTTTCTATACAATATTTAGACATTGCAAGATTCTCTATGTGATACAATTATAAACAGAATGTAAACAACGTCGTTTCATTCTGTTTGAGCATTCACAGGAAGTGGTAAACCGGGACAAGTGGTAAAAGGTAACATTTACCTTTTGTTGAAAAGTACAAATGATACATTTTGAATGGAATTGTGGATGGTTTGCCACCTTCTTTTACATTTTAGTAGATGGACCATTTTTTGAATACACAAAAGGCTTGGATCTAAAATAATATGAACAATGCTATGCTTGACAGCCATTGTACCTTCCAAGCTATGTCATTTCAAATTACTATTATTTTTATGAACTTCTTTCAAAATGAACTGCTTTTCATGTATTGTTGATATTATGCCATGTAGTCATGACTGTACTGTTCTTAAATCAATCAATAAAGATGGAAACAATTCTACCTGGGATGGGTTATATAACAACTACAAGAATTAAAGTTCAAAAGGAACATGCAGAGAGAATTATATATTTGAAAGTAATCTCATTTGTATAACTGTAAATGGTAAATCATTAAAAATAGCAACCTTAACAACACATTGGACTTCAGTATCTGAACAATGATTAGTTTGCGTTATACAGTACACCATATTCCCCATTTTATCATAATGATGATTTTCCTGAGGTTTACCACACTCTACTTCTTCATACTTATGTATATATATTCACATATCCTTTTTCTTTTTTCAGCTTGCTAAAGTCAATGACATACTGTGATTTAGCAAAATAGTTTAGGAACTAAGTTAAGAAATATTTTGATACAAATTCATATTTTTACCTCTTCCTGTTATTTCTCTAACAAGTGTTAACCTTGTGTTGTCTATGAATGTGGCATCAAATCCATCACATTTGAAAACAAATCTGTTACATTTTGCTATGTTATTAAGAAACGGTGCGTTAAGCAGCTGACAGATTACATTATATGACTGCAGACAGTTTGATAGCTGGTTCCAACCATCAGTTCACTTGATTTAAATAGTATGCAGCCAGCATAAGGAAAAGAATCTGAGATTTGCATCCTAAATAGTTTGGAAAAAAAATCTAAATAATTGTGTCTGTTTAACTGTTTGTCATTTAGAGATGCAGTGTATCTATTATATAGTTGTTTTATAATGTAGGTTGAATATGTAATACAAATTGAGAAGGCTTTCTGCATTGGTCCAAGAAAAAACTAGCTGTGCATTTTAACAGTGTGTGTAAATGGACAAAGGCAGATTGTAATTAGCTTATATTTGAGATCAGTTTTAGATGGGTTGTGTTTCTTTACAAATGCTTCTGATCTCATTCTGACCTGCATTTACCTTCTTTCTAAACATGTGTATTAACTTGTAAGGGGATAAATGCAGCCCTGAAAAGACGTCTATGTACATGGTGCCAATACTTGCTGTACACATAGAGAAAAGCTTGATGTACATTTAAAAAATTCCTAAAAGCTCCCTTTTGGCTCTTGTTTAGAAGCCCATTTGGCTTATTGTTTTATACAACAAGGTATATCATCTGTCTCTAACAAAGTATAATTTACCTATTTAAAAAGGTCTAAATATGCATCAGTTCCCAAGCCCTAATTTGACAATGCCGCAAGAAAAAAAACTGTATACACACACATGGAGCTCTATATATAAAACAGGCAATCAGACATTCCCTCAAACATTCCCTTGTGGGAATCTTCCAGGTGCACGTGTTTTAATGATAGTAATTGATTTCCACCAGAGAATGGTTGAGGGAATGTCAGAATCCCGGTTTTAAAAAATAGAGCCCATGGTGCCCAGGTGAAGATGACATTACAGACCTTCTGGCAAGATCTTGGGAATGCTCAGGATCCTAAATCTCACAAGATTCTACAACACTGTGCATAGCTGCTTTAAAATTTGTATGAGTTGATCTCAAATAAATAAATGAGAACACCCAAAATTCAGTGAATTCTCCAAATTGTTAGTAAAATCTTCTTATATACTTTTATTTGGAAAGCCTAATAATAAACTATTTGGGTACAGGGAAACTAACACAATCCTGGGTTCGGGCAGGCACCTAATGGTTGAAAAGGTAGTTTCCATATCTGAGATATGTCTATTTATAGGATCCCGAAATAAATATGGTTTGAATATTTAAATAGGCTTCTCTCCAGTTGCTTAAAAAGTTACACATATTATTCAACCTATAAAAAAAAGTGTCATTGGTGGCTAGTATAAAGAGTCTACCTATGCATTTCTAAAATACAAACAGATTTTAGTTTTATATGGCTGGAATAATACTATATAATGGATCTGTAAAGTACAACATATACCAGTTTCATGGTTTGCCTTTAGTGCTAATCCCACACAACACCCTCCATACAGTTTTGAAGGCTAAGTGAGACAAATGGCAGCTGTACGGTTCATCTATACAAGCTTAGTGCCCCACTGTGAACCACGTCTGCTTCAATAGCAAATCAAATTAATGTTAGGCGAAGAACACATAGGATCATAGATAATGGATAACCTACAGGATGCAGTTTCACATAAGTCAGTACAAATAGATATATCATGATCTCTTATGAGTGTGATGAAGTGCCGTTGAGCAGTTTCCAATGTACTTACTATAGAAAAAAAAGGTAAAGCGTTATTTGACAAAACATTTAAACCTTACTTATGATTTAGCCTCATACTTAAAATATAGCTTTAGCTAGATGTTAATGTACTAACGTTGACGAATTATATCTATATTCAAGATTATGGGGATCATCTGCATGTCGAATTGTATGAGGTTGATTGCTGCTGTATAAGATCCAGATCTTACTTATAACACAGCCTGATCACATTCAGCGGCAGAATTGTTTCAAAGAGTACTGGAACCTTAGAAAATTGTCATTTTGAGTCTGACCTTGCTTGTCCACCAGACAAAAAAACTCTAAATAGTTGTTAAGTGAAGGCTTCTGATGAGATTCACCAAGAATGAACTTGGCCTCGTAAAATCTTCTCATGCAACACGAAGCGGTCAGGTAAAAGTCCTTTTTTCCAAGTAATAAACATGATAGTTAAAGTACCTACTTACCATCCAGCATATGCATACATTCCAGAATAAAAAGCCAAGGGTAGCCCCATAACACTGACATCTTTTCCAACGAAGGCATCTTTGAAATTCTGAGTCTCTCCTGGAAAAGACAGGTTTTTATTGAGATGCAATAATATACTTTGTCATTCATTACAGTTTACATGGAAGAGTTTTATGTTTAAGGTATCGTATGGGTCAATTATAGAGATGTACCTGTCAAGTACTATACAAAGAAATGCCCATCTACTCTTTCACATTCCAACCATCAGTGTATAAATAGTATATATTTTAGTACGGATAAATATACCTGGAGGAATATCAGGGGAAATGTGCCAAACAAAGGTATAATTTAAAATTATATCTGTCAAATACAGCTTTTGTTTTCAGAAAAGACTTGATGGTTCATGTTATTACTGGCCTAGTACAGGGAGTGTTGTAAGAAGTCAGGAGTTATCAGCAATTGATATTTGATATAGAGGTGCTAAGGTGTGAAAAAATGATTTTTGTTTATATGTTGTACATTAGCATGTTAACATGCCTGTGTTTTGCATTGTTAAATAGAAAACATTCTATAAATATATTTTGATGCGCTTAGCTTAAAGTCCAATGATGGACTACATTTTTATTAATATTTATTTCCCAAGGCATTGATGAAATTAAGCAGCTCTGATCGTAATGTTTAGTAGAGCTATTAAGATGGTTTTCAAAGTTGACACCCATCATCACCTAACCTGACAGATTGACCCTGTTCCTTAAGGGGCACCTTTCTCCCCTTTTCCCATAGTATATAGGTGCAGGCACCAGTGCCAATGTTATAATGTCACCATTTTCAGGATCATTAAAAATTAGAAGCAAATCCAATTTTTAACGTTTACGCCAATAAAATATTGGCAGTAGAGTAAAACTTTAATATTATTGCTCCAATTGATAAATTGGTTTGTACACATGATCATCTATATTTGCTAATTGCTTTAGCAGGCTGGTTAGTTTCATTGCACAGTGGCTGGCGGTTACTATGCTAGTATCTAAATTTCTGGACCTGGTTTTTAAAAGTGTTGAGTATGAAAACTTGTAAAACTTGACCATATTTACTATACTATGGACAACTAAAATCTAAATAAACCCTTTAAATATCTGAACAGGTACAGGGAAACATAATGTTATTCTCCCATGAATGGATATAAACATAAAACATAACATCAGTATACCATGGCCAGCAAAAAAGTATTGCAGCAATAGTTTTTTTTTTTTTTTTTTTTTATTTGAACCCCTGCTTGGCTTTTATACTAGAAGCTATTTTTTCTAATAATATTAATTGGTCTTTATCTTGAGATTGCACTTTCTAAAAGGGCCCATAATCTAAGGTGGTAGAGCAAGCAAGATAAACTGTGATGTGATGTTATATTGTACACTTATTGGAAATACACAAACTTTACCCCTACCAATTTGCAAACACTTGTATAAAAGATAATTAACAATAGGGTCATTACCTGTTCCAGTTAATCAGCAAACCACAGGGAGGCAGCATGGTATGTTATTTATAAATTTGGGTCTCCAGATTTAGTGCGTGAGTGATGAAATCTATCTTCCCTGCTTTATATATAAATATGCTACCCGCCCAATAAAACAAGTACATTCAGTCAAGGCTGCAATCACAATGCACTCACCTCTTTGTAATCACTATAACCATAACCTTACTGTGGTTAATTCACAAAGTTCTATTTCTAGCTCTAGCTAAAATAGGTTTCTTATTGTCTTCATGTTTCAATTTATTTCAAGCATTTATTGCTCATGAATCTGTGTTTTATCCCACAAACATATCTTTACCTCTGATGGTTCTTTTGTCTGCTCTCCTCATAGAAAAATCATAGAACCCCACAATAATACCAGACAGAAACTAGTGCTATTCTAGGTGGAGAAATATACACTGTAATTTTTCTGAACTGACATTTCACTTAAAAGATTGTAAAAATGGATATATGATGATAAAGAATATATTATATAATAAACTCATATTATTCATGTTGTTAAAAATGCAAAAGTGCGTCTAACCCTTCTGCACTCTATCCAAAACACAAAAATGTTTTTGATGCTGTTAAAATAAATTAAAAATCGTTTTTATTACTGTTTATTGTTACCTAGTCATTTAATGAATCAACCCAAAGTCATAGATAACAGAACAATCTTTCACTAATTATAATTAGGACATTGCACAGTGGCTGGCGGTTACTATGCTAGTATC
This sequence comes from Pyxicephalus adspersus, assembly GCF_032062135.1. Taxonomy (NCBI): domain Eukaryota; kingdom Metazoa; phylum Chordata; class Amphibia; order Anura; family Pyxicephalidae; genus Pyxicephalus; species Pyxicephalus adspersus. Next base: position 101,271,078 of record NC_092860.1, read on the forward strand.
TAAATTTCTGGACCTGGTTTTTAAAAGTGTTGAGTATGAAAACTTGTAAAACTTGACCATATTTACTATACTATGGACAACTAAAATCTAAATAAACCCTTTAAATATCTGAACAGGTACAGGGAAACATAATGTTATTCTCCCATGAATGGATATAAACATAAAACATAACATCAGTATACCATGGCAGCAAAAAAGTATTGCAGCAATAGTTTTTTTTTTTTTTTTATTTGAACCCCTGCTTGGCTATTATACTAGAAGCTATTTTTTCTAATAATATTAATTGGTCTTTATCTTGAGATTGCACTTTCTAAAAGGGCCCATAATCTAAGGTGGTAGAGCAAGCAAGATAAACTGTGATGTGATGTTATATTGTACACTTATTGGAAATACACAAACTTTACCCCTACCAATTTGCAAACACTTGTATAAAAGATAATTAACAATAGGGTCATTACCTGTTCCAGTTAATCAGCAAACCACAGGGAGGCAGCATGGTATGTTATTTATAAATTTGGGTCTCCAGATTTAGTGCGTGAGTGATGAAATCTATCTTCACTGCTTTATATATAAATATGCTACCCGCCCAATAAAACAAGTACATTCAGTCAAGGCTGCAATCACAATGCACTCACCTCTTTGTAATCACTATAACCATAACCTTACTGTGGTTAATTCACAAAGTTCTATTTCTAGCTCTAGCTAAAATAGGTTTCTTATTGTCTTCATGTTTCAATTTATTTCAAGCATTTATTGCTCATGAATCTGTGTTTTATCCCACAAACATATCTTTACCTCTGATGGTTCTTTTGTCTGCTCTCCTCATAGAAAAATCATAGAACCCCACAATAATACCAGACAGAAACTAGTGCTATTCTAGGTGGAGAAATATACACTGTAATTTTTCTGAACTGACATTTCACTTAAAAGATTGTAAAAATGGATATATGATGATAAAGAATATATTATATAATAAACTCATATTATTCATGTTGTTAAAAATGCAAAAGTGCGTCTAACCCTTCTGCACTCTATCCAAAACACAAAAATGTTTTTGTTGCTGTTAAAATAAATTTAAATCGTTTTTATTACTGTTTATTGTTACCTAGTCATTTAATGAATCAACCCAAAGTCATAGATAACAGAACAATCTTTCACTAATTATAATTAGGAGATTTTTTCTATAGGGATGGTCAACCATAGTAAATATTGTATTTTCATGTGTGGAGGTAGTTTTAGGCTAACTTTCCATGGAACAAATTTATATAGTCAACTTTTAACCCCTGACCTCCCAGTAGTTTGGGTAAAAATATCACGTTTTGGGTTCTTTGCCATTAGCCTAAACATTTTAAATGCACTTCATGAAAACAAATATCTCAGTATCGCTTATTACTGCTTATGCTGAGTAAATCTTTAGGCGTTCAACTAAAGAAAGGTCAAACTGTCCATAAATAAACTGACCCTCAATAAATTTTTTCTATCTTATCGAACAGTACCCACATACACACATAGGCTGTTGTAGTCGTTTTACTGCTTACTTTAAAGCTATGAAAGTGCGTAAAGATCACCATGACCTTCAAAATCAGATAAGCAGAGCTGCAGAGTGTGCATATGTGTAGTATGTTTGCCTGGAAACAATGACGCCATTCTTCATTTTATTTATTTAATATTGGCTGACAACTCAGTGTGCAATGCTATGACAAACAGCTGTTAGACATTAATACAAATAAAAAATTAATAATAATTTTAGGTAGGATACCTCCAAAAGATATCTAAGATTGTGGAGTAAATGACTCAGTTGCATGCACAGTCACATGAAGCTCCTTGGGAGCTACCAGAATTCATAGTAACATAAAGCGAGAACATTGCTATGCTTGCCCCCTAAAGGTATGTAATCATTCTTTGCTAGCCCAGGACACGTTGTCTATCTCCTGTGGTTAATTACACCAATCCTCCAATCACAAAACAAAGAACCAAGTATTGCCCAAGGTGCTGCAGTGTGCAATGATGATGGTGGTGCTGAAGCTTGTACAAAGACTTGTGTTGCAATGTTAGTGTTTCGACAAACCCTGTCTGGACAAACCAGTCCATCCAGGTGAATACTATATTTAAGCTATGATGATGGTAGCACAAACAGATTACATATATATGTATGTATATATATGTATTTTTTATTCCACATTCATTCATAACATATTTTTTTAGCTCTTTCACTTGCTCATTCCATTGTTATAATTTACTTTCCTTCCACTGAAAAAAATAAAATACACCTTTAGAGGGCTAATAAAAAATTCAGATACAGGTGAACTTTCTGAATGCAGTGCAAATGAAGCGTATACTGGATAGAACTATTAGCTCAATAAATTATTTTACAGATTTGAAATTACATTTAGAATTATATGACATACTGACAAATTTACTTTTATGTAAATTTAACTTTGGACTTTGCACACGAAAATACAGCACTATACGAATGTTATTTATTATTCTTTGCTGTTTGTTGTCTCTAAGTTGGGTGCCTAGTGTATTTGTTCTTTTAACAAACCCTCACATGGGCAAACAGCTGATGACTCAGTGGTGGTTTAAAACTAAAAGAAAAATATCACTTATAACTTATGGAAAATTAAATAAAATATTTTATGATCGGCTATGGAATATTATCTTGGATTCCTCCTATCAATTTCCTTTAAAGAAGGCAAAATTAAAAATAGAATAAGTGATACAGTCTCTTAATAACATTAACATATATTATGTTTTTCTGAATACCTCCATAACACAGTTTTATTAACGGTTGACCCTGCCAGCATATAGTTTATTCTCCATTTCTTTTAACAGCCACACATTTTAGAACAGAAAGAAAGGAAAAGGGTGGGACTCTGAAAGCATCAAAACATATTTTTATATAAAAAATAATAACTATAATTTTAAAAGGACATCCGTATGTGCCATTGTAACAAAAAGTAATAAGCTGCATGTAGGACCATAAATAAAAATGGGGGCATATCAGGATAGCCTGTATAATCATCTGAAAAGAAAATTGAGACATCTGTTGTCTACATTAATACAAAGTATATTCTAAAATATTTTTTATAAATCTGTTTTCCCTCCTAACCATAGCAGATTAAAAACAATACATTTTCCATACAAACGATATGTCCCCCATAACATTTTGTTTTCTAAACTAAATTTTGCCTGGAGATGTAGTATAAATCATATCAAATGGACTGCTAAAATCTTCCCATAAGAAGCTGTAGATTTCAACAGTAGTGTTTAGGTGGGAATATGGACAATTAAGGGTAAACTATTTTTAATGTGAAACCTAACAACCATAAACATGAATATGGTATTTGATGCTCTTCTTGATCTTAATGTACTGTAATCCAAACTGTGATTGGTAACAATTGGTATAAACACTGTAAAACATGGTTGTGCCTTGTAACATGAGCAGAAGAACCAATAAGCATGTGGCTGAACATGAACCAAGTACGGGCTTACATCCTAACCTCATACCCATTCACCCTACCCATAAGTCCTTACCCCCTCTCTCTGGCAGGTAATATGTTGGCGCTATATAAATCCTGTTTAATAATAATAATCCTCTTTGGCTCTAACGCAAGCTCAATAATCAGCACTCAACAAGTGAATATTTGATGGATATATGATTTTACATACTGTGAATGAGAAGCAGGGGTGCAACCATTCTTCTTACATACTTTTTGCCGAAATATATAGCAATAGAGCTTAAAGTTTGTAAGTTCTACGCTTTCTTCTTTTTGTGTCTTCTCTTTTAGGGACCTTTTGGTGCAAGCAAATTCTTCAATGATCTTTATACTTGGCCCATTAGATGCTAGCTAAACTTCAGGGCTGATGTTTAATACAGGTAGTAAAGCTTGTTTATGTTTGCTTATTCAGATAAAGGATTTTCTTTTAAATGAATTCCTTCTTTCCTCTGCAAGAAGCTCTCAGTCCAAACTAGCAGCACCTACCTACACCTACTTTGGACCACCACCTACAATATTAGTATAGTGCTGGAGGGCATTGCAATATTCAAAATATTTGTTTGAATAGGGGGTGGGTTAGGAGAAAATATTGAAAAGGTATAGCAGTTTGGCCAATGGTTTTCATTATATTGCAGTTTTGTTAGTGATATCTCCATAAAACAATAAGTATTATGGCTTTATGTTAAAGCTATGGCCGATTTCCATTTCTTTTTTAAATGTCTTTGAATCCAGGTGTCTAGTTAAACAAAATTTAATCAGATAGTACATTATAGTGACAGGGGATACATCTGTAGGCTCCCAAGCATGTCACTAACCTTGCCAAGGCTAGGTTATTTTTCATTGTAATGTATCACACTCATATATTATCAAATAGCGAAATACTGCCAAGAATTTCTAACACTCATTAACACAGTGTTGTACGAGTTTTCCTTTGACATTTGCACATGTTGCTCAGGCACACAGATGTCTACAGTAATAACATCTGTGAGAAACTTTTTTTTAATCGCATTTTATATTCATGAATTTTATGTTTATCGTTCTAAATCTGCCTAATGCTGTCCTTGGTCATTTCTTGCTGGCTTCCATTTGTTTCAGCTTATTTGGCACCTCCTATGTTGGTGGTAGCCAGCGCCAGTCCTTGGGGTCTTGTTGAGCACTGAAGTGCTACTGTGCAGATAAATCTACATTTAAAACTAGGTAACAACTTTCTACAAAGTTCTAAAAAACACAAAGCATACACTGGATAGAAAATAGCTATTTCAAAACTCACAGAAAACATTACATTTTTAGGTACAGTGCAACATAAATGTTTATGTTTTTTAGTGAGCTCATACCAGTTGGTTTTCAGAATTTACCCTCAGCCAATTCTGTAAATTGACCACATATGTAGATTTCTACATTACTTCAGGTTTTAAGCTTTACAGGGAAAAGTTTAAACCCCTATAAGATTATACTTTGCTGTCTGCACCCTCTAAAACTAAAGTGAAACGTTTGGAGCTGGCCTTTCACTGCTGTATCTAAAAATAAGAAAGAAAGTTTTGGCTAGACACACACTTTAAAGCAACCTTGTCTATCATACACAAAAGCTAAATGTCAGTTTTGTGCAAGTGAAGCGCCATTATACTCACCTATCATGATTACCTCTCCAGTGGCTCATATTTCCTACGTTTTATTCTTTCCAGCAGAATTCATCAGTTTCCTTAGCTCTAATGTTCCAACACTGATAAAATACTGTGTCGTCCTACTGGATGCAATGGTATCTTCTTTTAATCCTTAAATCTTTGCCGGATAAAGTAGCAACATGTGGGTTGGAGGATAGAACCTGATTGGGGACATTGACATGCAACAGTCCCAGAAGTGAGAGCGACAGAGGCTGCTGAAAAGGACATAGGGGGCCTGATTTAATAAAGCTCTCCAGGGGTGGGGAGGACACACTTTTAAGAAGCTAGGTGATCCAGCTAAAGTGGAATGGATTACTTAAAATCATTTGCTAGCAAATGTTTTGAATCCTGGACCAGATCAATTCCAGGTTTGCTGGATCACCCAGCTTCACTGGTGTGTATCCTCTCCAGCCTTGGAGAGTTTTAATAAATTAGGCCTATTGCACTGTCTGGAGAGGTGAATATAATCTCCTTTCCATCACAGAGAACTTTAAGTTAGATTTTTCTGCATACAACTGACACCCACAGAGTCACTTATAAATGGATGATTGTATTACTTTATTTTCTGCAACTAGGGAAAAGCAAATTGAATGTTTCCAAAAATTCCCAGATTGCAGTAAACCGCAGCAATATTGCATGCTCAACCACCAACTGTTCCCATTCTGTATTAAAGCAATAACTAGCTATATGTTGCTTCTGGCACCCCTTGAGTGGCCAGCTTTTCCTTTTGACTTGAATAGGGGTGTGTTGAGCTGTGGTTGCATTTCTATTGTTGCTAGAGACTGGAGATGAACCATAATACCTTGTGGTGCAGTGAACTGCAACTTCATGCAACTGCATGACAAAGTGTCAAACATTCAAACATTCAACATTCAACATTCAAACATTTCAAACATTACTTTAAACTGCTAAAACTGCTTTCAGGTGCATAAAAGAGCATGCAGCAGTGGCTAACCATCTGATTCCAAAAGAGGACTTTTATTGGCACATAGGACAATAAAATCTTTGTTACCGGGTAATAATCCTATGAATACAAGGGTTGTCTGTACCACAAATGCCTCACTTTTCTACTGTATAAGGAAATCAGATGTAGCACATTTTTTTCATTGCTGTCTGCATTAGACAACTGTATGTATGCTTGCCTCCAATAAAGGGAAAAAATGTGTATATGCAGTATATTGCAGTATATAGCAGGATTTATCACAAGATAAGATGTGCAATAATTGATAGAAAAATGTTAGCCTTTACCTTTAATTAACTGCATAACTCCAGGGACTATAATTATCAGAATTGCTGCAAGCTTGCAAAAGGTCAAGAAAATCTGAATTCGAGCACTCCAGCTAACACTCATACTGTTCAGGACCATTACGACAGCTGCAAATGGGAGAAAAGAGAAAGTCAGAGATAAAAGGTAGAGAAACACGTTTAGCATTATATATTACAGTAACTGAAATTTATATACAAGAATACAGGTTTATCTATGTTTACAGATATTTTCTATATTTTACAGAGATATTGTACATAGAAGATAGATAGATAGATAGATAAATATGGGAAATTAATGTTAGCATATATACAAGGTGTTCATTATGTGTAGAATACAAATTTTTCCATGTATTGAACAAGGTTATTAATTAGCTTGTGTTTGCCATACCCAGAATTTTTCCAATGTATGTGTATGAGTGGGTGGGGAAACATGACTCATTATGAAATTTCAAAACCTAACACGTTTCTCCCTCTAATGAGCATGGGAATTTACCATACAAAGCACTACAGGTGAGTTAATTACACACTAGTTTCTCAAACACACAAACAATGCAATATTGTGCAATAGAAATCTGAAATTCAGGAAAAAGTTTGTAGTTGGCAGTTTATGTCGCTACAAACCCAATATATATGTGAGAATGACTTCAAATAAATGCTGATTGAAGTGGAATATTTTACTGACTGTCCTCCTGCACAGAAGGCATGGGCCAACATCTCCAAGTGGACCATATCACACATACTGATTCCTCATGCCAGTGAACAGTTACCTCGGGGGAGATGCTATATATAACGTCTACATGCTGCAGCCCCAAGGAGAATAAAAGGGGCAGCAGTGAGCATGTCAAATCTGCAGAGGCTTTACAAGATTTGGGGTGTAACTGCCTGAGCTGGCAAGGTGGCAGCCACTGGGAGTCACATTAGATTGCTTAATCCTCAGGCAGGTCTGAACCTAGCTTTGACGAGATTACATTGTTCACTGTAGCATTATTTTACCTACATAGTGTGCACAAATCTAGCATAGATCCATTAAATCTGATTTATTAAAGCTCCAAGATTGAAAAATATAGACTATTCAATTGGGAACCTATGTGATCCAGCAAGCAAATTCACCCATGATAGTCTATCTTCACCAGCTTTGGAGAGCTTTATTAAATCAGACCCATTGCCTTTTATTACATGACTATGGAATGATATTTCATTGATGTGTTTTTCCATTGCTGCTTAGTTGCTACAGACAACACAAAAGCAGTTTCAACATTTTTAGTCTATATCGTCTGCTGTTACTGTGTAAATGGCTTTAAAATAAACGTTTGTCACCCATATTTGTAAGTTAGTACGGCCATTTCAGCTTTGTAAATGACTCTCTAATTAAATTCCATGCTTGTCTATATATAATTACTGTACATGATTTCTTCAAACCAAGAGTTATATAATTACAACTTATTGTAATATGAGTTTGAAAATGATTATGCATGCCATAAATGACTAATTTTCTATTTTAATTACACAGCTCTCTTTCCGGCCTATTTCATTTCACATATTAGAAACAGTCTATAGCCAGCCCTTCATTTGTGCCTTTCTTTTGCGTCAGCATTTTATCAGTCCGAAAGCTGTACAGATAAAATCCCTGTATAAAACCTGCATAAAGGAAATCAAATTTTACCACCAGTCAAATCCTTCAGCCTTCAGATTTGATTTTTTAGATTTCTAAATCCCACTGGCCTTTCAGCTGCACAAACGAAAACATTATTCCACACATCTACCAGTACTCGCTGATATGCCTGGGTTGTGCTTACAGAATACTCTAATAATGCTCCCCATTGACACAAGCTCACATCCTTTGTTAGCAGACACGTTATGCAGTTATTTTCACCACATTATAATTTATCTTATAAATGAAAAGGTTTACCATTGAAAACTATGCACAGAAAAATAGCATAGTTTTAGGGTAAAGTGAGGGCATGTAAACCCAAAGTATTAAAAATAACTTATAGCTAACTTATCTTAACTTAAGCTAAAGAGAAGTTTTACTTCTATTTAAAAGCCGTTTCCTGTGCCCCCATCCACTTTTATTCTGCTGTTACATTTACCAGAGGGAATGTCTATCTAGGGAGTTGGATATAGACAGCAAAAAAAACATACATACAAAATCAGTTTTAACTGGCTACTCCTACTCTACCCACAGTGGGGAAATACATAACAATTATCAACCACCAGAAAAACTACCCATATTAGCAACTATTAAGACCAGCAGGTAATGCACACAGCAAGGAGAGCTTCTATTGGATGATCATTTTTGCCGGTAGGAGCGCTTCCTGCTGTGCAACTCCTCTCTATATAGAGTATATTCTGTACACTGTGGCTGGAACAGTACCAAGACCTGCTAGTACTTGAGTTGACATAGGAGCAAAAAGGAATAAAGACATCTTTAGCAGAAGACATCACTGGACTGCATGGGGAGGTATATGGGTGTTTATATATGTGTTTCATTCAACTGTTTTATATATGTTTCGTTTTCACAGTTTTTTCTGATTTTCTCATAGAAGTAAAATTCTAATATTAAACCTGTCGGCTTAATTTTGTGTGGTTCAACCAAAATAGCTCTGACCAATTAAGACATGGATTCCACAAAGCCTCTAAAGGTATTCAGTGTTGGTATCGAGGTACCAAGACATTAGGAACAAGTCTTTTATGCACTGCTTCTACTGAAATGCCCTCCTCCCATTGTGCATCCTCCTGCCATCAATGCACACACCCTGACTATCCACATGATCCAACAGAAAACATAATGGGCCTGCTTTAATAAAGCTCTCCAAGACTGGAGAAGATAAACTACCATGGAAGATCCAACAAACCTGTATTTGATCTCGTTTAGGATTGAAAACATTTGCCAATAGCAAATGTTTTTTTAAGAAATCCCTTCCATATTTGCCATAGTCTATCTTCTCCAGTTTTAGAGAGCTTTAATAAATCAGGAACAATGTATCAGACCTTCTTTTACTCTCACTATCTTCATGTTCGCACTTGGCAGATGCCATAATCAGCACTATTATCTTCACCTGTCATTGATGTTAATGTTTTTACTGACTGCTGTATATAAGTAAACTATTCACAGAACGTTTTCAGTTCAAAATAAGAATCCAAGCATACTTTTCTGAATTGGAATAAATAATCTGAAATTCTCCTGCATACCCAATGTCTAGTGCACAAATAGTTTCTACCAGTTACATGGTATAGCAAGCATTTCTGCAGCTTTAAAAGATAGTAATAAATTTCTTGTCTAGAGAGCCAAACGTAAGCTGCTAAATAGCCAAGCAAGCAAAACACAGTTGGTATTTAATTTGTGCAGGTTGTCCTCAGAGAAATATGTTAAGAAGACTGGGTGCTCTGCTCCTTGTACCAGTGGACTGTACCTGTGACCTTTTAAATATGGATTAAAAATATCTTGCCTAAGCTGCATTACAAGATCCATGTTCTTAAAGAAAGCTTAGTGTTCTTTTGTGTTTACTTCCGCTTTGCCATCAGCTCAGCGAGATTAGATCAGATTGTGACTTGCTCCAATGTAAAGTACACTGAAGATATTATAAGGTCAAGGACCACCAGTTATGTTGTGCTGTGGTCATTTTAGGACTAAATTTCATATCATGCCCATAGAAAAGCTATTTGTAATAAAAGCAGAATGTAATTGTAAAACATAGGTTCTTTTTCAGCAAAGTTGTGAGTCAATAGTTATTGGCTGTTTTGCCAGCAAACACTAAATGATACAAAGGGATCATTTTTAATAATAACGTGTCTGTACTGTATTGTGTTCTATTTTGCCAGACGTATACTGTTTCAGTGGCCTAGCTAAATACAAAAGGGTCCTTTTGCATATATAATATGAAAGTTTCACAATGAGATTAGCTTAACATCAAGGTTTCTCTGAGACCTTGTGTACCTGTAGCTGAGTACAGAATAATGGACTAAGTGCCCTTATGAAGGTGCTAGACATCAGAATGGTTTTTGTGGTTCAAAATAGCTAACTGTGTTTTTCTTTTTCCTTTTTTTAATGAAGCCAAACATGTAAAAAAGTTAGTGGACAACACAGCCATCTTTTTTCCTTCATGAACCTTATACCTGAGCTAATAAGCTCAAACTCCATCTTTTCATAAGTGTGCATTCAGACCCCACTGACGAACACAAAAAAGTTTCAAAAAATTCTAACTGACAGCAAAACACATGGGTTCTGATTTGTTAAAGTTCTTCAAGACTGGAGAAGATAAACTTTCATCAGTGAGCCTAGGTGATCCAGCAAAGATCTGTTCCAGGATGAAAACATTTGCCAACAAAAAGAAACTGACTTTTTAACAAATCCATTCTGGGTTCAATGTATCCTTTCCAGTCTTGGAGAACTTTAACAACTCAGGGCCATATTCTCTAGTACTATACAACATAGGCTCAGTGCAGGAGCAAGAAAAACTTAACCAACCATGCAGACCCCAGAGTGACCTATCCAGACTGCCTCACAGGCACCCCACTATATGCATGGTAGGCTGCCATCCTTATACCACCAATATTATTAGAAACTACCTATCATCTACTATTGATTAGGACCCTATTTAAATTATGCTATAGGAATGTGTGGTTTCTTAATATACCCCTTATGTAACAAATAACATTAGGTGCAATCATGCACAACTATTTATTAAAGTTCCACTTTAAAAATTTGTGATCAGGCAGGGTTTTCGTACAGAATGGGACATGCGATGTCCCTTTTGCAATAAAATCTACCCACCTGTCTGATCACTTCCTTATACTGAGCCAATCAAGGTGGCTGAAGATCTAAACAAGGAAGAGAAAAAGGAAGGAGATAGCAGCCCCTATCATGGAACAGGAACAAGTGAGTATGCACAGGGTTTACTTCCATGGTAAGTAGGGCACAATGGGAGATACACATATAGTGTGTTGCTAAGCCACAAACTTTCATAATATTCTTTTAAATTAGTTTATAATGAACCATTCCTATTATAGAAAGCAACAGTTTTATAGCTAGCTATGATTTAAGAATCTATATTTTGGAAAAGACAATGGAGCTGTCCTTGCGAAATGATAGTTAGGCAAAACTGTACCTCCTTAAACAGTAGTGCAAACCAGTATAGCAAGTAAAGTAGAGTAAGAAAAACTAGACAGTAACAGCAGATAAAACAAAATCCAAGAAACACACAGTCCAGAAAACCGAGAGACCTCATAGCGCCTATATCCTTAAACTGGTGTGCACCCAATGCACTCAGATATGTTCAGGTTGAATAATGTGTTGAGGTTAGTATTTACCAAAGCAGCTCAAACATTTTTCACTATTCATGCTGGCTTGATAGTTCAGAGGAATATGTTGCAACTGTTTAGTCTCTTTTAATCCACCTAAAGGAGCTTTATTCAAATGGTGACCACCCCTCTCCCTTCTTCAACATCTCTGTTGAAAGTGTAAAGCAGGAGCTGTGGAACATAACCACTTTGCCTTACAATGCTCCTTTTGGGTTAGAAGTATCTTCACTTAACAGTCAGTTCATTTTTCATTTGTAGCTTTCCATCCTGCTATACAGTAACAGGCTACTTTACCAAGCTAATAATTCTAACATGGTGATTTTCTTCATGCAAATCCAAAGGACCTTTAAACTAATTGTCACGTGTGCCAGGCTCCAAGTATCCGTGTCACTCCGGTTTTATTACATACAAGCTGATGCAATATTCCCATAAACATTTTTTTTTCTAGCCAGCACTGAGTTAACTTCCTCAATTTTTCACTAAGAGAGCTGTGTTATTACTTGACAGCTCCACCTTTTTGGCAATATGTTTGTGCATAATCGTAAGCACCAAGCTTGGATTGCTACACAAGTTTTGTGGTCTTGGTTCGTCATAAATGTACAAGCAATACATCATGCCTGCGGGGCTTTTTTCTCACGCTCCTGTGATCTCAGTGACCTTGATGTTTTTCAGCATCTGCTATGTTCCAGTCTTCTCATTTTTTTAGGAAGAAGTATGAATAAATTAATTAACCTCAAAAACCCAATCTGGCATTTTAGCCACCATTTAATTATTAATGCCCATGTGTCCATAGAAGGTTTCTCATGCAACAGGTGGTCATCCTGTTAATTTGGATTCTTTCTCTTCTGCAGGCAAGTAAAAATGTTCTTTAAAAATAGTTTTTGCTATATTTGACATTCCAAATGTGTTTTTGTCTTAGAGTGTAATTAATTTGGATTCCACACTATACCAAATTTAAAATATTCAAAATATATTTATTTGTAGCAAACTGTGGCCCATTGCCTTTTTGGGATTAATTTTACACATTTGTGTCATTGTTGTCATGACAATTTTAAATACAACTATTTACCAGACGTATTGGGATTCATTGCAGAAATTAAAGTAAAGATGATTGGGATCACTTTATTATTGTTGTTAGGTTTTAAAACATTAAGGGGTCTACTTATAAAACAGTAAATCTAACATTTAATGATGTAGAAAAATCACTGCCATTTAAAACATACAGACTAGGAGGATTCACTACCAGAGAATGTAGCTGAATATCAGATTCACTGCTTTAAAAATTGACTCCTAAATAATATTGACCGAAATAAACTTACATTTAACAATTTAACGGGCCTGGTGTGCTGAGGGTAAACCAGAACTACAGTTCTCCATGGAACATTTCTGATCTGGCAGGATTTTTTATTGCAGAAAGGACTGGCAGAGTAGCTATGGCTAGAAGAATGCATGCCTGAGTTTAGTGTCCCAGGGTTGGTTGGTGTCCTGGCTATAAAGGATTTCATCAACCTCTGCAAGACTAAGGTTTGGAAGCCATGCTGTCTTAATCTGATATAATTTAGGTACTGGAATTAAAAAAAGATTTTTAAGAAGTAATTTCTGTAACAGGGAGGATGCAGCACTGCCTCCCCATGCTCATCTCCCTTTCCTTCCATGGAGCTACACTGCTCATTGTTTCTGCTGTTCTTGGAAATTATCAGTAGTAAATATTTCCAGCAACTACTAATAAGTTTATGTACAAAGCAAGTGGACCTATACCCAGATCCTTTTTTGTTGGAGCTGTTTACTTAGGAAAAGTTAACAGGAAAGGTAATAACCACATTGACACAACATTGAAGCTAAATATGTACTGTAGCTGTTACCAAAAGAAAAAAAAATGCCTAATTTTTTAGATTTAGTTTTCATGGCCTTCAAAAAGAAGTCACATGGAAATGGTTTTTTGTGCCTTCGATAATGGCCTCAGTATTATTACATTGCCCCTGTTTCTTTGTTCTTTTACTAAGCCAATCCAGCGATGTTTTCTTTTTACTTATCCAACCCAGTCAATTGAGCTGGCATTTTTATGTGTTACATTGGGTTGAATGTTTGCATATCCATAAGATATGTTAACATTTACAATATGCTTACATGTTAAAAAAACAGCTTTAGGTTCTTATGACTTCCAGCTATAGAGAATATTATCTAAAGCTGAATTTCGTGATTACAGTTCTGAAAGGATCATCATATAGTCAGTACCCTTATCATGAAACATTTATCATTTCTAATAACTGCTACAAGAAATCAGTGACAGTTTCATGAAAAAACTTATTACACACTGATGTTCATACATTTCATTGTTTTGTTTTAGTATGACTAAAAGTCACATCAATGATGTTGGTACTTACTTATTCCAAGAGCTGTGACTAATTTGATAGCGAGGTCTGGTATTTCACATTGCATAAAGAAGGGCTCGAGGATATAGCGTCCAAATGCTAGTGATATCACGGCAGTAGCAGCTGGGCTAAAAGAAAAAGAGAAAAGTGAGAGAATCATTGTAATGTAAAAAGTATAAAATTCAAGGCAAGGATTATAAATGCATTACATTCTCCACAGCAGAAAAAGCTTCTTCTGCCTGTTTTGTTCTATAGCACATATTTCTCATTATGCAGAAGCTAAAGGAAAATACATTTATTGTATTGTAGTTTTACAAGCAGATGCACACAGATATAATTATAATAACTGTTAGTTCCTGTGGAAATGTAGCACTGACCGTGAAGGTAAAGATTATAGGACTACTCATTAAGTCTGTTTTTTTGTCAATGCGAAATCAGCCGCGTACAATGTACTATTTCATACAATTTATGCTTGGTGTTTTCTTATATTGAACAGGAAGTGTTACTGAAATGAATTGCATAGTATAAAAGTATGCATTTTGGCTTTAGAAACAGAAGAAAACCGACAGAAATCATGTTTCTCCCAGGAGAATGGGAAAAAAGAGAATGTATGAATTACTGATGTGTATTAGGGCAATTAGTGAGGACAGGATCAACCATGCAGTGAGCGCTACAGACAGTCGGAATTCATCCAGTAATCTGGCTCAGTCTACTGAAACACGTCTAATACCATCACATGAGTAGATAAATTGTAGGTTTAAGCCTTACCAAAGTTTGCTGCTGAGGCACGTAAATCGTCTTGGCATTGCTAATTCGGCATAGAAATTTTCTGACCCCCTTGAACTGTGTATATAAATTGATGTGAAATATTGGAGCTCTTTTAGGGACAAGTATAACGGTATTAAAAAAAAAAGGAAAAATGTTGTACAAGTCAAGAGATTCACTTTGTCAGAAAAAATTCTATTTAAAATGATTTTGCCTTTTTCTGAACTTTGTACTGTCAGGACAAGATAAAGCTGTAATAATATTCACCAGCTAACCAAGGACTAATAAAATGTCCTTCATTGGGCTATCTAAAAAAAAAGCCTGCCAATGTTCCCAGTTCGGTTAGGGAAGCCAATATGGTCTATAACTGCTGCAGGTTGGTGGGAAGCATGTAAAAGGACAGAACGATCTCTACCAAAGAAGGGCACATAAAAAGACTGCATCTTTTGTGATTAAAATGTAGATATGCATTTTCTCAATCCCAATATGTTGCAGCACTAGAGTTGCAACTGGTCTGATAATAAAGCAATGATAGAAAAATGTTCAACCACCTGAACAAATATTGTTTTGTCCAGTGTTTACATATTTTGTATGCTCTGGGATATTAAGAGCCGTACAAACCTCTTACATTAAGTAATTAGCTAAACACAGATTTGGAATAAATATATTTAATCTGTTTTTATCAAATGATTTGTCCTTTATCCACACATTACTGAAATTTACACTGCCCAGCATGGCAGTACAGACAGGTTGGTGACCTTCCCTTCTCTTTGCCACAGTTTAAAAAAATAAAAACACATGGGTAATGTAGAAAACATTTAACAAAAAAAAGCAAAATTTTTGTAATTTTTCATGTCCCTATACATGGTGTTGTCGAAAAAAACGGGATCAGGAAGGGAGGGAGGGGGGTCTGTGGAATAAGTCCCAAGGCAAATGAATATTAAAATAAAGAAAGAGAAAACAGAATTTTAATGTTAATCACAAAGCTTCCAATACATGGTATTGTAACGAAAAAGTAGTAGTCATAGAGACCTTTAGGAAAAGTCCTAAAATATCCTAGAAAAGTCCTAGAAAAAGTCCTAAAATAAAATCTAATTTTGGACAGACTCTAAACATTTTATTGTCATCAAAACAGGACAGGAGGGCTCAGAAATGTTTTATTCACTTGGCTTATGTCCCAGTATCCACCACTACCCCTGAAATTTGCAGTTAAATCAGCAGTTGACTTTGCAGTTCATCTTTAATTAACTACACTTTTGCAGCTTTTTCTATTGTTTTTTTGGTTTGGTATACAAATATTTGTACAGTAACTAGTCCTGGTGCCTTATGGACCAGAGCAGTTTTACATAATAGCCTAAATGTGCCTATTGGCTAGCAAAGATTTTGACTTAAAATACCAAAGTATTTATATTACTAGTAAGTAAATTTTTAAACCACAAACTGAATGTTTTCCACCAGTGAAAATGGGATTTATGTGGCAAAATCAACTTCATGAAAATAGATTGCCTGTCTTTAGCCTAAACAATTATATGAATTCCTAACTATACTCTATTTTTAGGATCCTTCGCACTGAGATCCTTTTTACACAGGAATGGACATCATTTCACTTATTTATTGGATTAATATGTCCTATCATTACCTAACTTAAGAACAAGTGATGAAGATTTACCTTGCATTTACCTATATAAATATTTCAGTACATTTTTATGTCTAATTAAACGTTCGCTAAAAATTAGTTTTAATAAATTCTAAATCAAATTAATAATGTGATGCCTTAAGCAATGTCTCATTGACATTTTAGTAAGAACAAAAAAGATTTAAATCAGTCAGTCACTCAGGTAACCTCTACAAGTAGGTTTCAGAACTAGACGTTAATAACTTATTATTAGAACTGGTTTAAAAGAAAAAAAAAAACGTAAGGCTTCTGATCTAATTGTATGATCTGCTATGACCTTGTTAAACGCTTGCTTCAGCAGCTGTATAATTCCCAGTCTATGAGTTTAGTTGGATCTTGAAGATGGTGCCAGATGTTATTTGGCAGTTTTAAATCTCGAGCTTGTCACAGTCTTTAGAAGGCAGTCAATCATGTAGAAATAGTCCAATAGTCTTTGGGGATGTTATCACTGGAAAACTGCAGGGTGGGCAAATAAACTGTAAGCTTGGTTTAGATAAGCTACCAAACACATTCTATTATGAGGAGTATTTGGAAGCTGAAAGTCATCTCAGGGCCACCCAACTGCAATTGCTGGATAGTGTTTGTTTATTCTCTTACCTTTGGTTTCTGATGATTTCTATATCTAACTACAAATTCTTATCTAGTACTAAAAATCTAAAGTTCTAAAGATGCCAGATTTTAATTGTCCTTGAAAACATTAAGTGAAAATCGATTGTCAGAACAGCACAATATTGTTTACTTATCTTCCATACTAGGAAAAATCCTACTGATCATTCTTCCATCCCCCTCCATAGAACATAAAATGAGGCTCACCTATAGTTGAGTATAGACTGTATGGTGGTGGTTCATTCCTGCCATAACCTAAAACAATCAATAACTAGTGCTGCTGTTCAGAATCAGAACAATTCAGATTAAGGGTGATACTTATTTTAGGAACAAAAATTCAGCATCAGCATCTGTTTGAGGATTTTGACTATTTAAAAGCATTTATATTCAGCTTGTTACAGCTAGTCAGCTTTGGTCTCAGCCTTATTCAACACAGCACAGATCGCTTATTATTGTGAAAAATGTGCAATCCACCAGGCTACGATTTGTTGCCATACTGATCTTATGATCTTATCTTGTTATATTTTATTTATTTTTTTATTTATTGTAGCACATAGTTAATTTGAATATTGTGTGGGTAAGTCTGTGTCTCCTATATTACTTAACAATTGCTTGCTGTGTCAGAATACTGTAAGGAAATAATACCCGTGATTCCTCTTTATAAGCCAACGCTCTTAAAGGTCAGTTGTCATGGTAGAATTATGTAGGCTGCAACTGTCTCTTCTAACTCCTGGTTGTCATTCTGATTTAATGACTTTAATACTTTCTGAGCCTCTGATCAGAAACAAGTGTCGATATAAAGAATTCTGGTGTGTCTTATAGCATATGTGTTTTGTATCTGCAATTAAAAGTAAACTTAGCCTAGAAACTAGCATTTTCAAAAAGAGACCCTTCTCTTTTGTCAAGTATACAGCTACAAAACTAAAGTCACAGAAATATGTATTTAGTCAGACAGACTTTGTGTTAAGAATATCTTTCCTGGTATATCATGTGCAAGATATCTAAATGTGATTGTATGATCTAATGGATATCAGAATAAAACCCATTGCTTTCAGTAAAATAGCAGTCTTGGTTAGACAAGTCCCCTCCCAATCTATCACAAATAAGCCTGTGACATGCCACTAGCTGTTACTTAACTATGCCAACACAGAGCACCGCAGTGTGGAAGCAGAAATGCTGAGA
This sequence comes from Pyxicephalus adspersus, assembly GCF_032062135.1. Classification (NCBI taxonomy): domain Eukaryota; kingdom Metazoa; phylum Chordata; class Amphibia; order Anura; family Pyxicephalidae; genus Pyxicephalus; species Pyxicephalus adspersus. Next base: position 101,289,406 of record NC_092860.1, read on the forward strand.
AAATATTTATAAGCAAAAATCAGCACTAGCTCATGACTGAATGTATTGACTGCTGGAGAATTTGTTTACTGGGCAAATACTTCTAAATTAGTTTTAAGGATGGATTATGGGTACACGTTTGGTATTGTTATGTGCTAAGCTATGGCATATATGTCTTTTATGTGAAAAAATTCTAATAAAATAGTTTTATAGTTTTAGAGCCCCTATGCTTACCTCTCATATAACTATTTGGCATCCATGGGTTCCCTTACAAACATATTTGCCTTGTTTCCTTTTGGGTTCAGCATCTTGATTGGGTGGCAAAACTCCCTTACATTCTAGAAAGGTTTGCAAGGATGATGGTAAGGGAGCTTTTTTTATTGCAGAAAATGCATGTCATTTATATCACAACTCTCATTAAGGTAAATTACACTTCCCATATCATAAAAGTCTACTCCTTTCATAATTATGGCAGCGCTAAACAGCTTAGACTGAGTGATAATTAGTGGCCACTAACACTGATGTTCTGAGATGCTAAAATAGTTGAGCTTGTCATGCTTCCAGCAACCTAATCTTCATAATTGTAGAATTAACATACATATGTTATGCTTGTATATTGAATTAAATCAGATATTCATCTTCATCCTTCTAACATACATTGGAACATTCACTGGTAAAATATCAAATTCCACTGCAGGAAGAGACAAGTCAATAAAACCAGTAAAAGGTAATGATCATGTTTTTGTTCGTAACTACCAATTAGATTTTATTTTCCATAAAATGAAAGATGACAACGGATTCATTTTTATTTCTCCAATTTTTCTCACAAATAAAATTCTTGCTAGTGTTCTTACTGTAGTCCTACTAGGTTATTGAACATTCTGCTAAAGGACTTTATACTAAATTAATCATTTATCATTTGTTCATGTTAAATGTGCCTGCAAGACTATTCCTGCTAGCAATGCAGCATTACGGATCGTCAGACATTGCTTAAGTGGCAGTATTTCCACTTCTGCCCCCGAGGCTTCTTTTATTCTGTGTGTTTAAAATGCTCAGTTCATTCACTAAAGCTTTACACTGAATACCTTTAGGCAGTGATAGTGTGCAAAGTAACCAATTGGATCATTTTTCTCTGTGATCAAATCATTAAAATGTAAAATTTGATTAGTCACAAAATGTTGGTTCACTTTGCACATTGGCGTTACACTTTGCAGAGCTTTATTGAATAAGCTACTATTGGCTTGTTCACAATGGAAAAGCCCTGAGATGTCTCTTATCCTACCCTCTCACCCTTTGCCAGCATGACCTACCCATACAGTGGTTTACAATTTATGGCTTTGTTAAAGCTGTGATTGGATCTGTAGCCATCCAACCTCACTTTTATCTGCAGTATCCCTGGAGCGACAGAATACATTTCCATGGCTAGAACATGAATAGTAGAGGGATGCAAAAGATGGTACTGAATATAATTTAGTTTGTGGGTCTACAGGGTTTAAGGGATCAGGCAATTGAAATACAATTACACATTTAATCAGCTTGAAAAAAAGACTGACGTACATCAAGTTATCATGGTTGGTCAGTGGGCTTGGTCACCAAAAAGAAAGTGAGATATGATTACTTGAGTCTTTCTTGATTTGTATCTTTAAGGTCACTATACCCAGGGGCGGACAAAAGGAAGTGCAAAATATGCTGCTGCTCAAGGGGCCCCAAATCAGTTCTGCACAGGGGCCCAGTTTATGTCCACCACTTACTATAGCCATTAGGCTGTGCTTTGCCTTCAAATCCCTACACAGTTATTGTCCCACTTACATTTCTGACATGGTTAAAAAATACTCCCCCTGCCGCTCTCTCCGCTCCTCCAATGACCTACTAATGACTTCCTCACTCATAACCTCATCACACGCACGGTTACAAGACTTCTCTAGAGCTGCTCCAACTCTCTGGAATGGTCTTCCTCGTCCTATTCGGGTTGCTCCTACTTTCTGTTCATTTAAAAGAGCGCTCAAAACCCATTTTTTCAAACTTGCCTACCCGACTTCTTCTGTCATTTGAAACCACCACTACTTCCCACCACTACATATCTCCCATCCTATTGTGTGTGAAATTCCCCCACCTACTAGATTGTAAGCTCTTCGGGGCAGGGTCCTCTCCTCTTGTATCACTGTCTGTATTAGTCTGTCATTTGCAATCCCTATTTAATGTACAGCACTGCGTAATATGTTGGCGCTATATAAATCCTGTTTAATAATAATAATAATAATAATAATAATATTAATAATTAGGCACAGTTCATAAGTACAGGAATAAATTAATCACTATGAGTTTTCTATACCAACTAGCTTTTCCAAAAACATGAAAAGTTCAAATTTTGCCATCCAAGTTTCTACCTACTCACACATTTAGCCTTAGTAAAGGGGTTTAAACTTCTGCAGCCAAGCCCAAAATTTAGGCTTACCAGGGGAGAAGTAATAATGATCATGCTTGGTTTCCAATATGTCTGAAAAGCATCAACCTTGGATGAGGTTTTACATACCAGCATTCCCTAAAAAAAGAAAAATACCCTGCACAAATACAGACTTGTTGAAAAGTGCAGGTCTGAAAGGTTTCTTTTTTTTTACAATACAGCCAGTTCTAAGGAAAAACATATGAACTCTCACACAACACATTACATTCCTGGTACCTGGTACCAGTACATGTTTCCAGGGTCTCAATCAGGACGCAACAAGGGGTACTTCTGTATTGGGTCCCAATCAAAAGAGTTTGACTTTTGCAATGCTAGAACTTTTGAGGGCCCAGAAAGTCTACCTAGTATGGGGCCCAGAAATTTCTTATGCAAGTCCTACATATTTCTGTGTCCCTGTTTTGACACATCTAAAGGTATTTTAGGTTCTAGTGCAATATGTATGTTTTGCATTAAAAAAATAAACCTAAAAGCTTGGATGGTGGTTATAGTGCTGATGCATTATGACTGCAGATATTAGTCAATTTTTTTGTTTGTCAATTTCAATGTTTGAAATAACAAAATATGTACTTGCAGTACTTTTATTGTCAGTTTGTTTAGTTGTCCAGTAGAACCTTTTTTATCTCTGCCTCCTGATTAAACAATCCTGTTTTGTTATACAAGCTATATTAAATACATTTATTTAGTCTCGGGCACGTGAGAAGAAACTTTAAAGCAGATTCTCAGGCAATTATTTTTCCAGCCTTTGAGGCTCATGCACCATCACAGTACGTTAGAATAATTTTGTATAATTCACTGGAAACTTCTTTTAAAAAAAAAACAAGATTCATCTGTGCATATGTTGGTATAAGTGTGGTTCTGTACACATGTTAGGTAGATGCCAACCAGGTGATTTCTGTGGATTGTTCCCCAGAGGAAATTTTGTAGTAAAAAGGATCTTTATTAATGTTAATAAGAAGAGTTGTACTCTGAAATCCTAACAATCTTCTGAGGACAGGAAATGTGTTACTGGCAAAAAAAAAAAACGGAAAAGACTGCAAATCGAAAATTAATGCAGCACGGTCAGCACGGTGGCTCAGTGGTTAGCAATCTGGTCTTTGTAGTGCTAGCCCCAGGTTCGAACCTTGGCCAGGAGACTGCATGGAGTCTGAAGGTTCTCCCCTTGTTTGTGTGGGTTTCCCCTGGGTAGACCTTCCCACATTCTAAAAACATGCAGGTGGGTTATTTACTTCCACCTAAAATTTTGTCACATTAGATTGTGACATGACTATGGACTCTGTAACAGTGCATAACGGCGCTTTTTAAATACTGTGTAATAACAATATTATTTCAGTCACCATATCTAAGGGCTGGTAAATGCAGCATATAGCAGACTCCTATAAATCTTTAGATCTATCTAAAGTTGTGCCAAGTTCTGGAGAACATGGATGGCCATCTATTTGAAAATTCGACCATTCATAAAGATGAATTAAATATAGAACTGGATAATTGCACTCTTTCAAAGAAACTCAATTTAATTTAACTTGGTGACATTCACTTACAATTGAGATATACGTTTTAGGTGGAATAATCCTTTAAAATGTTCTAGTCACTTTTTTCAAGCCCATTTTAGAAATGCCAAAGGATACAGCTTTAATCTCTGAGCCTGTATAGAACAGCAAGCTTCCCTGTTTGCTAGGGACATGTGAAAAGACTGTGGTCAGTGACACTTTACAAAGCTTTACAAACGACTCTGAGGGGAAGCAAATGCTTCACTCTAATTTTTATCTGCGGTCAGGATTGTCGCCTGAGGTAACAAGACCGTAACAGATTTTGGCAACTTCTGCTATTGATAGAGAGCGTATCTAGATATGAAAGGAGGTAGCTGTGATGTCTTTTTTTATAATAACTTTTATTTTCCTCTTCTTTTGTGAACTATGCAGGCAAAGGAAATTGTTACAAGTACCTTGTAGCGGATTTTAGACTTAGGGACTACTTTGAGGCTAAACTTGTTGTGGAAATAGCTTCCACTGTAAAACTGGGAATATAGAAGAAAATACATTTTTTCAGCTTATAGTTAGGAAAATGCAGCAATTACGAGTCCGATGAAAGTATTGTAAAATGGAAGATAATAGAGGAAGAACACAGTGCATTTTTAAAAGCTTTTTACTTTATAATCTCTTTTTTCTCAGAGGAAGATACTGTAATTTAGTACATAGATCTGAATTTCAATATAAAAAGTTATACTGTATATGTTAGCCTATATCGGGGTGCCTACACTTTTTTGGCTTGCAAGCTACTTTTAAAATGACCAAGTAAAAATGATCTACCATCAATAAAAACCTGGACTTAATAACTCCTGTGTGCAGTGTAGTTTATTTTGAAAGGCAGGGCTCCGCAATCTACTCGCGTTGCCTTTGCGATCTACCGATAGATCGCGATCCACCTGTTGGGCACCCCTAGCCTATATCACTGCTCACCTATAAACTCTTTAGATAAAAATATTTTTGAATACGATTATACACAATAATACAAAATACACATGATAAGTGTTTTCTGCTGATGTGTGGGATACTACCATGCCAGCCTTAGGGTATAATTAGCACATAATTAAATGTTCATTATATGTCTATCACACACATGATTGGAATAGATTTCCAATTATATAACCAAGGATGTGGATAAAGTCATTGCTGACAGACTGAACTAGAGTTGTTCTGGGTGTTACTGTCATCATCATTGTCATTATTGTTGTTATTACTGTCATTGGTATTGTCATGACCGCATATTGTCACCACTGCCCATTTCATGTCCAAATATTGTCATGAATGCCCATTTTATGACTTCATAACCCCACCACATCCTAATCACAGATTCTGAAAGATTTCCAGGTATGTACCTGATGCTAATGTCTGTTAGTAATGTATCTGATTGGGTTATATTAAGGAGCATATTAAGTGACCAAACTAGAAATGGTTTTTTATTGTTTGTGAACTGCAAATGGATATACATGATTGTCCACATATTGGAATAAACATAATATTTCAATAGCATTACATAACAAGAGAGACTCTCCCTTCCATATACAGAAATTTTCTGTTATCAACAAATCAGGTCCTTTATTTGAATTGACCTTAAAGGGTTGAAACCACCCTACCACAGTACAGGATTTGAAAAAAAACTGCAGTTTTATAACTGAATCCAAAGGGAGGATCTCAGTAGTATATAACACTCACACGATAAGAAACTTTCTTATATAAAACAATGGGAGTCAGATTTGGAGGTGGAGCGGAGTGCCCAAGAATGGCAGGATCTATCAGTGTCCATTTCCAAAATATCTCTGAACATTTTGATTAAGGTTTTGATGAGATGGTACCTGGTCCCTGTTGGGGTCCATAAAGCCAATCCCTCTGTCTCTGCTCTTTGTTTTGGAAGATGTGGTCAGAGTGGCACTGTACTCCATGCTTGGTGGAGATGTCCTAGGGTTCAGAGATTTTGGATCCGCATTTTCTACCTAATACGCCCTGTCACCCAGGTAAACATCCCGATGGAGTTTGCTCTTTTTTCCCAATTACAGGATTTAGCTCTGAAACAGGTAACTGGACCAATTAAATGTCTCCTGTTAGCTGCTCTGATTACTATTGCTTGTTACTGGAAAGCTTCCATTTTTCAAACTTAACTGGATAATGGTCAACAACAAACTCACCTGTAC
>NC_092860.1:101295584-101318939 GCF_032062135.1 Pyxicephalus adspersus
CCCCCCCCCCCCCTTGTGTAACCCTTAACTTTTTATCCCCCCTCTATTTTTCTCTTAGTTTTTTTTTTTATTTAAATTTTAAATGTTTAAAAGGTACCTTTACCCGCCAACCTTTATGATCTCACTCTAAACTTGATATACCTGTATACCTCACAAGTTTTAAATCTGTGAATAACGCTTTTTTTGTACTATTGAACTTATTTGTTTTATATTTTATATTGTCAATATTGGAAAACCACTTTATTGCTTGCTGTATTTAGACTTTGTTACCTAAGAGGTGTTGAACTATGTTTGATCCTTTTTTTTTTTTCCACTGATGTCTGGTTACTGGTTGGAACTTTTCTTCTTCTGTTTTGAACCCCCTATTGGCCCCTTCACCTCCCCCCTTTTTTTTCTCTTCCTGTTATTCTATGCAAATTTGTTGTGTAATGTTATTGTTTACTTTATTTGAATATCTCAATAAAAACTTTGAAACAAAAAAAATAGCATTATATAAAAAACAATACTCACCGAATAACTAGAAGTTCCACCCACACTCTGACAAAAGCAAGTAAAGGGCCAAAGGCCTCCAAAATGTATGTTTAATGGCCTCCAGATTTTTTGATGCATGTTCCAAGTTCAGCATAGCAAAGAGCACCTGTTATAGAAGCAAAATAAAAAAATTAGTTCATACAGTCTTAAACGCAAAAATAATACTTCCTCAAACTGTGGAAAGGGATTGTGACTAATACAGAGAGAAACCAACAAACAAGTATTATTGTGAATTTATATAGTAAGGAAATGGTCAATCACGTCATGAAGGTATACTTTGTCATCATGATGCACATAGTGACATTACAGAATAACAGTATTGAAACATATTTGTGAATATCCCTTATATTTTACAGAAACAATTTGTTTGTCTTTTGCTGTCAATTTACTGACCACATAGTAAAGATATGTTGACATTTTCTTACTAGTTCCTTCTTTTTTTTGTCTGCAACAAAAGAAGCTGTAATAAAAGGAGAACTACTGTTTCTTACATTTTTTAGATATTTTCTATGAAAGAGATTAGCAAAATGTAAATAATCATTTTAAAATCTGCAAAGGCTTTTTCACACTAGCAGTGAGGTTGTGGTGCGTTTACTGCTTTTGAATAGCTAGAAATTGTACCACATGGGGAGAAGCTACACACAGTGTCTCCCTGTAGCAGCCCCCATAGGGAATGAATAAGGGTAGCAGTGAGACATACTAGTACCGCTCACTGATGATAGATCTTGCCACTGTGCCAGCCACGGGTAGCTGAGAGAAATCCCACATTGAAGTGACAGGTGTAAACCTTCCCCTATTTGTTTTAAAAGCCTAAAGATGGAATAAGAAACAATATTTTATTGTGCTTTTTTAAAGAATGTTATCCCTGCCTGAATAACTCATTATGGAGCCAGATAGAGTCGTATTTTCTGTTAATGTACTGGATACCTCTTTTCTTGCTTCATAGTGGTGGTAATATGAGCCCCAAAGGCATTACACTGCACATCAACGATTTTGCCACTGGGAATAACACATGATTTACATGATATCAAGTGTCCTGATTCCAAATCTGAACTCAAAATTTGCCTATCATGTACAGATTTTAAACTATAGGCGTGCTATTGCTGTTAAAATGGTGGGTAATTGGGTAATGTATTATTATACGGGAACATTATAACAGTTGCCGCTACCACTATGATTGCTGCCGCCTCAGCTGAATCACATCTCCTGGTGGCATGCATGTTCCAGCAGTGGCAGGGCATGTCTGGGCAAGTCAGTCAGCTGACGTCAGAAATAGGTAAATAAGGCGAAGTGGACCAAGGGCTTGTCTCTGCTAAACCATCTTATTGGTGGTGGATAGTACAGCTAGGCCTAGTGAGTCTGTTTTGAGCTAAAGATTAGTAGGCGCAGCTGTGTTAATAAACCAGACAATTTTTTCTACATTTGTGGCAAATATACCCTGTGTTATCAATGCAAGAACCTAACCAAGAGGGTGAGATTTGCTTACAAGTATTACGAGGGGTGCTGATATGTTCCTGGCTTTGCCCAAAAAGAAGAGAGCCAGAGTTATGAAATACCAGATTTATTCAACATATTCCTCCCTGAGACTGATGCACTTGGTACAGCGTAGTTGCAGCTTTTCTAAACATCTCAAATAAAAGTCCTTTGGTTGGGCCGCAAACCAGCTCTCAGCAGCATCTTTGACGTCAGAAATGTCCTCAAAATGCTGCCCCTTCAGGTGTTTCTTCAAAATCAGGAACAGATAATAGTCCGAAGGAGCCAGGTCAGGTGAGTTGGGGGGATGGTGGACCAATTGGAACGGGGTGTTCAATTTGGCAGCAACAACATTGGACGTGTGCACAGGTGCATTGTCCTGCAACAAAAGGATCCCTTTGGTCAACTTTCCACAGAGTTTCGTCTTAATTTCCTCCTTCAACTGGTCCAGGAGGTTAGCAGAATACTCATTTTCTGTTTCATCTGGAAGGGGGCAAAGCCAGGAACTTCTCATCACCCCCTCGTACTTTGGATGTGAAATTGGAGATCAGGATAAAATCTGGGCACCTCATATCTGCTGTCAGGTGTGTTACATTGGCCTAAGACAATGGCTGAATGTGAAAAGGAATAAAATGCTATTTGCTGTGCCCATGGTTTGGCATGAGTCACAAGACCATCACTCGGACTGCTACTTCTGTATGAGTAAAATTGCTGGGTTTTCAAAGAAGACCAAGTCAAAAATCGTCTATCCTGATTGTGAATCTGCCCTGAAGCCGGTGCCACATGATGCAGAGAATCCAGTGCCAGACCCTCCTACATCTGTTGTTACTGACAGTGACATATTGGATGAGGAACAGGAGGATGATGTTGATGTTATTGAATGTTATGAACCCCAATTTGAAGAGGGTAAGCCACATTTTATAACCCAATTGGATTTAGATGATCTAGTAAGGGACCCTTGTCAAAAGAAAAGTCTAAACTGTTAGCCCCCAGATTAAAGGAATGGAATTTACTACAAAAAGGAACGACAACTTCACACTTTCGTGATCGTGACACAAAATTCGCAGGTTATTACAAGCTGGAAAACAACATTTGCTTCGCTACCGAGTGAGTGGTGTGATGATGGAGTTAGGCTGTGAATACATACCAGAGAAGTGAAGATTGTTCATAGACTCGAGTAAAGCAAGTTTGAAAGCTGTATGGCTTCATAAAGATAACCAAAAACCTTCTGTTCCTCTTGCTCATGCCAATGGAATGAAAGAGACATACAAATCCATGGAGGTCATGTTGAACTTGATTAACTAATTAGAACACAAGTATAAGGTTTGTGGTGACCTGAAGGTGGTGGCACTCCTTCTTGGCCTGCAATTGGGATATCCAAAATATATGAGCTTTCTGTGCCTGTGGAATAGTCCTGCTGACAGCACCCATTACAAAGTGACAGAATTGCCACCCAGACCTGAACACACTGTTGGCCAGTACAACTGAAGCATAAATCACTCAATGATCCACAGAAGGTTTACCTTCCGCCACTTTATGTTAAACTTGGAATAATAAAAAACGTTGTCGTTACAATTGATCTTGATGGTATGGGTTTTCAGTATCTCAAGGACAAGTTTGGAAAAGTTATAACAGATGCTAAACATGAAAGCAGGCATTTTTGTTGGTCCCCAATTCTGCAATTTGATGCATGATGCCACAAACTTAACCCACTTGAACTTGCTGCTTGGGACACATTTATGCTAGTTGCACAAAACTTTCTGGGTAACCAGCGAGCTGAAAACCATGCTGAACTCGTGAACAACATGCTAACAGCATACCATAAACTTGGCTGCTGAATGTCACTTAAAATTTATTTCTTACATTCCCATTTGGACTTCTTCCCACAAAATTTGGGTTATGTGAGACATTTCTGTTATGGAAACAAGATATCAAGGCTAGTGCAACCCCAACATGATGGACGACTACTGCTGGTTTCTGCAACGGGAGACAGCGGAGAGCCACAAACACAAAAGCAAGTGCCTAAAACACTTCTGAAGTGTACATGTGTGTTGAACAAGGACTCAGGTAAATTATGTGTAATTGTACATGTTGTTACAATATAAAACTTTGTTTTTGTAATGTCATGAAACTATTTTTTGTTTTATGTATAGAGATTACATAGTAACTGCAGAACGAGAAAATGTAGCTAATCGTGTCTATATGCATAATTAACCTAAGATCCTGACGTCCTGGGCAGAATCGGACTTCAGATTGGCTTCAGCGCACTTGATTTAGTATAGGACACATGGATTAGACCAAGTAGCAGACAATATTTTTTTTTTTGTGATGCAGTGATATATATATATATATAAATATAAATATAAATATAAATATAGTGATCTAGTTTTCTATTATCTCTTCAATCTTTTATCATATTTTATAAATGTTAAAAATAGATTGGTTTTGAAAAATTGAGTTTGTAGAAGAATCATCAATAGTGACTCATTGTTGAATGAACCACAAGGAATATTTATCACGTTCCCGCCTTTAAAAACATTTCAGAGGTTTTAATTTTACAACAAGGCTTTTATTTAGTTTCAGGATGTTCCCAAAAGAACCACTGTAAGTACTTTCCACAATACAATATTCATACATGACAGAAAGATTTATTTTCCTCAGAAACGGCATATAGTAGGTGAATAAATCCTGTAATAACCAAAGAATGCCCTACAGTCCTGATGGTATTGGTGATTCAATAGTCTGCTATACATTTGTTTGAAGGTGTGATAAAGTAATAATGAGCTATGAATATTAGAGAAATGCTGAACTCTGATTTATAGCTATGACAGCGTACTGTGGCATTAAAAAATGACAGTAAGAGCTGCTAAATATAGAGATTTTTGAGTTTCAGTACAATATAATGGAAACCTGTAAGAGTAGGCATGCAGGGGCCACGGTTGCTGCAGATACAGAATCTGGGGCAGTCCAGTTAGTAAAGCTAATATCAAAATGACAAAAGGCTTTAGGGTTTAAAGGTGAACAACTAAATACACAGTTAAAATACATATTTAATAAACTGTTAAAGGATTTGCAATTCTGTCCAACAGACAAGACAGATAGTAAGTATAATGGTGCCACAACCTCACCTGCAGAATGCTAAAAGAACAATGGCGGAGCAAAAACCATAAGTTAATTGAATGGCTCTGCTCAGTCTGCTTTTTCCTCCTTACAGCATATTTACTGACAACAAATGTGCTTGCTGAGGAACCTGATTGGCACTTAATTCTGCACCTCCTCTTTTCCAGTCTTTTCATAGGCAGAATTTTAAAGACACAGAATTATATGTGCTTGTGTGAAATAGAGATTCCAAGCAATATATTTATTTTGTGCTGGGCAAATTTTGATAACAGAATGCAAACAATTCTAAATTTAATCCAGCTGTTCATGTCCAGAAACTCAGGTGATTTCCTTCTTTTGCACCTATAACCTTCCCTAGGTATATGTCGGGTAAGTTAATGATTAAGGAATCACCTACAATCCAAACAGACTGAAATAGTATGAGCAATGTCCAGAGAAGATCAGGAAAACTAACAAGTGTTTCATTTCCTACTGTTCAAAAAAAAATGGATTGCGCTACCAATATTATGAAAGCTAAAAAGGAGCGCAAAATTGCATAGGGCTGTCTATGATTAATGGCCCCACTTTTTATTTGCTCCTTCCTTCTCCCGATTTGTTGAAGGTTGGGACCCTCTGACAAAAAAAAAAAATGAGTGTCAGGTTTCAGCAATTTCGTCATAGGCAATTTGGTGTATATGCCTCCATTATACATGCCTAGAGTTATGTATATACACTTAAATTACAGATCAATGAAGATCTGATGTTATATAAAACAATGTGTTTGCCTTAAGAGTTAATATTTTTGTAGAGGAGGAAGTTGGCTAAAAAAGCTGTCAAACCGGCAGGACAATAATGGGTAATAAAACTACAAGTGTTACTAAAAAAGTAAAATATGTTAGTAAAAATTAAAACAAAATGTATGTTAGTATATGCAAGAAGTTTTTTGAACAATAGCTATAATAAAATATGTTGAAATAGTTAGTGGCAAAGATAATTATATAATAGATTTAGGAAAAAAACAGATTGGAGTCATGATTGAACATGAACTTGATGGGAGACCAAGAGGAGAAGGATGGGTTTTCTTATCTGGCTCAAACATCCCAGTGTGATGAATCAAGGAAAGGCAATGGTACAAGTGCTGTGGGCTGAGGGGTCAGCTGGATGTTATTTAAGAAGTGCAGTACTGATAGTAGACTAGACACTGTATTGTAAAATAAACAAAGTATGTGCTTCTTGCCATTTGTAATAAACTACCTTACAACACACTGCAACAAACTCAGAAATAGAGTCCTTATTCTAGGTGATTTCAGCTTCCGAAACATCAAGTTCGACTTTGCAGCTAGTGGTTCTTGTACTGAACATCATATTAAAGGCTAGTCATGCAGATTTCGTACTTTGTATATATTGTGTATATTGTTTATTCCACAGAAAAAGCCATTTATCATTCCAATGGGAAACAGAAAGTATATACAGTGCGTAATGTACAGAAAGGCATGAGATATTGATTTCTGGGGAAATTGAGAGTCCTTGCAATGGTAGTATCTCTAGACAGGGAAGTTTTTTAACAAAGAGAACAAGAAAAAAATATATAAATGGACAATTTTATTGGGCGCCTAGTGAGCAGCTGTTCAAAAAAGCAGAGGAGAATGGAGCAGCAGAGGGAGCACATTTATGGATTTGTTAGTTGTGCAGTGTGAATAGGCCTCAAACAATGACTACATCTAATGAAAAAGTGCAGGGAAAAATAAGCCAAAATATTTTTTAAAAAGGATCTATGCATTTAAAAAATCATTTTACTGAGAACTGTACTTTGAAGCACAATATGGTAAAAAATCTCTATAAAACAATGATACTGCAGATAGATGTTTTGTCAGCAACATCCCAGTAAGGCTGGTTTCAATGTATGATTTTAAAAGACAATGACAACACGCATCAAACTAACTGCAACTTCTTTATTACAACTTTAATAACTATCATTCCCATGAAAGAAGATGAAATGTATTGTTTTACTATAACTTGCTTTTCACGCTGTAATTGAGTCTTGTAATAAATGACATATACCTTTAGACTGGCAAACTATAAGCAGCAGATTGCAACTAGGAAGAGAAGGAAGAAGGAGATGTCAGATGTCAGAACCCTACAATGGAATGGGTAGTGAGTAAAGTCAGGCTTAGTTTTGCTTTATCTCAAAAGCTGAAAGTTTCTAAAGATAGAAAATCCATAGAAACAAAAGTATAGTCAGATCTTGCCTCCAGGCCAATTGTTAATAACTATGTTCAAATTTTTGGCAGGACAAAAGTACTTTTTTATAATGAACTATAGTTACCTTTAGGTCAATGTATTTATTTATGTAAATCACATTTAGCTGAGTTACCTAAACATTCCTTATTTAACAGAAAATATGCAGAACAAACAAAATGATTTCTAAATACATATACTATGTGTATAGTGTAAACATTCCCGCAGGCAAATATATCTTTATGTATATATTATTAATAGTAGGCTGCTGTGCCAGATGATAAATCCAGAAATAAAGCTAAAGGCTAATGTCCTTGTTTTGTTAGGACTTTGAGAGAATAAAGAGCAACTAATACAGCTCTTACTACTAAGTTTTCAAAACATATTTCTAGTTTATTCACTAAACAAAATACTGATTTACTGACCAAGACAGTGGAACAGTGAACACCTGTTAAGTATAAATCAAAAGAACGAGAACACCTTGGCAAAAAACGTTACTATACACTCACACTGTGTTCTACCCAGGAAAATTAAACATCATGGAAAATAGTAACTTTGCCAGAAAACCATATTGCTATAGCTCTCAATAAGGGTTGGTTTGTTAAAAGAGTTTATTTTCTTGGTGAATTACCACTCTGGAAGAGAAAATATTCTTATTGAAGGAGCTGCTGACAGGTCCGCTCCTGGCTGCTCCTGCAGCCCCAGAGGAGCTGTGACATGTTCTGTATCTGTAAAACATAATACAGCTCTTCTAGGGCTAATTGCTCTGCTAATTGTTCTGCTTCCTGATTGGCTGAGGAAAGGGAAATCCTGATGACGCTTGAGCTGTCATCAGGGTTTCCTATTTTTGAGTCAATCACAGAGCACTAGAGGTGAATGGGGAGACTTGTCCTAATTTAACCCCTAGTGCAGGGGCATCTCTCACTGTCAGGAGGATTCTCATGGCTGTGCTCATGTTGTGACTAAAGCAGCCATGGGAATGATCTTGACATTGTGGGATAACCTGTAAAAAAAAAAGTTTAGTTACCCAAACACACACAAATTTAATAAAATATTTTAACAATAAAGCCTTGTCTAATTTTTTACACATATTTAAACCCTTTTAGTGATTTATGTAGCCCTGTACTCATTCCTAAGGGTGGTGGAGATCTGGGAGTCCTGCTAAAAACGCTTATAAAAGCCCCCATTGTTTTAAAGGGAAGCTTTCATAAAAAGCCTAAAAACCCTTGTAAAAGCCTCTATTGAATTCAAGTGTTTTCCCACGTTTTTGGGCGTTTTCCTTGCGTTTTAATTTTTTACACAACAAGCAATGTTTTTTTTGCAAGCAACGTTTAAGATAAAGCTCATAAACGTGCCTGAAGGAGACGTCCTGGTGTAGATTAGCACATTGGAGTGCATGGGGATTTCAAACATGGGCTTTAAAAGCCTCAGGTTAAGCGCTGGGGAAACAGTCCGTGTAGACTAAGCCTAAAAAAGTAAACGAAAAAAAATACTTATAGACTTTAAAATAATGCTTATGCATGTCCCCAATAGCACATCCAACATTACATTATCCAGAAATGTAAATTTCGGCATTGTGCATGACATCCTGATGCCCAGCAAGGTTTATCTTTCTCTAAATACAAATTCTGAATAAATTCAAAATGTACTGCCACAAAAGCTATCTCATTGTTTCCAGTGCCCATACCTTTGGAATTCTATGCGGATTCCTTATTGCTTGCACATCTTCCACTGTATATCTTAATGAATTTAGATGCCGTTACATAATTTCAAATAAAATGTTTTTACAGTTTATGATGCTCAGGAGGTTGTGTAGGGATTATAAAATAAAATCTACAGCTACAGAGCTTTACTATCTGGTACAGAGATCCACTAGTACATCATTGGTAAAGATGATCACCAGAGATCTAAACAGATCTCAGGAGAACTATATAAACCCTATACAGCAAGATCTGTACTCACAGTAAAATCATATTCTTCAAAATCATCTCAGCTTTTCTCTGATATAATTGTTTACATTAATTGATATGCTTGCAAATGTCAATGTGATCAACCTTTATAAATACTTTTGAAGCATAAATCAAAAAATGTAAAATCTGATAAAAAAAGTTTGTACTTCTTTGGAAGAAAATCACAAACAGCAATTATCTCCTGATCCAAAGATGAAGAGCTGATTATTGACTCTCTAGTGTCCCACATTATCTCCTGTACAACTAGATAGCAGTTAATGTTTCTGTCACATAATTCTTTACATTTCTTCATGGATTAACTTGAGAACATTCCATTAGGGATAACAAAGCAGATATAACATTTAGGTACAAACAAGAAGCAATTATTTAGTAGTAAAAGCAATAAAAGGGAAATAGAGGATAACGGTGGATTTTTTGCAACATTAAAACTTTCCCAGAGAGATTACTAATGAGGCTACAATAATTAAAGTCTTCTGTTTATAAAAAAAACCTGATTGTTTTCTTGTCAGAAGAAAAGTAATCTTTCAAATAAATGGTAATATAAGTAAAATACAGTAACAGTATAATAAATATTGAAAGAAAAAACATACACCTCCTCATGCAAAGATATAAATTTAAAATCACCATTCCTTCTGTGGACATAAGATGAGTACACAGAAATGACTGACACACACAGCTTTCATTCCATTCTGTTCTATGGAAAAGAGAGAGAGGAGGACAAATGAATGGCACTCCACTATGCTCTCCTTCATAGGAGCGTACAACGACTAGTCCTGCCCACTCGGTAATAATTAGCTAGGGCAGACTGATGAACTACATTATAGACCCCTGTACACACGCTAGAGTTTTGCCTGAGACTAGCACGACCTTTTATCCTGGAGAACAATCATCTAGAGAAGTGTTTCTCGATTTTTTAAATATAGGAGGATGTTATAGAGGAACCTTTGAAATACCTATTAAGTCTTCAGGGAATCCCTGCTATGAATACAATATGATGATCAGTAGGAAGAATGCCTCCTACATTGCTGACCAGTAAGAAGAATGTAATCCTTACAGACAACCAAAAAGTTCATTGGTATCACCTTAACTGACCAAAAAGAAACACACTGGTCATTGCTCAAGGAACCCCTAGCAATATCTGAAGGTTATCCTGGATCCCATGGTTCCTTCAATCTTTGGAGCTTAAAACCGAAGTAAACTGAAAAAAAAAAACTCATTCACCTTTACCTTTGCAGATCTGTCGATCCCTCCGGAAGTCTACTGGATTGGCTCCTGCGTTGTTCTGGAATACCCCTTCATCCCAGTGCAGAGGAAGCACCGGGCGCCGCCATGTTTTTTCCACTTCTTTTGCCTTCTTTATATGTCACCTGATCTTGCACTGCACAGGAGCAAGGTTAGGTGATAGAGATGGGGAAAAAAGAATGCCGATCTCACTGTGCATGCGTGAGATCTGCATTTTTTTACCCCTTTTAAAAAAAGCTCCAAACATCAGGCATGCACAGAAGGAGCAGCTAGAACCCTCCCTGCATCCGTGACATATGTATCCCGGGAGGCTCTGTGCTCCCATTCTGTCCTGACCGCTGCGGCAATCAAGACAGAAAGGGGAGGGGCTTTTTTTTACCCCCTCCCCAAAAAAGAAGGTAATTTTTACCTTGTATAAAAGGGTTGTCTACCCTTTTATGTAAGGTAAAAATTTTAGTTTAGGTCCGCTTTAAATAAAGTTAGGTCTAGAGCTTTATGGTGGCTAGCAAGATGAAACACAAGATAAATCTCAATACATTCTTTCCGGAACCCCAGGGAAAAGCTGCTCACAACAACTTTCAACTCCATCCAACTGCTATGGCCAACACAATGTTAAATGTTGATATCATACATGTCTGCTTCCTAAAATACAGATTTAACAAAAAAATGGGGTTTTCCAGTTGGTTAAATTAAATTCTGTAGATAATTTTAATAAACACATTATTTACAAAGCCATGTTTTCCACTGAACAAAAGTTAATTTGCAAATCAGTTTGTGTATCTATTACTGTCATATGAAACAACTGACATTTGTCTTGGTGCTTAATTAAACTTTCATCACATAACAACAAGGACATATTATTTGATATACAAACTGATCACATTATTAAAATGAATGGATGCAACCTAAATTACCTTTGTAAATTAGGTACAGTTTTGAAGATACATATCATTAAAATTGCAACATGCATCAGGCATCTTTTACATATTCCTTTTCCAGTAAATAACATGTATTTCAGGACAAAATTCAAGAAAAAATAATATGCTGTACATCTTTCAATGCATTAATAATTCATTTCCATGAGATATACTTTTAAAATGTTGTGAGTACAGAAAAATAACCTTTTATCTGCCAGGAAACCATTGTGCCCAAATATTACTGTTTGGGTTAAAAGCATAATGACTTTTCTGAAATGAAATCCCAATCACCATTGTTAGTGCTGCCTGCTGGACCACTGATCTCTGGCCATCTTTTAACCTTCTGGGCCTCCCTTAAATGTATTGATTTCTTTACCATGCTGCTGCCTTAACTCTGAGGAATCTAGCAACAAACCTGTCTAAGGAAAGGCCCTTTGCAAGATGTAGTTGTGGTGGTATACCTTAGTAGAAACTAAGCTCCCAAGCTCCCTTCAATACTTTTACAAGTCTAGTGAAGTCACATCAAATATTAACACAACAGGAACAAGGTGGCCCACGTTACTAACTTTACCTCACTTTAACTTTACCTGGTTGGGGACCCTGGCACCCAACATTTAACAAACTGGTAATTTCAAACAGACTGAGGGAAGCTGCATGGAGGCAAAGTGGGGAAATGGGGTTGCAAGAGAGGTAAAGTTATAACCTCTTCTATTGCAAGGAACTGATCTGTTAAATTCTTTACAGACTTGACGTGCTCTTTTAAGCAGGACTAAGAAAGATATGTATCTCAGCTGAACTCTCAACCAAAAAAGTGCAGCTGATAGTTCTCAAGGGATTATTTAAGAGCAGCCTGCTGCAGACTGTTTCCTTGTCTCAATCACCAATCCCAGGAAACAAAAACATGCTTTGCCAAAATTTACCCGTTCTCTGCAGGCCCTATACAGTTGCATGATATATCTTCTGCTTTTAATTTAAAAAACAGAATTGGTTCTGACATTTTTATTTTCATAGGTTTAATAAAATATTATAAGTCAGATTTTCTGGGTCAATACCACAAATACCACCTTCTGGGATCCCTTCTCTTTGAATATACTAAATTCGACATCTCTAGTCCCACATGGCCAAATCCTTTTCTTGCCTATAAGAAGCACTTGCAGCCATACTTTCCTGTACCTGGGGTGCTAAACTTTATCATATTTACTCCATCCATAAGCCATGTGCTTTTAAGGTAAGATTGCAAGCAAGAGGTCTTGGGTGATATCGTCACCAAAGACCCCTAATAAAATTCATAGTTCATATGAATCATGTGGGCACCTGTCATTATTATCACAATATATATTAATTTAAATGCACACTTATTTCACAAATTCAAAACTAATGATCCAAGCTAACACTATTCTCCGGTCGCTAACCTAGGAAACCAGGTCACTGGGCTTCTGGATACAGGTCATTACTGGCGAGATTCTACTTTTTCCAATCAACAGTGAGATAGAAATATCAACCCAAGTAAATAGAGATCATTTTTAAACTTTACAAAGAAACAAAGCAAAGAACACACATTGATACGACTGTTTTTTTTCCCCACATATATATATATATATCTAAACATTGAATAGACAGTAGTTCCAATTTAATTGCACAGATGGTGGCATTGTGTTGTTGTTACATAGAAGAGCTTAAAAGCACGTATCCAAGTTTATATTAAAGTGTTAAATCCTTTACAGAGCCATGTATAATCAGTGTTCCTTGTAAAAGGCTGGCAGGTGGTTGTCCTAATATAACACATCAGACAGAGCCTTTTGAATGTGATGGTTAATAGGCTGCTCTGCCTTTTTGTATCACTGATTATAAAATGAGGGATTGAAAAAGTTGAGTGTGCAAACAGCTAAAGAATGATTAATGGGCAAAGTTTAATGACATTTTGATATCCAATGGTTTGTGTTGAACACATATTGAATTGGGTTTATACTGCACTTTAATACATTTTCAGGACTGGAGATTATACTTGTTGTCAGGCTGAATCCACTTATATGCAGCTACTTATATGCAGTTCTGTTGCTTTAAATGAATCATGAAGCTTTGTTCAGTCAGTTGTGAATGAATGTAAAAAACAAATTTTAGGTACACTTGCGCTTTGTAATATCACATACCTGATCTTAAAGGGTTTTAGGTAGTATCAGCCAGTGTCAGCAGGCCACTATAACAAATTGTTAAATTACTTTGTCGGACCCTGGAAAACCAGTGTAGGTTGTGTTTTTTACAAAGTTAGGAATATAAGTCAAGAATAGTTACACCATACTGCAATGAGAGTACTACCTAATGTGTCCTATTTCCATTGTAACTGCTCCAGTACAGTCACTTTAAATTTATAGCTGTACTCTCTTAGATAAAGGATGTTCTGGAAAAGGTTTAGGCCAGTGTTTGTCAAACTTTGTACTGGGGACCACTAGCATGATGCTTAGTTGGAGGAATGTTACCCTCACAGATAGCTAAAAAGATCATTGGAATCTGTTAAACTCACCTGAGAATCACAAATTGCTCAAGGAACCCCAGTTCAGAAACACTGGATTAGACTAAATGTCTTCTGGGGATCAGTTTTGTTTAATAATTGATCAATTTAAATAAAGAATGCTTTTTTATTAATGCATGTTTGCCCATATGTTTTAAAACATTAAATGGCTTTGATAGATAATTGACAGATATCAGCCACGTATGTTAACTGCAAAACTTGTAACAATGAATCTAAATCCATCCAGATTAAACTGCAATAGTTTATAGGATCAATCTTTTAAACTGCTACATGAAGGTATACTACATTAGGTTTTTGGCTACCAAAGTTACTTTACTTTAGCACTGTCAAATAGCCATTCATAGCATTTTGACTTTATAGTAATATTTGCTAAATAATTAAAGAATGTGCTTCATGTTAACATATCATCATCTGTCAGATGTGCACATCATATTGTTGGGTGTTTGTTGGAAAACAATGCTGCAAGGAATACTTTAGCATAGAATCTCTCCTGTTGAAACATTCACTTAAAATGTATCAAAATAGGAATTGACCTCACCCTCCCATATAAAACATGTAAAAGGCCTGGATTTAGAGGCTAATAGTGTTAAAAGTCAACACAACTTTACTTTATTCAGCAAGGTTAAGTTCAGATAGGTGTTTGATAGTGGCACAGTTAAGCATAACAGGGCATTCTTTTTTTGAGTGCTAGGCATCAAAGAGCGTTCACTATCAATTTTAAAGGATGCTATGCTGTACGCAGTTGGCAGCAAGTTGTGTTTTTTTTTTTTTGAGTTTCTCCTATACTGGTCACAATGCATCATTGAAAATCTGCAACTGATTGTAAAAGTGGTCCCATTTAAATAGAAAGAAACAATCTGCAGACCGTCCTGGGACACTGTGTGCAGTGTATATCTACCGCATTACACCCACACTGCAAGCAAACACAGACTTCAACAACTCCAGTTCACTAAGTGACCAGAACTCTAAATTGAGAGACTAGTTGACAGCGGGGAACAACTAAATCAAGTAACTAGGTGAAAATATTTGCACGATCACCTACCCTTCTACTGAGAAACAGATTCACTGTATTTAGGAAAATTCCCCTCAGTATAAAGGAAACAAAAATGAGAACACAGATATCAGTCCTTAAACATGAGTTCATTCCCAAGCATGCAAATTATCAACATTACAGTTCAATCGATTCAGACTACAAGCCGGCTTTTTGCAGAGTAATACACTTTTGTTTAATGGCTGACACCTATGCACTGGATGTTTTTGCTTCACCAGTTTCCATATTAGAAGAATCATTCTTTAATCTTTAAATATTTCTAAATATTACTAAATGTACATGTAAATGTATACAATTATGGTTTCAAACCACATGCGTGTTCCAAGACAGACATCTGACACCCCCACTTTGATTAGTGCCTGAAATAAATATGGAGCCCAAGACTAAGAATGAAAAAGTTCACCTAAAGTGGACCTACACTCGAGGGAGAATGTGTAGGCTATCATTGATGATCTGGTTCTAGAATTTACAGCTTGCCTGGTTGGTGTTATGATCTTCTGCCTTTATTATGTTCTAAATCACCGAGCCAAAATAAGTATACAGCTCAAGTCGATTGTCACACAACTTATCACACAGTTATCTGTATGCTAGTTTCAGATGTGTGACTGAAACTATTGCCACCAAAAGATCAGCTTTGCATCCAGATATTTAGCATTCTCTAATTATTGAACAATGTCAGCAATCTCTTACATCATCTCTCGGAGTAGGTTCTTTCCAAGGGCCCTTTAACACGTATGTGTATTTACAAATGTGTAAAATGGCCCTGAGGCTTGCCACCTGGGTATTTTGCTTTGTGACATATTTTCTTCAATGAAATATGCACAACTATTGCATGTGATATGAGATCACAGTGCTAAATTATAGCATGAGATTTTTTTTCTACTATTATCATTTCCTGCTGCTGTTGCCAAATAATGAAGAGTGGAAAAGCAAAATTTTTCGGAGACATATTTAAATCTCAGGTATTTTTGCAAAGACCAGCCTTTCACTGTTATATAATATGTGTGCAGTCTGACCTGATCTGTTCAAGAAAACTGTAAAAAGTTATTTATTGGGGAAAACTAAAGACTGATTGCAAGTATCAATAATCTGACTGACAGCAATAATCTAAACTGACAGCAAAGTGATCTAAGTATTTTAAAAGTCTGGACAACAATTTTTAGCAAATGTAAAAAAAAATTTTAAATGAATTATAGTAAAGCCGAAATCTTTTTAAAGGGAGATTGCAGTGAATTTTATTATGGACTATATATTATACTAATTGTGATATATCTTTTCTGTAATTTGTGTTTAGATTTATGTATGTTTATTGCATCACATGCATCACATATACATATTTGTAGAGCTTTTCTCTAGATTGGTATTTCTTAGCTTTAGATAAAGTAGGAAAGAGTAAAACTTTTTGCCAAGTTTTTTATGTCTGTTACCCCCACTGGGTAGATTCACTCCTCTATTGGTTCTGTTGACCACTGTCACAGAAACAGAAAGTGAAAGGAAATCCGAAGTGAATTATAAGGATTCTGTTGACAAAAAATGATAATCCTGCAATGAGGAAACCTGTTTCTATTACAACTCTAAGGGCTTTATTTATAAAACAGGGAATCTGGCATTCCCTCAAACATACCCTCGTGTGAGTTTTCTAGGTCTTTATGTTTCAATGGCAATATATATATATATATGTTCTATATATATATATATATATATATATATACACACAGTGGTACTTCGCTATAAGTCCGCTTTGGAATAAGTCCAACTTGGTAAGTCCTGTTTGGACACGAAATATTTTGCTTGGTATACAACCTTTGTGCTAGAACCTGTATGGGTTAAAATGAGTCATAACACCGCGCGCTACCCTTATTTACCTCTCTCGAGACAAAGCCATGACTGCCCACAAGTGTCAGTACGCCAGTTGCTACCATTCAGTGACCAACCCGCGCTATAACTCCCTGTGATATACATAACATCTCCCACTCCTCCCTTCTCAGCACCATCCTAGTAGGCACTCTACTCTACTCAGCAAGGTAAAGTGAGGGTAAATTTTCATTTATTTTATCTAATTGCTTTTATATTTATGTATTTTAGTAACAAGCAGTGTTTAAATTATTTCATACAGCCCCATCAATGTATATTATGCCAATAAAAATAGGATTTTTTTTCATGGTAACAGATTAATCATGGTATAAATCCAAGGATCTGCAATGAATTAAGAACTTATACCAAGGTACCACTATATATATATATATATATATATATATATATATATATACACACATATTTATACATACATACATACATACACACAGTTTCGCAGTACACTATAAGTGGCAAGGAACAGGTTAAAGCAGTAAAACTCAATACTGAGAGACACACCCTCAACACTTCATAAAGTGTTCATAAACAAAATAATACTAAAATAATAAAAGTAAAAGTTTTCCCTATAAATAATACTTGTTAAGACATATAATATAAATTAGACATTAAAAAAAATTACATTAAAAATTTAAAAAAAGTTCAAATAACAGAATACAGTTGTCTTTTATGCAATATGGTATAGTAATTTTATATTTATAAATAATATATATATATATATATAAATAATATAGTTTCACAGTACACTATAGTTGGCAAGGAACAAGTTAAAGCAGTAAAACACAATGCTGAGAGACACACCCTCAACACGTCATGCTAAGAACAGCTCAATATATAAGGAAAAAACATCTGTAAGAAAAATTCAAACAAAAATAAGAGAACAGTGATAGTTTGCTGTATTGATTCTCTTGGACCCATGCAATTGAAGAGTGACTGCTAATGCCTTAAATTTTAGAACAAACTAATGGTAATGTTATTATTAATGTCAGAAAATAACTCAAACTTGTTTTTACTTTAAACTTAAGAATGTTTACTTTTTTATTAAAAGTACAGGGTACTTAATAATGGAAACTAAAATTTCCTTTAAAAATAATATTAAAATATTAAACAATAACAATAAAAATAGTAAAGGTTTTCTTTATAAATAATACTTAATAAGACATATAATATTAATTAGACCAAAAAAGTTCAAATAACAGATTAAAGTTGTAAAACTGCCATTGCGCTAGACATTCTATGTGCTGAAACCTTAGCATAATACAGTCATCAGACTACTAAACTTGCTATTACAATGTCATCTGTGAATGTGCACATGTGCAGTAAAAACATTCTTGGCTGATACTCACCAAAGAGGGACAGGATGCCACATGCTGTCCATACTGTTAAAGACATTCCTATGCTGCCAGTATTCTGTAATATTCCTTTGGGAGAAATAAAAATCCCTGCTCCAATGATAGTTCCAATTATTATGGAGATCCCTCTTAACAAAGTAACTTTCTTTTTCAGCACCACTTTCTCCCTCTTGTCAGCCTGTTTGTTGTTCATTGAAGATAACATATCTTGTGATTCCTTAGAGGGAAAGCAGTCTTTGGAAGTCATCATAGGCACATCAGCAGAAGATTTCCTATACATGATGAATAAAAAAATAACAATAGAATTTCAATATAAAAACACAAAGTGCTGTGCAGGTAGTCCCCAGTGCTGAATGCTTCAGGTGGAGAAGTTTTTCACAACTAAAGCTGGTGCTAGCTTTTTCCTTGGTGAACACCTGTTTATTCACACAACCTTAACTGTCCTATTGCTGCAGACCAAGTCAGCTTCCTCATGGGATTGATACACTATTTAACTAGCAGGCACACCAGGTTACCAGTGCTGAATGATGATGCAAATTCCCCAGGTTTGCATCAGCCACAGAAATCTCTTTGCATTACTCAGCACTTCAGAAGAGGCAGAGTGTTGCAAAACTTGATCTTCTTACACAAAATCTGGGGGAGTGACTGGAACTTTTGTTTATTAAGCTGATCATTGTGACTTGCAGAACTGCATTGAGTTATATGAACAAACATGATTCATTGAGACAACATATAGGAAAATGAAATGCTTAGTGTTTTCTATTGCCTACAACCTGTCCTATCAACAATATGTGTGTTCACTCTGACTATGCAAACTCACAGAGGTAAAGGGAAAGATCTGATGACTATTCCACACATCCACAGATTTTGGCAGGAACAGCTGATAGAAATAGTTTACGGTACTGTATATTCTGTTAGATTTGACATGGTTTCAGATCTGACATTTACAGTCTATATCAAATTTTATTTTTTTACTTTTAAACACTCCTTTTAATTAATCAAAACTTTGTTTGCATTTGATTGTTATGCTTTGTGGATTTCACTGTGCCAGGCTGGATAAGTTCATTTGCCTAAGGCTGGTCTAAAAGTTAAATACAAAAATAGATGATGAGATCTAGTTATGTATGATGCTTATAACCGGCTGCCAGTTACGATCAGATTTACAATTTAGAAAATTTAGGCTGAATGTTGAAAAATAATGAAAGAATTTTATTATGTGAGAAAATCTCTGCAGCTGGTTTACAGTCAGGTTAGATTTGGAATAGAGACGTAGGTGTAAAAAAATCTGCTCTAATAGCTATTCCATACAAAAAGTGTGTGGTAGCAACGGCTAATAAAATGAGATTTTTCTACTGTATGTTGCATCAGAAATGTTACATTTTTTAGCTTCTCTGCTGTACCTCCCTCTTATCTTTCTTTATTTTAAAGCTCATATGAATTTTCAGTTCAAATTCAGTAAATGCTTTCTAGGTGCATCAGAACAAAAAGGCATGCACAATCATTTCCATTGAAAGAAGCCACAAACTGAGTAGAAAAGTGTATGTAATGCCAGCAAATTGTAGAGAAGGACAGCCGTTCTCTGTTTAGAAATAGTGGTCTCTCTGTGGAGTTCTGACCAACCTGCTACTAAGTATTCTCTTATCAGTGGCAACCATGAAAATTTCTTACGGTAAAATTTATGTAAGAATAACTGATTGAAATCGGAAATATTTGTGATCTTTGCACTCTACTTAGATCCAGTGCAAGAAATTTTATTTTGGCTAAAAACCACTTTATAGAACAATCTATTATTATGAATACATTGAATTCTACATATACCTACTCACAACTTCATGTATGCGTACAGCCTGCTTAAAATCAATAATTAATTAATAAAATAATTAATTGACTCCAATACAAAATTATTTGAATTACCCGCCGATCCTCCTGCCTGCACCGACACATGTAAAGACGTCACCAGGAAACCCCGTAGATCTAGTCTCACACTCGGGATTACCGCTAGGGGGGTTAAAAACAGATACATTCTACTATTTAATTTACTCAATATATCATGGCCTTGCCATTAGGGATGAGTGAGTGAAATTTTTAATTTCGATCTCGCGGCGAATAGGGTCTTTCTCTCTTACAGAAAGTGAGAACGGCCTTGTGATTCGCCATGAGGTTGTGTTCTTGCCGAACTCATACAATCTCTCAATGGGGAATCTACATTGAGAGTTCATCTGAAGTTCCCCTGCAGTCAAAGCTGATTGGAGGCACCCGCCTCCTGGGAGCTAGGCAACCTGCACTTTAATGGAATTCGCAAAATCTTTTGGCTCGCTGAAATTTCGCGTACCCATCGAAAGTTTGGGGAAATTTTCCCGAGAAGGTCAGAGGCATTCTTGCACATCCCTACTTGCCATAACACCTGGCCCTAGAGACACATGTCTTGATTCTACCAGAACTCTTCAGACAGGAATCTACCACAATTCTTGAAAACACAGAAATTCCACTCTGTTATTGTACCAGATCAAAATCAGACCCGTTGTAATTCTGGGACTAAAGTCCCACTTTGAACAATGGGCAGGTTACTTGAATGATTGACACCCAGCTGGCAAATTATCTGGCAATCCTGCCTTCTTTTGTGTGTGAAGGAAAGGAAATTTTATTGTGAAATGTAGGAACTCAAGTTGCCAGCTTAGTCATTCCAGATAGCCAAAGATCGTTATCAGGAAGAGAAAAACGACTAAGCAGTTTTCTATATCATGTTTTTAGTTGTTTCTTCATGACTAATTTTTTAACTGTTTTTCTTATTTGCAATGTAAATAAAGTATTATTTTTTGCTTTCTGCTTTTGAGACAGAAGATGAATCGTTTTAAGGCTTATTTTGCATGTGTTAAAGGTTTCAGTATCTTTGATAAAAATATATATATGTATATATTTTTGTTTACACAGTTCAATGATGTCTCAGATGGTGATTTTTTTTGCAAACGGCTTTGTGTTCCTTTTATTTAAGCTAACCATACTGCCCTGCATATCCATTGTCATGTATTAAATTTCTGTTTGTATAACTGAGGTTGTAAATTTAATAAAACAGACACAACACAACAGCTTAAAAAACTGTAAATTAAATTATCATAAAAATTACTCCTAATTATCATGGCTTTAATTTAAATAAGGTGAAAGGTATAAAACAGCACATGCAATTGGGCTAATGTGGACTTGTGGATAACACTGGTCAACAAAAATTTTCTTGCCAAACAGATTGAAGTCATTTTAAGTTATGTTTGATGCACAGATTCCAAATATGGTATTGACTTTGATAGATTGGCTTTAGTTTTTGAAATAATGACCTTAATATTAACCTTATAGAAAACTAAGAAACATGAAAATTAAGCAAAATAAACTAGATATGCCTAAGTATACAAAGTTAAATTTTTGAAATACTTAATGTCAATATATTCTATATTCAGTATATTTACAGAACTAATCACAAAGAAGTCATTAAAAAACTCTGATGATCAGGACAATCACGTTGAAGGCTCCAGTAGTAGTCTGCCATCATGTGTCTATCCCATGTGCCCTAATACCTTTCTTCTATCACCTTTATATCTTAATAGAACCCCTCCCCTTGTTCCTCACTGAAATCTCCAAGGTTTTCTGGAAATGTTTGCAAATGGCTATGGAGATAGTGTACATTTAGGCTCATAGTAGCACTAAAATTTTTAAAGTTTAAGAGCAAGTTTTGTACCAGTTCTTCATACTTTTGTGCTTTAGGGTTACCCATGAAGTTCTTGACAACCATGACATAGCTGTGCCAGGCAGAAGCTTTAGTATCAGTCATGTAACTTGTGAAATTTGAATCATTTATCAGTTTCTGAATCTGGGGTCCATCAAAGAAAGCTCCCTGCTTTTCATTTTCAGTACTCAATCTAGGGAAATGTATTTGAAGCAATCACCAGCTCTAACAAATTGCCTCATTAATCCCAACTTTATGTGTCGTGGATGGAGAATGATTTTTTCTTTCTCAACCAATGACTCGTTGATGATATTCACTGCACCTTTTTTCATGTTGTCCCCCTGGACGCCATGTCACTTTTTTTCCAGTGATCCTGCTTTGCTGTACTATCCCACAAGCAGATGAAACATGGGTACTTTGTGTATCCACTTTGCTGTCCAAGAAGGAAGTTCACCATTTTTAAATCAACACATATGGACCATTGGTGTTCATGATAGCAAAGCTTCCGTAAAACCATTTTGATGCATAGCAGTTGCCATTATGCAGTAAAGCAGAATTCAAACTTTGAGTGGAACTGTCTATGAAAAGCCGCCAGTCTTCTGCTTGGTATTCTGGTATTCCCATATGAGCTAGTAGTCCAGGGATGTTACAACAGTACACAAAGTCTCCATCTTCACTGAAATACGACAGAAGCCTAACCTCTCTTGTCCCATAAACTGTTATTTTACCTTCCGGTCTCAGACAGTTCTTTTCTTTTAGCCCGGATGCTAAAAGTTCAGATGCTTGTTTTGACAGACTTAGGTCACATAATAAATAATTGAGCTCTTCTTGTGAGAACTGCTGGTTTGATGAAACACTTTCTTCATATTCACTTCTACTGCTAACTCCTGGATTACACTCTAAACCCTGTATATCCTCCATGTCGGATACAGGAATATAAGGGAGTGTACTGATCACTGGTATTGGAACATCAGCACCATGCGGCACAGGTCGGCTTGCTGATTCCAAATCAGGGTACTCCCACTCATTTTGTTTGTAAGGATTGAAACCTTTTACATTGACAGCCCAAAAATATCAATCATTGTGATGATTTTTGGTCTCTCGCCTTACCATAGGTACACCAAATGTAAAACTTTTCAGTTTTCCATCTTTCCACTGACATTGACACTCTACACAAGTTTTCCATACGATATGGAGAGCCCAATACTTATCTTGGTCCCCCAGTTTAACCCCCCTAGCGGTATTCCCCAGTGTGATTCGGGGTGGGAAAAATTGCCAAAAGCGGTAATCCCGAGTCACACTCGGGGTACCTTTGGGGGACCCCCTTACCTTATCCCCGCGCTCCAGCGGCGATCTCACGATCCC
>NC_092860.1:101322044-101349971 GCF_032062135.1 Pyxicephalus adspersus
AAAAAAAAATAGGATCACTTTTTGCATCAAAAAATTACAGAATTAGAACGCTAGGGGGGTTAATACCAAAATATGCAAGATATGCATGTTTCACAAATTCTGTTTTTGCTGAGAATATTCACCACAAATGTAGCAAAATACATTTGAGTCATTTAAACAACTTCTTACAAAACTCAAATGTCTGTAAAAAAAAGAAAATATATGAATAAAAAGAAGGCAAATAAAAGTTGAAAATAATGCTACATTTAATATATAAAATGCAAAACATCGGTGTAAATAAAGATTGGTAATAATATGCTGTTAACATTTGTTGTTGTTAAAATTGTCTATTCCAATTCCTGTATCACAATAACTGGAGCCAATGAAACTGATGTCATTTCTTGATTCAGCAGACCTGAAATACACTAAATATTTTTAAATATCCTTGGCAAGTGAAAAAAAAACAATTTTTGTTGAGCTGAGTGTAATCAGTTAGAGTGGTGCACATAAAACAACTTTGGAAAGCAGTTCATAAATAGAATATTTTCTAAATGCACAATGGAACTACTGAGGGTTTTTAATGTTTTTATTTTTTATGTTGCTGTGTAAATAAAATATATATGTATATATTGTATACATTTGTACCCACCATAAGGAAAATATATACCATGAATATTCAAAGCATGACCAGGAGCTAGAGGACATATTGTCAGTGAAAACATTCTGTGCAGAGACAAAAGCAGATTCCTGTCCATAGTTTATTTAGAAGTATTTTGTGGATTATCTTCAAAGATTCTCTGTGCAGTGCTATTAGATACAACTCAATGAACATGAACAACAAAAGATTAAAAAAGAAAATGGCACTTTTATGTACCATCTTCCCTTGATGCAACTATATTTTTCCGTAAAAAAACATCTCTGTATGCCTGAATAAAAAAGTCTAGTTATCATTTTGATTTGACAAAATGTTTGTGATCCTGAAGTGTAGTACATTTATTATATTTTTAAAGTGGATCTTTTACTAAAAAGATAGGCCCTAAACCAGAAAAAAAGAAGGAAAGATAGGCTCAGGGGCTGCATGACAGGGTGGCAAGGGAGGCAGGTAGATAGGGGTTAAAGAAAGTGCTGGAAGGTCAAGTAGGTAATTGCTGATTGGCTAGAGGGTGGAAGGAGGATGAGGTGGACGAGAGGTCAAAAGGGGGTGAGGGGAAAAGGAAGGTCACAGGTAGTCAAGACTGATAGAAGGAAAGTTTTCTCATCTGCCTGCTGACCTGCCCTCTTTTTTGATGTGCAGTGTTTTGTTCAACCCGGTGGGACTTGGGTGAGTAATGTCTACAGTGGTTCAGTTTTCTTGAAGGCAGTTGTCTTGGTGGTGCTGAAAAGAAGTGTGGGACCCATCTATGTTATGGTCTGCTTTGCACAACAACTGGGGCCCAAAATTATCCATCTATTGCAGACTTAGGTGGCCTAATGTTCTTGCTGTTTTTTTTCTTGGGGTTGGGGGGCTTCCAGGAGCTGTAGCCAGGGATGTTCGTGTTTACGTAGCTTGGTTGGTTAAGTTACAGTATGTTAGCTTGCATTTATAACTATATTATGTAAAAGAAAAGCTACATTATAGGAGGGTAAACTGAGGGAGGGGCTGGGCAACTGAGGGTGAGAGTAACCTGGGTTCTCTGGACTGCCCTGTTTATGTAAGTATGACAAACAGCCCCCTCACTACATCTAAAATCACTATTTTATACCTGTAAAAAAATGTTAAAATATAGTATATACTTTATTTAATATATATATATATATATATATATATTATTTAAAAGAATATAGGTCCCGTTTGCGACGCCTGGGTGAGGGTGTCACAATCCATCCAGAGAAATCCTGAAAAGGCTAAGGATCCCAAATCTTGCATGAAGAATTGCAATGCAGGGGCATACCCTCATGAGATGTAAGATCCTAAGCATTTCATGGATCTAGCTGGAAGGATCATAACTTCATCCTCCCCTAGTTGTGGAGGGTACAAGCCAGGAATAAATGTCCTAACTTTTTCACAAAACGTCTATGTCCTGCACAATTCTTGTCAAAAGGTCATGTCACTGTTGATCTGGGGCTGACAGTTGACATATTTAGCACTACAGAGGCTACGGTGAGCAATAAGAACATGGAATAAAAAAAGGAAAAAGATACATTTGGTCCTCTCTAGCTTCTAAGGATAGATCTTTTTAAGTCCCAGTAATGATGTCACAGGGTACAAGAAGTGTTCTTACAAGGTAAAGAGTGAAGGTAATTAAAAAAAAAAGTGCCAAGGAATACTACAAAGGGGGTGGAAAGGGAGGTTTGAGGGTACTTTAAGGTGCTGGTTAAAAGTTCAGTTTAAAATTACTTTACTTCTATTGCTGTGAAAGCCAAATAAAAATGTCTCCACTGGAAGCTACACACAAGTGAATGACTAAACTCACCTTTCTACTTGTATATGATCTGTCACTTTTTTAATAAGGCCAACTAGGTAAACATTGTAACCATTAAAATATGTAAAATATCATGGAATAAAAAGCTAAATGCAGAATAGATCCATGGAAAAGGTAACAGCTTTGCTCCCCCTACTCATATCTTTACATAATATTTTGGAAAACAGAAAATGGAATCGTTTGTGGTGTTTGTTCTGGCTTGGCTTTCCCTAAATTGGACACCAACTGCCTATGAATACAAGTAATATGACAGACAGCAGCACAGATTTGACCATTTGCACCACCCCGTTGAAATACTGCAAGTGCATGAAGTTTAAAACTGCCCCCCTAGGCATCCACCTTGTCCTAGGCTCTTGTCCAGTCTACGTTTGTGGATGTTAGTTCCCTTTAATAAAGTAAGCATAACATTTTGAATTTATGTGCACTAACTTCAATATAAAGGAGGAAATATCATTTAACAAAAGGATGCTATATCTCTTATGAAAGTTTATAGATAGAATTATATTGGTTTAAGAGATGAACATCTAATGTCTATTCTTACCTAAGGCAGCCTGGAGGTAAAACTGGAGAAAATAAAGTTTTCCTTAGAAGTAAAGTTGTTGCCAAAAATAACCATTCAAGTTTCACCTTTTATTTTCTGGAAAAATATAACACACAGAATCTAATTAGTCACTATGGGCCAATTCTTTTCTTTTGTGGAGAAGTTTTCCTACTCCCACTTTTACAAATAGACCCCTTAGTGTCAACATACTATTTTTGTGAGATGTAAACCACTGGGACTGTGCTGTAGCCATCTGAGAGGAGCCATCTGGTAAGAACATCTTACTAAACAATTTGCTGAATTTAATTAGGACTTTAGAAAACTGTTAGTGCAGCTAGGGAGAGAATACACCAAGTCAGTTTATAATCAGTTCGCCATTGCAAATACCACGCAATGCTGAGTAATGCTAAATGATTCTTTGCCTTAATTGCTCACTCATCCATTCTAGATTGGCTTATTCACAGCACTCTTTATTCTCGGCATACTATAGCTATCATTTCATATTGTCAGCCAGCAGCTCTTGTGAAGGGCCTGAAGGGACCAATGTTCACGATACATCCTATATGAAACAAAACAATAACTTCTGTAAGTGAGGTATATCAATCCTTCCTGCAAACATCAAAATATAGGGTCTGCAGTATATAGAAGTCATTTTTATAGTTACATTTTATTTTCACAAGTTTTCCAAGTTTACCTTTTCAGAAGAAAAAATACAAAATTCAATTCCTCCATATCAAAATGAGTGGTTTACCTTCCCACTACCATTTTTTCCATTTCATCTCAGTATAGTATATTCAGCTTTTATAGAAAAACATCAATTAAAATATGTAGAAACTTAAAAACACATTATATAAAAAATGTCCTTTTCTGTACATAAAGAAGGTTTACATCCATTTGTATTCAACATTGTTTAATTGTTTTCATCTTATCTTTTATCTTTGTTTTTATTACTTGCTTTTAACAATCTTGCATGTCCAGGTAGCATGTTTTGTTATCTTCTGATTTTTAAAATGTCTGTTATAAGTTTTACTTTCCTCCATCTGTTTCTCTCTATTTATCTAATTATGTTACCTTAACTGCCTCAGGTGCAGTGATTACTGGTCTTTCTTGTTACAGATATTTTCTTTGAGCTCAGACCAAAGGGTTAGAGGAAATCCAAGCTAGTTAAACCTGTAGTAAAATTAAATACTTAAAATTTAAGACACCCTAATACATGTATACTTGTATAGCAAGCACACTTGAATATATATATATATATATATATATATATATATATATATATATATATATATATATATAGTATGTCATGAATAATCTGTAGATATGTTAAAGCTATAGAATGTAAAACAGTTTGGTATAATGTGGATCCAGGTGTTAAGTGGCTATATAAGTGTATATTAGTGGTTTGAGCACAATGTAGCACAGTTTTACCTCTGAAAGTCTAAACTTTTCTTCAATACTCAAAGTACTGTTATGTCAAGGATATTATGTGTAGTGAATATACAATGTATTTTGATTGCAATAATTCCATATGCTTTCTGTGTGCAGTATATTTAAAAAA
This sequence comes from Pyxicephalus adspersus, assembly GCF_032062135.1. Lineage (NCBI taxonomy): Eukaryota > Metazoa > Chordata > Amphibia > Anura > Pyxicephalidae > Pyxicephalus > Pyxicephalus adspersus. The sequence continues at coordinate 101,326,588 of NC_092860.1, forward strand.
AACATTTTTAACTTCTGATTAATGTATCACTAATATTTGTGATGCAGTTCATTCATTCATTCTATTGTATTTCTTATTTTGGCTTGCATACATCAATGCTGATATGGGAAACTACAAAAATAAATTGTTTCCAAATAGATAAGAAAAGTCTTGCCTATCCAGGTCCTTGAAAGAAAAGAACCCTGCCCACTGATACATTTACTGTGTTTCCCTGTTACTCCAGTGTTATGGCGATTGTACATCTGGGTATGAGAAAGCAAGTTATTTTCGCTCTGCATGCAGTGCTTAGCACTTAGCTGCCAATCATCAGGCCCAAAACTATGACAAGAGAGAAGAAGACACGAGGAATGGTGAAACCACAACATTTCTTTGGATTAAGTTTTATAACTGTGATAACTTTTCATGATTTTTATCAAACGTGTACAGTCGGGTAATTGGGTGGATCACTTAACACCAGGGAAGACTAGCAATTAAAAACTGTCCTGTTTTACCGGTGTGTGACCTGTGCGGAATTTCTGTTCATCTGTTTGAAGGGTGTCCACATCGGAGTAAGAGGTCATGGGCGGATGTGGCCTCCACTGCACCAGCGGCCAACGATCTGCGGTAAGGGTGCAGTCGCTGCTCATATGGTGAAGGTAGCTGCACACCTTCAGGGTGACCCAGTGTCTGAAGCCCCTGCAGCACCATCTAAAGTGAAGCTGGTGGATGAGGAGGAAATGGAAGCCTTACCAAGCAGTCCTGAAGTTGTTCCAAATGGGGTAGGCAGACCAGTGGATGAGTCTGCAGGGACTGACTCCCCGACACCTGGACAAAAGAGGACCAGGTGTGAGTCTCGGTCCAGTTTGGACGAGGAAGAAACCACAGTTAAGCGCAGTTGCAGTGGATTGTCTGCTGCAGTTGGCGTATCGGCACAGGTGTATCGGCCTTACATTTTTGTTTTTAAAGTTAATAACCACTAAGGTGGTTCATTCATTCATTACAACTACTGCTGTCTCATATATGAGTGCTGAAATAGATTTAAAATCACAAAACAAGACCAAATAATGTTGAATCCAACTACTATTGGCCATTACAACAAATGATGTAAAGTAGATACCCTGGAGGGTATTGTTGTGATTCTTGTATGCATGCATTTTAAAGGTTGCTTTTGGTTTTCACCACAATATATCTTTAAGTTTGCATATAGGTCTTAGTTTTGTAAGGTGTGAAGTTTAGGAAGTAAATGTACTGCACCTTAAAGTCTTTCACAGTAAAAAACTAGTTTGTATGTCCCCAGGCTGAACATCTGTTCATATGACAGGAGCAGGATGTGCTATATATTTTGGCAACATTAATATAGCAGGAGAGGAAAATAAGACTCATTCCTTATTTTTGTAATATATATTTCCAATCAATTCAAATAAGGCAGACATACAAATTTTACATTTTCAGTTTTTTTTCAACTTTATGTGCACTTTACCTATGTAGCTCCTGTGCTTGTGCTGATATAATGTAAATATTAGCAAGTAACTACCCTGGAGGAAAGGAAAAATAAGGACATTTTGGATCAGTGCTCTCAATCTTTTGTTTTAAAGCTGAGACCTAATCATGACTTGGAATATATATATGGCTTTTACTATATATGGTTCTTTAGTAAAGAACATGTCAAAGTGTGTGTGATTATCCTGGAAGGAACACACAGTGTGCAGGTTCTATTTTTACAGTTTTATATGATATATTTACACTTATATATTGTGACTGTGTCCCATTGGTTAGCTGGGAAATCTCTGGATTGGATCTATGTAGTGCCCGGGCTAAGGAACTATGAATGTAATAGGTTAAAAGAAAAGACAGTATGAATTTTGTTAGACGAAAGGCTTTTTATAAAAGCTGGTGATGAAGTTCTAGGAGCCGGCAAGCTAATGTGAGTTGGGGGGGTTCCTTGGCCACCTAATTCATTTACAGATCTTCATGTGGGTTGGGAGCCCAGGTGATTTAAAAAGCAATCAGCTGCAAGCTGATTGGAGCCTAATTGCCTCCTAGTGCAGAGGAGAACTAAGCTCAGGATTTTCAACAGGCATATTTAAATCTCTTAGTGGAGGTCACTAAAATCTCTGACAAATTGAAAACAGAGGTACACCAGCATCTTGGCATCATTTCTGCTGTTTAAGCCTAATGTGTACACAAATTTACTTACCAGCTGAACAGGTCACCTTTTTTCCAGTTGCGTGGCCTGATTATCTAAGAGGTGGATACCATTAGGGAATTTGCAACTCCCTAGATTGTGCAGATAGTCACAATGGAAAGCTTCCTTAAAGATCTCTATCAGACTCTGCAGAAATGGGTGACCTATTCAGACCTATAGACTGCTGAGCAGCTTGCTGAGAAGATAAAACACTACCTAAATGAATGGAATTTGTTGGTCAGATATTCCAGCAACGAAAAACCTTTTTCTGCTCAGGAACACTGAGACTAAACTAAGGACTGAAGAGAGATGGCAAATGGGTGGAAAGGACCTGTGGTGCCTTTTCATCCACTTTGTGCCTGTTGCTGTGCCAAAAGTTGGGCTATATCACAGCCAGTTGTCCACAGTCAGCTAATGTCATGAAGTGTGATGCTTCCCAATGGATGTAATTTTCTGAACAACCAGTATGTACTTTGTCCTACAAATGTCTGTGAGCAAGAAGTCTGTCCAAGCTCTGCTTGATTTAGGGACGCCAGTGTTTATAGTATATACCAGCCTGATGAGCTCTGATCAGCTACAGGAGCTATCCATAGGTTTGTTATGTATTCATAGCAACAATAAAAAGCTACCCCATTGTTTTGGAAACTTTAAAATGTACTGTGACACTGTGTATTAGGAAGTGTGACAGCTTTAATACATGGAGTAAAGTAAGAGTATCAATACATTTTAGTGGTATTGGATTATGCTACTTGGTTCCCTGAAGGTGATTCCACTAAGAAATTCTGCCTCTTAAAACCATTGAAAAGAGTTAGTTATTTCACATGTTTACCTGCATAGGAACCACTAGGAAAATACCAATGAATATAGGATCACTCTTTTTGTCCACAGTTATTATGAAATTATGTTGTTAGAAACAAATCACCTTGCACCTTAGTGCAACACAAATTGATGAGTTGGCAGAATGGTTCAACAAGAACTTAAATAAAATGAAGATAGTGGAAAAGGATGGAAGGGATTCAGATTGCCGTACCCTATTCAAGTCCAAGAGGTACCACAGTCTTCCACAGCATTTTTGCCCTTTGAATTGGTATACGAGAGACACCTCCATTCTTTTAGATATTGCTAAGAGATGGAGTAGCAAGAAACACTCCCTATAGAAGTGTAATAGAAATCACCCTTTATTCAGCACAGAATCAGGGCAATTTTACTTGTGGTCAAGGAACACATGCAACAAGTGCAAGGAGCTTTGTAGTATGTCAGAATTATTTTAAATTCAAATTTACAAAGGCCCACTCTAGATTTTTACCCCTTTTAATAATTACCTCTTGTACTCCTTTTAGAAATTGGATTTAATTTTTTTAATCATGGGGGCTTTGCATTACACGCTGGCATTAACACGATAAATTATTTATTTGATCTGTTGTTAGGTGAGAAAATAGTATCCAGGAAAACCATTGTTGAAAAGTGGAACTAGCGTTAAAGGGTAAATAAAAGAGTTTTTGTGGCTATCAAAGTTAATAGCAAGAACCTTGTAATGCTTGTTTTTATATAGAACATTTATTTTAAAATGATTAAAGCTGAACTTCAGGCAGATTAAATAAAAAAATAAATAAATATGCATGCAAAATCATAAAAATCTATTGTTACAAAAAAAAATGACAAGTGTAAATATAAATTAGCACAGGGCTCTCAAACTTCCAGAATGGCACAGATAGTGAGGAGACCATCAGCGTGCTGCTGCTCTTTAATTGTCCAAGTGTGTTGGGGTGGGTCCCAGGAAGTCCAGGACATGTATCAAAAATGTTACTTTTTCTTGCATGTTCAGGTGAGTTAACACATATGCATTATTGCACCACACATATCTAAACGGGTCTTTCTGGGCTATTCACAATCGTGGTTGGTTTATATTTATAAGTAGCAGTTTAGTGTGAAAAAAATAAACATGGACCTTTTCACTCCTATGAATATGCTGCAATGCACACAGTGTAAATCCAGCGTAACAGTGGGGACATTTAGAGAGTTTTGCTAAATACTAATGATTTTTACATTTTATATCAATGCATGCACCAAAATATATCCAGAAATCACATGTATTCCTTTGTAGCTTGTACATGATACTTTTCAGATTTTAAACAATTGGGCCTAATGTAAATGTTTACAAAGTCCTATTTCTAACAGTATGAAAATAATTTTTTTCTGTATGGTATATTTGTACAATAGTAATACATTCGGTGCTCATGAGCCAAATAAGACTGTCAGACTAGTTGTGGCAGTATTTGCTAACACTTATATGGTTCTGAACTGTGTAGTAACTAAGGTCTTATGTTACATCAGAGTCACCTTCAAGATTAATGTTAGCAGGACTGAAAATACTGTCAACTATTCAAATACAATAAACAGGTTAAGCCTTTCCCAAGCAATAGTAGATATTTTTAGATCATGACCTGTTTATTAAGTCAGTACACTGAGGGCAGATATATTAGTTATAAACTGATGTTGGGGTGGTAAATCACCCGATCCTATTTCCATTCCTTTAGGGTTTGATGGTTAGATCCATCCACTGCGTTTACCAGATTTGCTTCCACCTATGTGTCTCAGCAGTCCTCCTGCTGTTGTCTATTTAATCCAAAAAAAATGCAAAAAAAATAGCTGTATTGTATAAACTCTCCACACACATGGGTGTAAGCTGGAACATATATCTCAGCGTCTTGTTCCCCCACACTGGACAAATGTATAATAAGGTAACAGCCAATCTTAAAAATACTGTAGTTATTAAAATATGAAAATAGTTGAAAAATAGGATTGTGAAAAAAAAGCCATTTTAAATAGAAAAAAATTGCTTCATTGGACTTTTCTGTTAGCTCATTGGCTTACTGTGCATTTAGATGCAATATGAAATATTGACTAAATGTTCAGATGATGAGCCTGCAGCCCTCACATTAGTTTCTGCCATGACTCTGCTTTTCTACCCAAGTCTCTCTCCCCCAGCAGTACTTTATATATGACATGGGTGCACTTCTGCATAGCCAACTTCAGCAATGGCCTAGGGCGGCAGGTTTGCTAGGGGTGGCATACATCCAAGCACTCTTCATAATATTGTCAGTATGCTATTATTGTAACTGACTTTCCAGTGTATATTATTAAAAGGTGCCAGGTCTCACCCCTGTCTGTCTGCCTGGAGTTTTATATGGCTCCTTCACTCCTTCACATTGCGTTTTACAGCCTCTATTACTAAATTCTAAAGTTCCACTACCCCATTTATTTGTAATTTTAAGTCAGAAGTTTTTGAGTCATAGAAGTTTTTGACACAACGTAAGTTTCCTCCTGAGGCACCCTGATGACTACGGTGAAATCAATCGAGGAGGACTGGCTCTTCCACTACACATTTATATTCTATGGATACTATATGTTATTATGTTGATATCTGTGTCCTACCTCTCATATGGATATTGGTGAATTGGGGGGGGGGGGGGGGTCAATGGTAATAATGTGGTTTTCTGTACACTTCAATAAAGTTTTATGATAACAGATGTGTACAGCCTATATACCACATTTATGAACGGAAGACTGATTGATTTATGAGACTGTATACTTATCATGCAACAGGAATACTGCAGAAATGACTGTAAAAAAACAGCAATAGGAAACTGAAAAGCTTGGCAGTCTCCAATGAGTCTCGCATTGAGACTTTAACAAAGTTACCCTATTTCTGGACCAACTTTGAAAAGGAAGCACTCTTTTTTTGAAACTATGTTACCATTTTAATACTAAAAACACAAGTACTGGTACCAGCATGAACAAGGTAAACTCCAGCCATAGGAATATCATTACTTGTACTTGTGTATTTACCTTAACATGTATAGAGATAATGGTTGAATAAAAAAATTTGTTTGGTTTCTTTATTGATTTAATAAAGCTCTCCAAGGCTGGTGAAGATACACTTTCATGAGTGAAACCCAGCAAACCTGCAATGGATCGGGCCCAAGATTGAAAACATTTGCCAACAAATGACTTTTAGGAAATCTATTCCAGGTTTGCTGGATCACCAAGCTTCACTGATGAAAGTGTATCCTCTCCAGTCTTAAAGAGCTTTAATAAATCAGGCCAATTGTCTCTATATTATTATAAAAGGAAAGTCAAATTTTAGTAGTGGTATTTCATATAAGTCCCTAATTCAGCTAATTGTTAAACAAACTATTCAGTAGTCGTAACCTTGATGTTCTTAACTAATTTTATTCAAAAATAAATACAAAATTTATCTTTTATTAACTTTGCCCAACTTCCTATTTATTTAAATGCATGCTCTTTATAAGAAGCTATAATTTTCATTGGTAATGATTGGTAGCCAAATTTCTCTAACATTAGATTTCTAATGTACCATGAGCTGTAAGTGTTATATTTTTTGGCATGGTTTCCTGAGACAGTATAAAATTGAAAAGTGTGGATATAAGGCCTTACTTAAAAATAGTAAAGAAATCATAAACAAAGTTAAGCTACATACACACGTCCAATGGTTCTTGCCTCATAAGCGGCTCAGGGTCGATATCGGACGAGAATCTGGAATGTGCACAGCACCCGTCTTCCATCATCCGAATGACCGTCCTGGCAAATCCACGGACGATGGACAACCAACAATCCTAACGCAAGGGAAGGGGGAGAGCACGCAGCAGGGTCCTGCTCCGTTGTTCTCCTCCTCCCCTCTGCTTAGAGCAGAACGGTGCTGTATGTACTTGTTCATGCATCGTGCAGTGCTTAGTCGTTGGAAAGGATCGTGAAAGATCCTTTCCAATGACTATAATTGCACGTGTGTATGCAGCTTTAATCACAGCAGCAATCAATAAACAATCACGTGTTATTGTTCTCTCTTGTCTATACCATTGAATGCTGAACCTAGTTGCTTCTTATGAGTTACATAGAGGGCAAGAGAAAAATCCAACATGTTATCCATAAACAAAAATGGAGCATACGGAAGTGAGTAGTTATCAAAGTATATCCAAACCTATTAATGCTACAGAGGGGAATTATCATTGTTTAAAGAACGTTTTGAAGGTAATCTGCTTTTTTCTAAAAAAAAATTGATACAACCTATATAAGAGCTACAGTAGCTACTTTGTAACTCAATGTTGTTAACATTTTATTTTTTAATTTTTAGGACTGTCAAAAACTTAAATGATCAGCAAAATTACAATAGGGAGAGCAGTTTGCGTTGCATACCAGAAATGTAATTTTCTTTGTGCTTTTTCTGTTTTCCAAAAGCAAAAGTTGAGGGGTGCAATGAACTTTTTTTTTAATGTAACTTGCGCCTATTGCTCAGGTGGTGCCTGAAGTGTTCAATGTCCTTATTACTGAATTACTATTACCAATCCTTTGTCCAAAGCAGAAAAAGGGGATATTCTGGCACTAAATGTAACCACAGTGCTACTGTTGGCTTGGTTGGAACCAAATACAAAGCTTTGGCATAAGATACAGTATTTTCAATTCCAAAATGCTCCCGCAAGAATCAATTGTAAAATAATCATATCAATGTGCTTTTATTAAAACATTATTCAGTCTAATTTATTTTGTGTCCTTAAATTATTCTCTTCTATGTATGCCAACATGTGAATAAATCAGTAGGCTGCAGCTGTCTCAGTGCAATACTGTGTACTTTGATTTACATTTGATTTAAATCCATTAACTGTAAGATACTTTTTTTTCTTAATTTTTTTCAGTAAATAAAACAGAAGCCAGGCCATTTACAAGCTATAAAAATTAAGATTTTGCCCAGGTTTCTTTATTTGTTACAAGCCTTACCACTTAAGATCCCGAGTGCTTTCTTTAAGTCTTTGCATTCCATGTTTTTTTCAGTTAACCTTGTTATTTTATTGAAAGAATGTTGGTGGCTTTGGAAACCCTAACTTTGAACTATATCATGTGGCTTCCCACTTAAACAAGCTGTTTTTCCTTTACTTTTTTACCTTGGTTGTGATTTGAACCATGTCAGGGCTCTGCCAACCTTGGGACCTACCTGGGAGATTTAAAAGAAATCTTTTTTCCCAACCAGCATTCTCCCCTCATGATTTCACTAAAGCTCCCATACTGTCTCTTCCCCTAGGACTTGAGGGGTCAGGTTTGTGACATTTATTAAACTCTGGCAATAGTGGAGCTATGCATTTCATATTTTAAAATAGATGGGGCTCTCTGGAGGAGCTTATATCACGTGACTCCTCTTATCCTCTCACTTTCCGGCAAGCCAAGGAGCTCTACCATTTTTTTTATTTCACTCCCGCTTGGTGAGGTTTTTTGTTGCCCACTTTTGAATCTTTTTTAAATTTTGAATCTATGTGTAATGAGAAAGGAGGAATAAGACATTACTTATAAGTTCTATATGCAATTCTGAATCTTCCTTCCAACTAATACATTCCATCATTGTTCTCTGTTTGGTAAATAGGTTTAGGGCAACCTTTTTCTTTTTCAGTTCTGCAGCTGACACACAAATCATCTATAATTAGAAAATTACAGGAATGGGTTACAAGATTTGCTTTTGTACAGAATCCCAGATGCTTACACAGACACTTCCATACCTGATATGTGCAGGTGGTGCCAGTTGGGGATGGGTACAATATTGCACATTATTTGGTCCTGCCCAGTTTAGAAATCATACACGTCTTTTGCTGAATCACAATAAATTTCCTCTAAAGGTTTACTTAAACATTTAAACATTTAGTAATGGCATCCAAATTTTGTATCCCACTCATTTGGAGGCAATCTGCTTCTAGAAGGTACATGAGATTAATATTGTTATCTAGTATTTATATAGCACTCACATATTATGCAGCTCTTCACAAAGTCCATAGTCATTGAGCTAGCTGGCCTTCAAAGGGGCTCACAATCTAATGTTCCTACCATAGTCAAATGGGGGAAGCCAATTAACCTAACTGCATGTTTTTGGAATGTCGGTAGAACATACAAACAACTTGCAGATAGTGTCCTGGCTGAGATTTGAACCTGCAACTTAGCACAGCAAAGGCCAGAGTGCTAACGTACCGTCGTAAGATTTTGCTTACTGTAAAGAGGACCTCATCTCTTTTCTGCATGACAGGAGAGAGAAGTTTTCACCCATCTGGTTTTACTTGTATCAATACTGAACTGAATTCAACTATTCTGTCTCTGTCTAGTTAAGAATGGTACTACCAGGGACTGTTTTAAAGATTTTCATTACTGAAAGTCTTACAAAGTATGCAAGTTTCACTAATATTGGTCCATATATTTGTTTATTAAATGTTTTGGTCTATGAAATGGTAGATTTATTTTATTGGCTCGTTCTTGGCTCTCGAGTTTCCCTTGCCCTATGTGCTTCTACACTTTTTTTTATCAAGCTTTGTTGACTTATTTGACATATTTAAAGTTTTAAATAAAGAATGTTACAACATAAAATGCTCATGGGTCCTTAAAAGCCAATGTAAAACATGTTTAGGCAAGTAAAATAGTCACAGAGTCATTGTCAAATCAATCAACACATGTGGATGCTGCTAAATTATGTTTGGTCATCTTGGCTACAATGACTTCTGAACTTGAAAAGAGTAATTAATTTTGTAAAAAAAATCTAGGAATGAGGAATACCTGGAATATTTAACAATAAATAAGAACTTTCAGAGCCCAGAAAAGTTCTGTTGCACCTAATGGCCTTACGCTAAGTACTCACTATCACAGTGGCCTTAAGCTAAGTAGACACTTAGACACAGTAATCATTTTGGGAGACAGTTTGGTAACGATTTCTGTACTGACAGGCTATTCTGTTCAAGAAAGGGGGGAGGGGTAAATGTGTGAGGCACCCCAATGCAGGGCTAATTATAGTATGATAAACAATACAACTTTAGAAAATATAATGTGTAGTACATAAACGACAGTGGGCAGCCCATGCCAGACCCTTCCCCTTGCCTTGACTGCACATAGGCCTTACAGTGTGTCAGAAAGTTCAAGATCAATAGGCACTTTTTGTTATCAAGATAGCTCACATTTGTCTGATAGTGTTTTTGCTTACATGGGTGTGTGACCCATTCATGCAATACAGATGAGTTTTGGATAAGGTCAGGAAAGCTGTATGCTGCAACACTCCATTGGGGTAAATGTCCATCACCCTTTGTCTCACATATTCAGTAGCAAGTAAAAAGGAAATCAAAGTTGTCATCAGACCAGTTTCCCAATGTCCTTAATTAAAGATTTACTCTTACCTTTTAATATTGTGTTAATGCCAGAATTTTAGCTGCTCCTCATTTTTGGACTTGGTGACCATGATCATCAGGACAAATTGTGGGAGTGAATCTATTTAGTTGGGACACTAGTAGCAATAAAAAAAAACCTTTTATTCTAGTATATCTAAACTCTATTCAAATAAAAAAAAACAACAAAAAAAGTGGTAAAATTTTTAGCACTTCAGCAATGCCCACCTTACCTACCTAGTCTATGCAACAATAAAGCTAAGAGCACCTCATACCTAGCATGTTGCTAAATGTCATATTTTCACAACATCAATAATGGCAGCCCACAACTTCACCTTTGCATATGTGCTGGCGGACTGTTATTATTTTCTATAGCAATAAATGAGATTGAATATGTAGTCTGATTATATAACAGTCAGCATTTGGCATGAACATTAAAAGTTGATTTTAAAAGTGTTGAATACAAATGAAAAAGTTAATCATTGCCTTTTGTTTGATCTTTGATGTTATTGTGGCAGCTCAGAAAAACAAAAAACATTTCAGTTGTAGAATTGTAAAGAATGAGTGGTTTAACAGTGTTAGTGTTTCTTTTATAATTTAGCACCTTACTCCCTATGATTCCTGCTTTAACCTTTGTACGTTCACAGAACACAGACTGGACTTCCATAGATATATAAGATAATATGGATAATTCTCTTCAGCCTCTTAAAAGGGCACTGAACGCAGAAAAAAGTATGTGGGGGATGATCTGAAAAGATCACATAATCCTGAATATTGCCAGGCATCATTTCACAGGGTAATGCTTAACACTGTATAGACAAAAGTAATTATTTGAAGTCATTGTTATTGTTTAAAGTTAATTGCAATAATGCTCATGGGAAATAAGTGTTGATTAGCTGATGCAGTTTGATCTCAGAACTTCATATAGGAAAACAATATTTGCTTTTGATGTACAAAATAAGGGAACCCTGCCTAAGGCAGAATGTTTGAAGGAACAAAACCACAAATTTTGGAAGAGAACCTTTTGTAAGTGTCGCTATGGTTGAAAATGGAGTATGATAGCTTTAGGCCTGTTTCCTTGTACACGATTTTTAATGTAAAAATGAATTATCTAAAATGTGTGAAAGGAATGTTTGGAAACAACATATTTCCATAATGCATATGCAAATGGTAGGTTAGGTATCTTAAAGGGGCTGGAAAAACTTTTAGCAATTTTGCTTACTTTACAGCCAGATCTGATAAAAACAGCAATAGAGGTGACAATAATAAGGCAATCAAAGAAAAACTACAGGCAGCCCATAACATGTTCATCATGTATTTGTACATTTTTTCAGGTTTTTATTTTCCCTTTATGATTCTAGTGATCCTTTCATTAACACATTTCCTGCCTGTCATTCCTTAGATCACAAAACTTGTAATTTATTGTGTTTATGGAGAAGCAAAATTTTCAGGTGCTAGGTGTGTTATGACTACAGAATGCCTCCCCAACCTTTTCTCGGAAGTAATCTAGGCAGGGCTGATAAGACTTTGTAGGATTTCAATACTGCAGAGGTGCTTTGATGTCTGGTAACTATAGTACATAAACTATATTCTAGACAGATCAGTTGGTATTTTTTGCTACTGAACTGTAAAACTTAACACTTTCAGTTATGTGTGTAGAATGTAACAGACCAATAGGTAGCCAATAAAAAGGGCTGCAAGCATGTTAGGAAAACACCACTGTGAATGCTTTGACATTCCTAATCAAATGAGTCTCAGTCCTAAGAGTTTTTACCTTGTCTGCGGTTGCTATCTTTGGCTTTATCATTCTAGGCTACGTACACACGTGCAATTTATTGTACAGCGCTGCGTAATATGTTGGCGCTATATAAATCCTGTTTATTAATAATAATAATAATAATATTGATTATCTTTGGAAACGAAGGACTAATGACTGATCGTCCGATAATTGTGAACAACGACGCGGGTGAACAAAGAATCTCACTGGAAACGAACAACCGTCCCATCGATTACTATCTATTGTGTGTACAGTCGTTCAGTGATCGTGGATGGTTCTGTGGTACACTTTCTCCAGTACATCGTTCAAACGATGGCATCTAGAGTGTGTGTACATTATTGGTGGATTATATTTGAACGATCGTATCATTACAGCGTGTACAGAATTGTGCACTATACGATCTTTCAAAATAATCATTGATCCGTCGTTAAGCGCTAGTTTTCTGACAGTTATTGCACGTGTGTACCTAGCCTTATCCTTCAACTGTATCGGTGCCAAAAACAGACATCCTTGGAAAGAATTTTAACAATTTCAGACAGTAAATTATATTTAACATCAATGTTTTCTATGGATGCCTTTTTACTATCCATTTAGTGTTCACCAGCAATATGTATAGACAACCTTTAAAGAGCACTTTTTATATATACTTTAAGAACTGACTGTTCAATTAAAGCCTAATACAGTATGTCCCACTAGGGATAAGCGAGATTGCCTACGGCATTCTCGAGAAAATTTCCAGGAATTTCCGTGGCTGCATTCATTGATCAGCACAGCCCGAAATGTTTTTTTTTTTTAATTCGATCTTGATCGGCGAATTTACACCAGCCATTCTTGCTTACCAGTTCAGCGAGAACGGCTAAATTTGCAGCAAGATCTAGTTTTAAAAACGTGATCGCTCATCCCTATGTCCCACCCCTTGCCAGGTGTCATTGTAACAAAATCATTCTTTCCCCTAAAGTGATTTTAATGTTTTGATTGATGTAAGTGTAAAGCTAAAGGTAGATACAATTGTTAAGTTGTGTTAATGTTTTACCCTATGTTATGTAGTGTGCGATTAAGGTATTTGCATAGCAGTATCTGCTGTTGCTTATTACATAAAACCCTCATTTCTCTGAAATATCCTGTTTATTTAAAAACAATTGATTTTTTACAGTCTCTAATAATGTTGGACACTGGCAAAGCATCTGGTAGTCAAAGCAAGTTCAAGGCAAAAAAAAGTTACATATATACTTATCACAGATCCCCGCAGAATCTGGAAATCTGTGCCCTCCTTAGTGTCACCCATCTTGCATTCGCCTGCTGCCAGCACCAGCTCTGCTCAGGGATCACAGTCTCTGCTTACTTCCTGGTTCAGGTCATATGACTCCCTGTCAGCTGCCCCTTTGCCACAGAGGACAAGACTGCTCTGAAGATGCACGCCACCTGCTGGCAAACATGCGAACAGCACCTGAACTTCCTGCACTCCAGCACTTCCTCTGGTGGTGGGTTAGGATGTCTGCAGGTCACATGGCCCTATCCATCATATGACCTTCCCATTAAAAGGAAGTGGCTGGCACATTTTTCATGTTACATTCATTGTAATTTCTATTGATTACTGTTTTGAATGTTAGAAGTGGCAGCCACATTTTATTTCCTAGGTTTGTACTTAAGTTTTACCAGGTTGCCTGTATTCTCAGGTAAAACTAAATAAATACCCTTGTTCATATTTGGATCAGTTTGCATGGTGCAAGATTCAGTATATATTGCACCAATAAAAAAGCCTAAAGTCAGCATACTCTATTTTCAGGCATTATGACACTTACGAATGGTTCTCTTCGAAGATTTGTGGTCTTGTTCCTTCAAACATTCTGCCTTAGGCAGGGCTTCCTATTTTATTGATCAAAAGCAAACATTGTTCCAACATAAAGTTCCAACAAAATACTGCATGAGCTAACCAACAGATATTTTCCACAAGCTCATCTTAGAACTAAGAACTTAGAACTAATACGTTACAATTTGTTTTTGGGTTTAGATATACTCCATTCATGGCCCTTTATTTGTTGCTACATAGCAGTCTGTTTATTCTATAGGAGATAATATTTTACACAGAAAAACATTCCCTATCTTTTGAAGCAGGTCCACACATAATTAAAAAATTCTTTTTTTTAGGTTATTCAGTTCAGCGCAATGCTTTTTTACTGAATAGAAAAGAAGAATGGAAATAAACAGTTGTCAACATTGGTAATGGGAGAGGGAATGAGGAAAAACAGCTATACTTTGGTTGTTCTTTACTGGTTATGTGATCTATTTTTATATATGTATGTTTAATGGGGGATAAAGTATAAGATAATGCTTAAAGCTGGAGTATCCCAATATAATTTGAAGGTAAATATCACTACAAGTACATATATTTATACACATAGATGTATATATACACACACTAATAAGTACTACACACATACTACATACTACACACATATGAACATATGTGAAAACTTGTATATTTTTTGCAAGACTTTGAGGATTCTTAGTTTGGCTAGCATCTTGAGAAAAATCTATACAGTCTGTATATTGTGAGTAAATTTTAACAAAGGGCTATAAAGTGCAGCAGAATACTACAACTCTAATAAATTATAATTAGACTTTTTCCAAAGCATTCGGAAAACAGCATTCTAATTACAACTTAATTGTTATATGGTCATGTAGGTTAAAACTGTAGGAGGAACGTTTCATGAATCTTTTGTGAAAATGTCTATATTTGCATTCCTATTTATACATTTTCAAATATAAGTCCATAGAATGACAAAAAGAACAAAAAACAAATATGAATTTAGCTTTATAGATCATTGTTGCTAAAAACCATGAGGTTGTTTTATTGCTTTATGCTGTACTTGTGTTCAAGACATCATACCAAAGGGTAACTTCACTGTGCCCGTTAATTTAAAATTTGATTTGCTGTTTTGGATAATGAGTTCAGATAAGAATACTAAACTATGACCAATGGAAGATGAAGCAATGCAAAAAGAGCAAACAATGAAAATTCTCTTTATTAAAGAGAGGCTAAGCAAAAGATTGATTCTGGTTGTTTTCTTTAACCAATACAGTTAGTACTTCACGATTTGCACTTTTTATTGCCTTGTTGGATGGATAGTACAGGAAAGGAAAAAGAATCACAGTGAAATTTAGCTCAGGCAAGATACAAAGCTCACAGAGTGAACAATCACATTCCCCATCCACAATGTGTTTAACCAAGCACAACAATCCACAAGGTTTCACATTTATTACAGTACATTTAAAACTTTCCCACAAAACATCAATGCAAATATAGCCAGTACTCTTATTATCTATATAAGTATATTACTTTCTATAACTATTTAAAAAATAAACAGACAAGCCCACTGATCTGGATTTTATTGGCCACAGGCTTTATTATTGTCTTGTTTAATTATAATTATTATTATATTTTATTAATATATATATATATATATATATATATATATATTATATAATAATACAATTATCTAATAATAATTTAATTTTAATTATTAAAAAGAATTCAAAAATGATTGTAATCACTCTAATTGTATGTAAGTAAACCTAAACTCAGCCACCATGACTCAAACTCCACCCTTAGTTTATCAAAATGCCAAAGTTACAAGTCCTCTTCCTAAGAAGAGACAACGCCAATAATTTAAGACAATGACATGGGGTGTGGGAAGGTTCTTTGACTGTCCTTTTACAACTGTCACTTCTTTTATAAACCCATATGACTGTTATTAGGCACGAGGACACCTAAGACCTTGCCATCCAATGAGGTAGAAGCTTTTGGAACACACCACCAATCTGTTGGTAAATACCTAAATTTGAAATAAAATTGGGGGGAAGGGGGGTAATAAATTACAGGCACCAGAGAGGTAGAGCATGTTAAAAAAATTTTAGTTACAGCATTTTGGTAAAGATAAAAAAGATGTGGAAAAAGAATATTTATAATATTATACATAGAATGTATAATTTTTTTGGATGCTGATTATTTGCGATCAGTTATTGGTAGTTTAGGGCCAGGTAAAAATGACAGGTAAACTGACAACCTTTATTGTTGGGCAATTGTCATGTAAAAATGGTCATTGAAGAGCAAGTGTAACTGTAACTGTAAGAAGATACATAGACTAAGCCCAGGTAACTTTATTTTTTCCTTTTTAAATAGATGGTTTAAAGGTAAAACAACACACCAATGATATATATATATATATATATATATATATATATATATTATTCATATGAATTTTATTCCCATTTCTATTGTTTGCCATATTAAATGTTATCAGTAATGACTACATTTTGTGCCCTAGGTTTATACTTGAGTTTAAGCTCCTCTGTTCCCAGGTAAAAACAAGTAACTCAGTTTATATTTAGATTGATTTTTATTTAAGCAAATACGTCAGGTAGTAGTAGTGATTGCAGCTCCAGGTATCACTGTATACTCCACATCAACTGTAGTTATAAACTGGATACTGAGGTTATTGATGTTCCAGCATATGATCCAGATCACCATGTTTCCCATTTCTGCATTGTTAAAGTGTGCAGTGCAAGATAGGTCCTGTGTATGGTCTTTTTTGACAGAAGCATAGTTACCAGCTCCCTGGTTCAGAGGGTATTTTAGGGTTTTAAATGTTGTGTCTAGTACCAACAAAACAGTTGAACTGCTACATCATTTGCAGTAGGCAGCTAAGAAAAATGGAAATAACAGGCTGCACCATGGACATGGATTTCTGGCTGAGTTTGGGTCACCTGGGACCACTAAAATTTTAAGCTTTACATGGATTCACATTGTGCAGGCTCTTGGTTTTGACTAGCACAATACAAATAAATCCACAGAAAAACATTGTACAATGCAATACAATTCAAAACATAATGTACTGTCTAACAATCCTGAAACGTCATCTACTTAACCTATGCTTTATTAAAATAATTTATGTTTAATCTTAGAGAAATATCCACATACCAACAAATGCCCAATCTCATCTGTTACATCCATTTATGTATGCGTCTATCTGTCAGTTTGTCTACCCTAATATTAGCTTTACTGTAATGTCAGGGCAATCTCCATTACTAATTGATCACATTTTAGTAGCCTGCCTCTCACTGTGACTTTTTAGGTGAAAAGGAGATGGTATATTAAATAACCGAGTGAAGGCATGATAATTAAAACATGTTTTTATTACAGTTATTTGCCTTACAGAAAGCACAGGTTGTGATTAAGCTCTGTGATTACTAAGTCCCAGGCAAACCCATTATTTGTGTTGAGTGAAAGTGTTCTTTTTTCCAAAATTCTTGCTGAGATGACAAAAGTTGAGAATAACTTGGATGGGAAAAAATGTTTCAAACTTTTGTGTTAGTTATTATTGTCTACAGAGAGTTCTGCTGTTTTGAGCAAGTTAGAGCAAGTATATAAGTCACCAACTTGTCTCTCCTTATTTTCAACATCAAAGCAAGCAGTCATTCATATTTTATTTGTCTTTTTACTGTTTTTTATTACTTTGGTTTAAGTGGTAGTATAGTATTCAAAGTTTTTAAGACTTTCCACATCTATTACTCAGTTTGCTATGAGTTTTAGCATAGCAACTCTCCACCCTTTTGTACATTTACTATCTAATAAAAGGCAATAAATGTGACAAGTAATCAACTACTATTATATCTAGTGAATGTTTCACGGCTGCCTGAATTTCCCATAGTTTCCATTTGTGCATTTCTGAAATGATTGTCTTAGCCATAGGCATATGAACACCACATTTAAAACCCATCAATGTAACATAAAAATTACGGACTGCTTTGAGAAGCAGGAATGATAGACAGGCTGCAAAGAAACAATGATTAACGCAAGCTGCTACCATTAACCTTCGAATATGAAAATACGAGTGTAAGAACCTTCATAAAACATTCTCTGAAAAATGTTACAAACTTGTCGGAGGTGCAATAAAATAATATTAGGGTTGTGATATTGTATATTAATCATCTGACTGCCACAGAGCACATCGGAGGTAGAGGCTATAAAAGACTCTGCTTGAGATTTTCCTTAAGGCATTCTGCCATTGAGAATTAATGTTTACCAGTTCAACCACCTGCATAATACACTTCCTATATCTTCTAAAGGCTAAAAGGTGCCCACACAAAGCTTGATCTTTGCAAGAGATGTAAGTAGGGAACTTAGGGCTGACTGTCTAGAACTTATTATAGCATGCACAGTTTTTTCATCTTGGTACCAACTGTTCCTGTCTGTGGACAGTAAAACTATTTAGTATCATTTGTTCCTGATGGCCACGTTATAGGTAAAATTTTACCCAGGGCAACAGAAATGAAGTTTGATTTATCACCCCAAATATACAAAAAAGCTGGTTTAGTATTGTATGGTTTTGTCCTCTATGTGTTCTTCCAAAATCTCAAACACTTTATCAGTTACATACACACCAGTGGAAGATCAGACTAGTAATGCAGAATTAGCACTTCTTTTTGAGCATTTCTGAGCCCCTTTACAGGTCAAATTCAATTTTAGATGTAACTCCAAGGCAAAAGAGGTTTATTTTCTGTTTAGTGGGATGAAATTTATTTGCAACGCAAACATTTAGGTTTTACCTCTGGCTTACGTATCTTACAGGGGGATGCATAGACAGGCTGTAAATAATAGTAGAAATAAGTCAGTTAATCCATTTCAAGTACTCAAAAAACAGGACAGGAGCAGGGAAATATTGGCTTTACTTCCATATGAAGTTGAGTTTTGCATTTAGTGAGAACTGGATTTGGAGAGAACCTCTCTATCCTATGTTCTTCCTTTTTTATTTTCTATGGTTCCTTCATTTTTGAATTGCTAATAAATGGCTTTCCTAACTGTGTGTATCTGCTCTTGAGATTAATACATTTGGTAATACACTATTCCCTCTGTTGCTCAACTATGAACATCAAATTTGTTTGAAATAAATTCTATTAAGTCATTCTGTGACATCAGTTTAGATCAATAACATTAATTTTATGCTTTCAATAAATCAAGACCCTAGTACAAAAGTAAGATCCAGTTTCTTTTTCTATGTTTTAAAGAGTTTTTTCTAGCTTCTCTTGTTTGAAGAATAGTACTTTCTACAGCAAATACTTGACAACAATGTCATTATCTAGGCAAAAATAGTGGACTGTATGAATTTCTAATACAATTACACTTGGGCTGTAAAATTATGGGGGAAAATTGATTTGCCTTGCTGTTACTGTCCAAGATTTCAGTACATCAGAGGCTAGGAACCAACTAATTCAAATGCCAAGATCAACAAGTTTTTTTTTTCTTTTTTACTTTTTTAACTTCGTATTGTTTTTAAAGAGATAAAACAGAGAACATGTATTGCATGTCTTGTAGAGACATACTGCATATGTCTTTATAATTTGCCTATATAAACACTTACACACACATTTAGAGAATCAACTATATTCATAGGCCATCATTGTTTAAGTTTCAATATTTGTTGGGGTTTTACAGGAAAAAATCAAACATTTAAATAAAAAATGAGTAAATATATATATGTAAAAGAAATAGAAAAGGTTTTACATAACACTGTGCATAGCAAATGAGACAAAGACAGCATTTACATATCCTAATTATGTCCAATAATGGATTGTCACCTAATCATGATCAGTTCCTTTTTATTGATAGAGAGGCTACAGTGACTAACAGGATATTTCTGGAGACCCAAAGTAGCCCTCTGCATGCTCCCCTCCAGGCCCATAGCAGTATGTAAAATTGTGTATCATGTTTACTAAAATGTATATTTATGAAAGTGCTGATCATCAATTTACTGACACTTCTAATCAGGGCTGTAGAGTCGAAGTCGAGAAATCCGAGACAATTTGGGGTACCTGGAATCAGAGTCGATAAAAATGTGCCGATTCGATTCCTGATAAATTTAAATTATAATAAAATATACAGCAAGTTTAAATGTCCTATTTCACCAACAATAGTCATAATTAAGTATTTCTCTGATGTAAGAATAAAGCCCAGTGCATAGTTGTATTTCTACTAGTGCGAAGTTCAGCTGAGCTATTATACAACCTGACATTCACATTATTGTAATCTGGATTATGTACTTTACAAAATGTGTTTTCATTTTATTTCAGATATAATGTGTTTACCAAGTTCATTTGAGTGCAAACAAGTATAATGATATTCACACCACATAATACTAAGAAGATAGTTGAGTGCCCCCCTTGCCCTGGAGCCTCCCTGTCTTCAGCAGAAGATCAGCAAACAAAGAGAAAGCTAGCAGCGTCTGCTCAACTTCCTCTGTCTGTTAAAAAAGCTTTGAAGAACCGAGAGAAACAGCTTTTTGGATTCAACTGTAAGTGTTCATTTATATTTTAAAACTGCAAGGCTGCTTGTGTACTATGATGAAAGGCTGTGTGCATGTTTCTGGATAAATCTGCAGGGCTATGTGTTTGTGTGTATGGTGCAGGAATGTATGAATGTTTGTGTATAGTGCATATTGTGTGTATGTTTCTGAGTAAAATGTAGGGCTCTCTGTTGTGTGTATAGTATATATGTTTGTGAATAGTTTTCTGTATAGGACAGAATATAGCTTATAGCTCTATAGCTTATTGGTGTGTATAGTGACGTGTTGTATGTATGTTTGCAATAGTGCAGGACTATGGGTATGTTTGTATTTAAATCAAAGAATATGCTAGTTAGTATACCATATTTTATATTTATATTTTAGTGAAAGCGGCACCCCATTCACAATGGCAAAAAGTCTGTCAACAAACAATTTCATACAAACTAGATAATGGGAAGAAGAGTGTTAAATTCACTTAGAAACAACTAGGACCAAGTAATGGTTTGCCTACACTTTGACTAAATACTGAGTACATACATAAAAAGCACAATTATTAAACCAGAGCAATGTGCAAATTGAGCATCAAGAGAAATACACACCTATATATTATATAGAATAGATATGTCACATCAAAGAAAAATAGAAAACATGCAAAAATAGTTTTTTTAAGTTGTACTAGTTTTTTTAATTTCATCCATGGTCCAGCTTAAGTATACCTGAGCCCTTGCTCAAAACCAATTTACTTGTCCATCACTCTTCACAATTAACCCAAACTTCAGTCTCAGTTTATTATATCCATAAAAGTTTTACAAACACTCTCATCTGAAGCAATCTTTCAAAATTACTGACCACATTCAACAATAACAATGGTGCACAATATTTGCTGCAAACTGTAGAAGAAGTGTGATAAATCTGTAAAAAATGTAGTTTTGATAATCTGTTTTTAGTAATGCTATACTACACTGAGGGCGAGTTTCTGTAACTGCTCTCTTACATGACATATCAAAAGAAAATCAATAACATATTACAGTTCTCTGTCAGAATGTGGCAGGTATAAAATAATAGGTATAAAAGTAATATACCAAATAGAAGTCTATATTGTCCCATGTAGCGAGTGTGGCAAAGAGAAAGTGCTTAGCAGCTGTTGTTCAACTGAAAATCTATATCAGCTGTAATAAAAGATCGCTCTAGTCCAAATGCTTAAAAAAGACAACATAAACCATTACAATAAATAGCCCTTGCAGTTCCATGATCACCACACTGATGACATTTTCAAAAGCAAGTGTTTGGTCTTTTGCAGGAAACATAATAGATCTCATACAAGCTTGTGAAAGGGTATATTGAACTGAAGTCAACTGAATAAGTAAAGTTAAGAAAGAAATCACCCAGCAAACCATTATTAAAGGGAAAATATAAATAAACTTATGTGTACTCATTCATGGCTTTTAGCCCTTAAAGCTTAAAGTGACTTACTATATGTAGTGCTATAGTGTTGTGCAGATACTGTATGTTTCATTATTAGATTTGTAAAGTTTTTTGGGCTATTACATGGTATAATATATAATAACATATGGGGACTTATTTACAAAATTGACTGTAATACTGCAAATAAAGCAAACTGGGAAATTATATATATATATATATATATATATATATAGCCTGCCCTGACCTCTGCCTGGATTCTGACAAGGTTTCTGCCTGCCACCAGCACATACCTCTGCCATGGTTTTCAAAAGGCATTGGAATTGCTATTGCAGTCAAGCGACAGTGATTCACCTGAAGACCTGTCATCGCACACCGAAAGTGACAGCGAAGATTCTGCCACTGAGGTTAGTGATGTTCACACTTGGTGCTCAATTGACATTAGTCAGGATCAGCCAATGGCCCCAAGATTCCCATTTACTGGGGCACCAGGCCTGAAGGTAGAGGTAGAACACAACACCCTGGTGTACCTGAAGTTATTTCTAAATGACAAAGTCATTCAGAAAATAGTTGGGGAAATCAACAACTAATCAACCGAGCAACAAAAAGGCTGCTAGACACAGGAGGTTTTCCAGAAGCAGGAAGTGGGAACCTGTCACCAAAAAGGACATCTGGCTTTTTCTGGGCCTAGTTATTCTCCAGGGAGTGGTGGGGAAACCCCTGCAGAAGTGGTATTGGTCCACGAAAAAAAAAATTGCTGCACCTTTTTTTGGCACACTCATGTCAGAATATAGATTGGCTTGATCATGAAAGACTTACATGTTTCCAATAATGTCACATTTGAAGAGACCACTCATCTTGCACCTATGCTCAAAAAAAGTTGGGAGGTCTATCAGATGGGCCTCCCCTGATTGCTTTTGCCGCCCTGTAGTATGTGTTCCTGCATAGAGTTTCTCTATCCAGGAACACAGGACTCTAAGAACACATACAACTAGTAAACCTAGTTGACAGCTCTGCTCCCCTGATAGGTCTTGCAGGTCCCAAAAATTCAGTCTCGCCGGACGAATTTACAGAGGCCATTCTGGCCTACATGTTTGGTAAGCGAGAATTCTATGCGGGACTGAATTTAAAAAATTTGCTCCCTCATCCCTAATCCTGGATAACTTCAAAATCAGCTATGTGCCAAAAAGAGAATTAACTATGAACGAAAGTCTAATGGCCTACAAGGGGAGGCTCAGCTGGGTGCAATACATAGCATCCAAGAGACCACGGTTCGGTGTGAAATCATTTTATGCTAAATCAGCAACAGGGTATATTTGGAACTCTTTAATATACACAGGGAAAGGCACAAAATTTAGCCCCAGATTCAGCAGCTATGGAGTGGCACCATCATCTGTTCTGTCACTTATTGAGGCATTGATCAATCAAGGCTATTGTGTCACTACAGACAATTTTTACAACTCCCCTGAACTATTTGA
>NC_092860.1:101350995-101353150 GCF_032062135.1 Pyxicephalus adspersus
GATTTTTAACAATTAGGCTCTCTCTAATTGTCCTGGTAATCATTGCCATTGTGGCTGTAACCACCTCTCTGTAACCAACTTACCTCTTCCTTGCTAAAGAAAAGGTGCTTTTCTCCTGTTCATGCAGTTCTGAGCCCTGCCAGGCCTACTTTTCTAGACTAATCTGTATCACCCCTGCTGCCGGCTAATCAGGAAATAGTCTCTTAATCATTCCTGGCTATTTAGTTAGCTTAAACACAGCAATCCGCATTTGTGCAATGTGTCCCCACTAGAGCCAAGCCCCTAAGCTCTGCTGAGCATTTCCTCTACACCTGCTGTTTAATTCAGTGCTCTTCCTGTTCAGCTCCTGTGTCAACCCCCTGTTGCACGGTCTGATGTTTACGTGCCTGTTCCCTTGTGTTGTTCCAGTATTCCTCTGTGTCTACAGTGATCCCTGTGTCTCCAGTGTCACAGGTGTCTATTTACTGCATTTCTGGCTCTTGGCTCCAGGCTTGTTTCTTACCTTTCTGGCTTGCTGCCTGCCTCGACCCTGGCCTTCCTTGACCATTCTCCTGCCTAGTGATTTTGTACCATGCATCATCCTGCGCACCCTGGTGTGCCCAACGACCACAACCTGGCAGTAACCAGCAGTGCAACATCCTCACCACTGGAGGCTCTGGAGAAGACCTGGTTACTGTTAAGATTCTGTGCCTTGGCCCTTCTCAGGGGTCACACCACTTGAGTGCAAGCTGTAGTGCCCCCTAGAGGCTCTGTCTCCCCAAAGAATTTATCTAACTTTCGTTTTACTTCCTGTTATGTTACTGGGACAGGAAGAAAAGTAGAACCAGGGGGACCATTCAAAACTACCAACATTTATTGAAAGCCAGTATTATTCCATGAAACACCCAGTTCAATTGATAGGCTGGCATAATTGTCATGATTTTTTTAGCAAGGAGGTAAAAAGAATTTCTAAAACAACCAAATGCCGATCAGAGGTGGGAGCCAACAGACTAAAGAAGCAGTTAACTGATGGCTTATATAAATTACCCGGTCTAGGTAGTTTTCCCCACTTCTTTGTTTGAAGGACCCAGATATAATGTTTTGGATAACAAAACACTTTAATGGAGAATTCCATGAGTTTCAATACCTGCATGCTACTGGGAATGGAAGCAACTGAAAAGAAACCACTCTAGACTTTAAATGTTGTTACTTTGGTGGTCTAAAGTTCAGAGACAGGCCCAGGTATTCTAGTGATAGGAACTGAACCGCGGTCAACTTCTTAGGGTTCAAAATTTAAATCAAACCAAACTCATTACTGACAGGTTGTTTACCAGAGCTGAGTTAACAGGAGGAAGCGTATCATCTAAGTAGCCCATGATGAGTATCACTGCAGTTGCTATTTCTGGCACTAGAACTTTTGTAAACACATGAAGGGCTAATGCCAGGCTGAAAAGATGTACCCCCAACTGATAGAAGAGGTCATCAATTGCTAACCAAAGGATTGGTTGATTGTGACAAATCCCCTCTGATAGAGACCGCTAATGATTGCATGAATAGGTGAAGATTCATCATATATTGTGATAAGGGATATGGTCATTCCATAATTCAATTATGTGCTTTATGAGCAGAAGTGCAAAAATAGTTTTAAACTAAAACAGTCCTAAACAGTTTATATGACTTAGAACATTATACCATACTGTACAATTATTATTTTGGCAGCAAAGCAGAACCTCTTTTATTGCATATTACTAATAATGGATCAAGCTGCATGTTTTAACTTTTGTTATTTGGTAATAAAGCTATCATTCTAGCTTAGTTAAACACACAACTTTAATATATTTCTGTGACATATGGGACTGATCCAAGTCATTTTTGTGAACTTTTCTTTTTCTGGCAGCAAAGCTGGACGCTAAAATGTGTGGCAAAAAAATGTATTGGTTTCAAAGACTGACCAAACTGTGCTGCCCATTTGCCCATCGCTACTCTTGTAAAATAAAAAAATGAAACAAAGTTACTAATGTACAAATTTAAATTAAAATGTAACAGTAGCAATAACTCATTTACTATTGTTTACTACCGTGTTTCCCCGATTTTAAGACATCCCCATTAAATAAGCCACCCCCGATTTTTGAAAAAATAATTTAAATAAGACACTCACCCGTGAATAAGACATCCC
>NC_092860.1:101353626-101361379 GCF_032062135.1 Pyxicephalus adspersus
AAATAAGACATCCCCTGAAAATAAGACCTAGGGCATATTTTGGCATTTCAAAAAATATAAGACAGTGCCTTATAATCGGGGAAACAGGGTATTGAAAAGATACTTTAAAATCTAAATGTAAGCACTATGAGGTAAACACTAGAAAGTCCTTTCTGTTCTCCAATATCTCAAACTCCACTTATGACAGCACCCATAGCCACTCCTAACACATTTGCAATAACAAAAAGCATTTATTTTTGATCAAAGTATATAAACAAGTTGGATGTGGTAAACTATCATATCTTATTTCTCTATGTTTATTGTTCTTTTTCAAATGTTTATTATTTGCTGTTTTTCAATTTTTTTTATTTTGTATTGTATAGTTGCATCTTAAGGGCTTTACCAAACCTATACACAACAGAAATGCCCTATAGTGTTCAATGATCGATTTAAGGGATCTACATGCTAAAGTGTCTAATTGTTTTCGTTTGTCTCTCTTTACCTTTTTCTCTTTGTGTGAAACATTTTGTACATAAAATGAATGTGCACTGTTAGATCTTGAAAAACAAATCCGGAGCATCTTCGGTTTTAAATATGTATATGCTTTTAGATTTGTTTTTTTGTAGTTTGAGAAGTTGTTGTCTATGAGGTCTGCTATTTTGTGATTAAAATGACATACTGTATGCAGAGTAATATTTTATATATTAATATAATATATAATATTTACATATCCGGTAGTACAGATAGAAATGTGGGTAGAAGCACACTTCTATACAGTATAATCTGTACAGTATAAAGGAGCACTTACAAGTAACAAAGTATTTGAAACCATATTGGTGATAGTGTAACATGCCTGCTAAATATTGTTCTGTAGTAATTTTAGGGAAACTCTCAAATAACTTCCTAAAATATAATCTGTCCTAATTCGGTCCCTAGAATTTAAAGTGATGAGAAAAAGAAGTACACCATCTTTCAATTTTAATTTTTTTTGTATCAGAAAAAAAAATCATCGGGTCTTTATTAGGCCTTAAAAATAGTTAAAAACACCACCAGATGGTCAACAAGACGTGCTATATTACACTGTGCCATTATTTATTTATTAAAGAATATTTACCCTTATCTATTCTATAGGATTTACATGGGTAAGTAGCAGTCAGGTCCTGCTAACATAATGTATTTATATCATGAAATGATCATCTGAAAGTGTGACCATATCATTAAAAGCAGAAGTTTTGACAGTTTGCTGGTCTGAAGCATTATTGTGCGTAATAACATATTTTGAGGAAGCAATGACATCAGCAATGACTGTAGAGAACCATTTGTTGCTGTCCATATCTGGGAAGGGTTATAAGACTATTCTCAAACATTCTGAAGTCCATCAGTCTGCAGTGAGAAAGATTATTTATTCCCAGGAATGGACATCCCAGCAAATTTGCCACAAAGACAGACCATGCAATGCTCAGAGAAATTGCAAAAAATGCAGGCGCTACATCTCAGGTTCTTCAGGCCTTAGGTAACATGTTTTTGATTACTGTTCATGACTGTACAATAAAACAAGACTGAACAAGTATGGTTTGTTTGGAAGGGTTGCCAGGAGAAAGCATCTTATTTCTAAAACAAAACATGGCTTAGGTTTGCAAATTTGCTTCTGAACAAACCACAAGACTTCTGGAAGAATGTCATTTGGAGATGTTTGGCCATAATGCACAGTGCCATATTTGGTGAACACAACAGATCGGTACAAACACCCCATACTAACTGTCAAGCACAGTGGTAGAGATTTGGTAATTTGGGCTTGTTTTGCAGCCTATGGGACATTGCATGATACATTGCAAACATTGTGTTGCCCATGAAGTAGTTCTAGAGTCAAATGCAAGGCCATCTGTGCTTGGAAAAAATTGGGTCAGACAAGAAGACCAGAATCCCAAGCATATCAGCAAATCTACAACAGTATAAATAAAAAAAAGTAAAGAATCAAGGTATTGAATGGCCCAATCAAAAAATGATGACACAGTGAAATCTGTTATGTGTTGTTTTAAACCTAATGTTAAATGTAAATAGTTTTAGAATCTGATGAAAACTTGATGATAATTTTTTTAATGCCCGGATATATAAAACCTTAGACAAAAAATAAAAATAATAATAATAAAGAGGCTAGAGTGGTTCCTAACAAAGGAAGCTGCTTTATAGCCAATCAGATAACAAACTACCCACTAGCACAGTAACAGGTAAACCGACATTCCAAACCATTCTAAAAAGTAGTACAAAGTTGTTGTCTTGAAGAAAAACATGTTTTTTTGTTTTAGCAGATATCCAAAGGAGTTCAGCTCTCTCTGGGGTCTGTGTCTGTTACATCTCCCAGAAATGTCTTCTTCTCTTGAATCTTTTGGTATTCAAATCTTAAAATTTTTGAAGGACTCTCCATTAATTCCTCTGTGAACTTGTGATAAAGTGATCTAACCAATAAACCGATCATACTATACATATATATATGGATCGGAAGCTCCTCCATGAAATCTAAAATTGCTCTAATGCATATAAATCTTGTGTTGAACTATGTCTATGATGTTGCTCATTAGTCTGTTCAATGTAGTCCAATGTAGTGTTCATCTTTAGCTACACTGACAAGCAAAGTCTTAGCAGATTAATTAAAATAACCACCATATTCACTCTTTGAGGTTAGACAGAAATCACAGTAACCAAGTAAAGTGTGATCAGGTGTTAGTTGTCAAAAGGAAAAAGTACTGTGGATAACTTTACAGACTGACTGTAGACAGTTTTCATCAGACAGAGAGATTTCTTGCAAGCTTTCGAAACCAAACTTTCTTCTAAGGCATGGAAAGAACTGTATCAGAACTGTGCAAAGAAAGCTACTTACGGATGAATGCTGGCAAATCTGCATTTAGGCAAAAGATTCAGCAATTCATAAAATGAAATTAGACATAAAATGTAAGATGTCCAGGAGACATTGGGGTAATTACCCAAACATAAAACTTTTTACATGATAAATTGTGTGAATATTTACTTCCTTTATCCAAACATATATGAAATAACAAGTTTCTTTTCATATGATTGAAAAATTGATGTAAATCCTCCTTGGTAAATCAAGCTTCAAGCTTCTAACATTTGCATTTAGCACCAAACAGCAAATTTAATGCATTTCCAGGGTCCTGTCTTCTTCAAAGCCTGTGAAGCTCTAAGAAAGGAGACATATTTTCCGTTTGCAGTTACACATGGATGTCTGGGATTTACCTTTATGTAAATCTTTGTTTCACAGATTGCTAAAACATTTGTCTATATGTCGCTTTGCCAGCATTTTTCTGTAAGTAGCACTTTTTAGGTTTATTTTAATAAATACATAAATATACTTTTGAGACTAGTGTTATCTGTTTCTATGTTTTTTATATTATCAGACCACCTTATAATAGGACTTGCTGCCCAAGATGAGATTGGCACCATTAGGAACAGGACCAACCAACATTTCTGTGGTAGTTCCTATTGTTCCATCATTGAAAAGTACTTTTAGGGTCTGGATCCACCATACAATTCTGCGGTAACTTCTATCCGTATTTCTGGCTGCCTATATATTGTTTCCATTTCTGATCTTTACTAAATATAACTGAAATTAGCATGAAAAATGAGGTTTCAATATATATTGTTATCACAAATCAAGTACAACTAAAATGTGAATTTATTTTTAAATATTTACAATGTTATAAAATAACCAAAATAGTAACAAAAACACACACATAAATGTAAAAGCACATTTACATGATAACAGTTTGTGTCTTAGGTGACAAACCAATAAAGGTAAGCTATTTGGAGTCTCTTAGCGATGACAATTGTCGCCTAAGACACAAACTTTTTTTATGTATGTGTGCTTCTATATATATATATGTGTGTGTTTTTCATTACTATTTTGTTATTTGTTTAGCATTGTGACTATTATAAGAGATTTAAATAAATTCAAATTTTTAACTGTACTCCATTTGTGGTATATTGAAAACCCCAACGTTTTGGTGCCAATTGTAGTTATATTGAATTATAGGGATGTGTACCACAATCATACATATTTTTGGTCTCCATTCCCAGCAATCAATAACTAAATTCCTTTACTAAATAACCCGCTTTATATGCAGAGGTGTACTCGTAAAAAAAAGAAGAGGGGGCACGGTACTATCCATCCATGTGCCCGCCCCATTACACCCCTGCCTATGTGTCATTCAAAGGGGAACAAACTTCCCTTAGACGTCATGATACCAGAACCCACGATCCATGATTCCCTTATCACTTCATGATACCAGAACCCACCCACTTTCCTTTTGCAGGTCTAAGCCCTGAGCCTGCAATTCCATACAGGAGGCATGGTCCGTGGTTCTGGTCAGTTCGCCCCCCCAGCGGGGTCCTTCTCCCAACCCCGTGGGGGGGGACCGGCCAGAGCCGCGGACCACCATAAATTCTTTGGAAATAGGAGTGGTCACGCAAGCCCAATCCAGAAAAAAGTGAGGGCAAGGCATTTTCACCCTTGCCTGCCCCAATACACTACTTTGTTTATGAGAGTTTTGGAGACTTGTTCAAAAATTTGCAAAGTTTAGAAATGTAAACATTTGCACGTAATACAAATGGTAGGCCTACTATTAACTATCTAGTCCAGTGTTTCTCAACCAGGCTTTGTCTAGAAGTTGCTAGGGATTCCTTGAACCATGAACAATTTGGCCCTTTCAGGTCAGTGACCGCTAACACCAACTATCTTTTTGTCTATCACTAAGGGTGACATTCTTCCCATTGGCCAGCAATGTAAGATGAATTCTACCTACTGAAGGATGTGAGCTTTGGATATAGTATTTATGGGAGGGGTTACCAGAAGACCTGAAAGTTATTTCAAGGGGTTACCCCATGTTAAAAAGATCAAGAAACACTGCTCTAGTCTATTAAGTCAAAGTCTTTTTTTTTTTTTTTTTTAAGAGTGGAAAAAAGAGTTGCAAAAGTTTTATTATCTTGAACAGCTCCGTTAAAAAAAGGAAGAATGATGATACTTTGTTTCTTTATCAGGTCTCAGCTTTGCAGTTATTTTGTAGGAGTTGTATAAATATACCTAATTAACCCTTAAGCAATAAAAAATATTCAGAGCAGAATTAAAAAATCTAGAAATATATGCAGATGTGATTAATCCCTCTGCGAACATCCTCTTCATTCATCACACTGATCAAAATATTTATGCTTCATTAGCAGATTGCGTGATAAGGGTTTAAATATATTACCTTATTAATAGTGTCACTTATTAAACTAAGGGAATTTCATATTCCTGGATAATGATCCAGTTTAACAAGGATCTCCGTAAACCCTGATTCTTGCACAGCAACAAAAGTTTGGATATGATATTTGGTTGGCTTCAAAGTTGTTCAGGGCACAACCTTCAGACTGAAGACACAGATAAATGCAAAATATTAATTCAGGTGACAAATGTAAAAGCTTTAAAACCTCTCATGCATTATACAATTCATCAAGAGTCCCACTTCCATTTTTCACACAAGCCTGCAGAAATACTTTGCTATACACTGATATGTAAAAGACATTTATGAAGCGTTCTTTTTTTGCCCGAGATTCCTAACATGAACATTAATCTCATTTTGAACTTTATTTTCTCTGTGGAGTCAGATGAAGAAGTGGAACAAAATAGATCATGAGATAAAAGGCACTTAGATGATTAGTAGAAGCAAAGGGAGGAACTTTTTTTGAAGAATGTTCAGTGTAAATGTGAATACATCAAAAGCAGGTGATATCTTTGGTGCTTGAATTTCATATAGTAGCTGAGGTCAACAAGTGTGACAGGATCCAGACTTCTTTTTACCTGGTTAAAGGCAGATAAAAGCTCTGTAGTCAATGATACAGCTGAGTGCAATATATTTAAGGAGCAGCAAAATGTAAGTCTTAGCGGCTGTGTTAAACAGACTTTTTCTATTGGAAATACCACCCATCTTACCACAAAGAGGCAATTTTTACATGATAGCTAACAAAAATATCCCCATGCTTAAAGCAGATCTACAGTAAGAATGAGACTATCAGGATTTTTAAGTATTGTCTTAAAATGTATACTTGATTTTTTCATTAAAATAAGATTTAGCAGTGCTCAAGTTTGGAAATTGACATTTAGCAAATGTAAATGGTTTGCCCCCCTTTTACTATCTGTAGAATATATAAGATAGCACTATGTAATATGTTGGCACTTTATAGATACAGTTTAATAATAGGCCTGCAAGCAAACGGAAGAAATTACAGATTAAATTTGTTTAAAACTTTATTTTTTTTATTTTCTGGTTGATAAGTTGGTAAAGTAGGGGTGAACTCTATGTTTTAGAGTTCATAATGCCACATGGTGAAATTCTCTCCCATACACATGCTAGAAAATATAGGATAGAGTTGGCTTTAAACTGAACTTTCTTGCCTGAAATGCAAAATCTCCATGTATTTCTGTGGTAACTTCTACTTATTGCATATTTTATTACGGCCTTGAGTCTTTTGGGGAATAATGCAACAAACTTTGCACACTTGAATTGGAGGATTTTCTGCCTTTTTCATTGCAAATCCTCTCATCCAGCTCATCTAGGTTGAATGGGGACCATTGTTAGACAGCCATTTTCACATCTCTTCAAAGATGTTAAATAAGGCTTAGGTCAGAGTTCTGGCTGGGCTACTCAAGGACATTCACAGAGTTGTCCCTAAGCCACTTCTATGCTGCCTTCATTGTTTGCTTTTAGTCATTTTCATGTTGGAAGATGAACCTTCAGCCAAGTCTGAGGTCCTCAGCAATGTGGAACAGGTTTCCTTGAAGATTTCTCTGTACGTTGCATTATTCAGCTTTCTTTGAACCCTGACCAGTCTCCCAGGTCCCACTGCTGAGAAACATCCCCACAGCATAATGTTGCCACCACCTTGCTTCACTGTTGGTATGGCATTAGCCAGGTGATGACCAGTCCCTGGTTTCTGTCACAGATCAGCAGCACTGCTGATCTGGTACTTGTTGTCTTCCTGATAGTGTCTGATTAAGCAGCAGCTGTTCCAACCTTGCTTTAGCTGCTCTGCTGGCTCTGGACCTAGGGGCGTTGCCGAGCCCTTCTTGTTAATTGATTCTCACCTGTCCTTCTAGTCCCCGCCCAGCTAACCTGTCAGTCTCCCTATATATGCTGGGCTCAGTCAGACACTTATTGCCTCAGCAATAGGTGTTACTACCTGAGGTTCCCCTGAGCATTTGGATTGCAGTCCTGTTTTCCTGTTCCTGACCTTGGCTTGTCCTAACTGTGCCTGTTCCTCTGCCTTCCCTGACCTGGTCCTGTTTTCCGTTTTGAATCTGCATGTCGATTTTGTACTTTGCCTTCGGTTATCTCCAGCTGTCAGTTGCTACCTGCACGGGTGAGTCTGAGGGCCGCAACCTGGGTGCCGTTCGCAGCAAAGCCCAACACCCCTTGTGGGGTGCTCTGGTAAACACTCTGGTGGCGGTACCTTAGACTCTGCGCCTCCGATATCACCTCGGCTAAACGTGCTGGTAGCACAGAGGGTTCACTTCGTGTTTAAGTGTCTTCATCGTGACAGTTTCCTCCAGATATAATGTTTAGAATTTAGAGTTTAACCTTGGTTTCATCAGACCTGAGAATCTTGTTCCTCATAATCTGAGAGTCTTCCAGGTGCTTATTGGCAAACTCCAAGAAGGCTTTCTTGTGTTTTGAGGAGAGGCTTCTGTCTAGACCAGGGGTCTGCAACCTGCGGCTCCGGAGCC
>NC_092860.1:101362808-101368632 GCF_032062135.1 Pyxicephalus adspersus
GGGTGACCAGCTCTTTGAAGAGTTCTCTTTGTGCCATTTTTCCATCTGGGAATTATGAAGGTCACAGTGCTCTTGGGAACCTTAAGTACAGCAGAATTGATTTTTTAGCCTTTCCCGAGATCTGTGCTATGCAAAAATCCAGTCTCTGAGTTGTGCAGCCAGTTCCTTTGACCTTATTGCTTGTTTTTACTCCGATATTGTCAGCTATGAGACCTTCTATAGAGAGGTGTGTGTCTTTCATGTCCAATCATTATCATTTAACACGGGTGGACTGCAATCAAGGAGCAGAAACATCTCAGCAGTGAATAAGAGAAATGGTAGCACCTGAGCTAAATGTATTGTGTTGTTGCAAATCATCTGAATACTTATGAAAATCTGATAATTACGTTTTCTCTTTTTTTTAAACTCACAAAATTGTCTAAAATGATTTTGATTTCTTGTTCTACTTTTATTGTAGTTCAGATAATTATTGTTTTATTGTTTAAAACTTTACATTCCAGTACTGAACTAAAAAAAATCCATATCGATTTTTTATCTGTTTTTTTTATTTGCCCTTGTTATTGTGCAAAACATGTTTCTTTAACTTTTAAATAGACATGACAGTATTTTAAAATTAGATATAAAGTATAAAACAAAACCTATAATAACACTAATATTAATCTTTTGTGTTGAATAGTGACACCATTTTGTTGGTATGTAAGTTTTTTTGTGCAGGTCCCTCATTGAAAAATAGTGGGTCCTCAGCAGTAAATAGTGGCAGGTTTCATGTGAAAGCATATGGAAGGTTGTGCTGATAAAGTGCATAGGGAAAGAATAAACAGTATTGCGTCAAGATATTACGCAGCGCTGTACATTAAATAGGGTTGGCAAATGACAGACAGATACAGACAGTGACACAGGAGGAGGAGAGGACCCTGCCCAGAAGAGCTTACAGTCTAAGAGATATTGATGGTGTATTTTCATGCAATTAGGTAAACCTGAATTTTGGTCTACATTTTAAGTGTCTTTTTTCAAGTCTGATGAAGACCGCAAATGAAAATCTGTTGTAATATACAATATGTAGGGTTACTTCATGTTGAACAAAATACATAAACCCTGTTTTAGTATTGCTGTTTTTGATTTGGATTTCTCATCAAAAACTGTGGCCAGATTGTGGCCTTCCTTGACTATGCTTCTGCTGTGTTATTTGGTACCATGTTTTGTCCACATTGGTGTGCCCAAGGACCGCATCCTGGCAGTAACCAGTGGCGAAACATCTTCACCATCAGTGGCACTGGGGAAGACCTGGTTACTGCTTCGACTCTGTGCCTTGGCCCTTCTTAGGGCTCACACCACCTCCATGCAAGCCATAGCGCCCCCTGATGGTCCTGTCCCTCCAAGTGTGACAAATGTTCCATCTCAAACATATCTGAAGAAGTCTTACAATGGAGATTAAACCCCATTTTACTTTTTCAAGGGAAACATTAGGTGCAAAAGTTTTTGTTTGGCGTAACCATTAAGTAAAGCTATACCTACTTTTTTTTTGGGGGGGGTAAAATGAGGAAAGGTTTGAATTCTTCTAAGATTTTTCTGCTATCCTGGGCTCAGTTAGAAATTTTACCTCTCTTTCTCCTTTCTTACTACAAAAACTTATGCATCCACAACATATATGGATGGGTAAGCTGCAATTTCTTACATTTTTGTTTTGGGGTTTACTTCAAATCAGATAACAAAAAACTATTACATGTAGCAAAAAGGATATCAGTAGTTTACATTTGCTTGTTCATCTTAAGTTTTAGGATATAAAAGATCCATATTATTAGTAAAACTTAGAAAAAGATTTTAAAATCAACTTGTTAAAGCAGTGTGCTATCTAAATTGGAACATACAGGTATTCGCAGGGGAGTATGCAATAAAAAATAATAATTTCCCAAAGAACATATTTCTGATGTCAATACCTGAATATTCTTGCCTAATTTAAATAACTTGTTTGCTTGTTTTTGTTAATTTTCCTAAGAAACGACTTGCATAACTTTCTTAGATCAACACATTAATAAATAAAAAGATCACTGTGACACAGGGATTTGTTTTGCCAATTAGCAAAGTCTATGCAAAGTTCCCAGGTGAATAAGTGAATGTGAGGAATATACAATCACTAGTTAGGAGGCAGAAAAGTGCACGCTTTTCTAATCTGTAGCATACTTTTACATTTTTCAGCCCTCATTAACCATCATTAATAAACATTTGACCTGAATAAGTTAGTCTAGGTGGTGGACGTGTTGATTTGTAAATACTGATGTTGCTGCTTCTGTTTAACCTCTGGTTAATGGACAGAAAAGCATATTCAGATGATTAAAACAGACATGTTAAAGTGGACCTTGCACTAAAATACAAGTTTTATTTTCAAGTTCTGGGCCATGTCCCCTCTTCCAAATCATCTTCTTGTGGCGAATAAAAAAGGTGCCTGTAAAAGAAAAAAAAATGTAGAATTATACTTAACTGTTATTCTGTTGTTGGTGCTTTGGTGGGTGTGATTTCACTATCCTCAGAGTAGCCAAAACCTTGCAAAAAGGTTATTCTTAGAATGGATGGGTGTCACACTTACATCTTCCTCGCTAAAGCACCTCCACCTCTTTCCATAGGCAGGTAGTTCTGAGCATGGGTGTCCCTGCTCTTCCAAGTTTATACAGAATCACCCCTCCCACCGGCGAATCATGAGATAGACTCTTAAAAGCCCATTGTTATTTAGCTGGCTCAGACACAGCGCTCAGAGGACTGCAACCTGGTAGCAGCCTGCAGAACAACATCCTAACCTCTAGAGGCTCTGGAGAAGACTAGGCTGCTGCTTAGATTCTGCACCTTGGACTTTCTTAGGGCTTACATCCCCATTGTGGAAGCCATAGCACCCCCTAGAGGCTCCGTCTCTCCAAGCTTGACAATAGGGGTGTCATCTTGTGTAGATTTTGCTTGCTCTGGGGATGGGGGGTGTGAATATTATAGAGAGTGCAAACAAAGGTCAGAAAACCTCTTTTGATTTAGCCATGGGTTCAAAAACTGCCACATTAAAAATTACTATGGGAGATGATTTGCAAATGAATATTCAGTGTAGATAAAGTATATGAAAGGTAGTTTTGTACATCATTTCTTTTTTATTTTATTCAGTATGGTCAGAATTTTCCAAACCATTTTTTTGGATCAACATAAAATATAGTATATTACCTGACTTTTTTACTTTACTGAATGTTTTAAAGACTCCTATTTTATTTATTTCATAAAAGATGGCTGTTTATACAACCCAATGACATGTCAGCAGTGATTCATTTCTTATTGCATAGCTTAGTGATAGCTTATGAAATTTTAATACAGAAACTCAAAGCTAGCATCTTTGCTGCTGTGTATTGCTGTGCATGTAGTGATGAGCAAATATGGTTGTTCCATTTTCCCTAATTTTCCGTAAATCATGCAAGAATTCATTGAAGTGTGTGGGGGTAAATGAAAAGGCAAAATTATTGCAATTTATCCTGTTTTACATTATAATTTCAGTTACAAAGTACTGTTATAGAGGCCTATTTTATCCACTTAATATTTATTCTTTTAAACCATAAAGAAAATACAGGGAGATTTTTGATAAAATTTTTGAAAATTATGAATTGTGGAGTATCTGTCAATAAAACTTTGGATTAGTAAACGCATGACTATGTTTAATTTGATTCATGTATGAAAACTGAGAATCACTGAATCACAACTAATGAATCTGTGGCATTTATCAGTAAATATGTTCCACTGTAAACAAAAAAAATATAAAAAATGATCTAAGGAACTTTGTGAAAAAACAAAAACAAAATAAAAAAGCTTTATGATTATGTGAAGACTGTGCTGTGCAATGATGTTGGTTTGTGCCTCATTGCGCTATAGTACAGCAGCAGCGGCACTGAGAATCTACCAACAGGCATGACAAAAGCAGCCATCATTCTTGGAATGGAAACACTATTGCGTAAAAACCAATCTCTTTTAATATTTTGTATCTCTTGGTAAAAATGAGTGCCAGGTATGTGAAAATTTTCACCAAATGAGACTTTTGTGACAAAATTCGTCAACTTTTTAAATAAACCATTGTGCCCTGGGAATATCCTATTTTAGTTTTGCCATCACAGAGACTTGTGTGTGATGAGAACATTAAAGCTTCAGTTAAAGCAATACACCTGGCAAAACTAAGAGGATAAAACTAAAGAGTCTTTAAAAGACACAATATACAACCAACTTTTGTGACAATATTCAGCTTCAATCCTGTGATTTAACTTTTAGTGTCATTTTTTGCTACTAGGTGTCTCAAGTCTGACAACACATCTCTTCTGATTCCATGATTGTGCATGACCCACCCTAACCCGGGACTGGACAGTTTGATGTCTCCATTTGCTACAATATGTTTGTGTTGAACTCTCGAAGCAGCAGCCTGGTTCTACAGTGGTGCAACAACATCCCCACCCCCCTAAATTGCTCAGTACTGTTGATTCACACCATCTTGGTGGGGTGTTCTGTGTCAGAATGCATGCACTACTTTGTGTGTGAGAGCCATGGTTTGGCTTTCCTACATGCTGTCAGCACAGGGTGGCATTATTTAGAAAATGTGAAAATACAATGCATTTAAGCTTTGTATGAAGCTATTGGCATGAAAATTGACATATTGATTTGTGCTGGAAAAAAAGTAATATCCCTGACTACAACATTCATTTCTCAAATCCTATTACTAATGCTTTTATTTTGCCTATATCTTAAATAACTTTATATATCACGTTCTTTGGTAAGTCTGGTTCCTTTTATCCTTAATACAAGCAGCAGGAAAAATATATTTTTCAGTTTCTTCACTCACTTTTAATGTTATGTTGTTTATTAATATAAAAGCTCAAGGCCTCTCTTCTTACAAGGATTAGCTGGGGATTACTGCAAAAAAAGGGAAAAGAGGATTTTGATAACACATCTGTTTTTACATTATTATCTTACCTTGTGCCTTTTTCTCAAATTGTTTTTGCTTGCATTGCTCCCCTATTGCTTTCTCACTATATATCCAGCTCGCCTCAAGTAAGTGTATCTGCATGAGAAGTTGTCATGAAAGTGTTTTCATCACAACTTCTCCAATATCACAGAGCACATCATTTATATTTTGCCAGAGTGCCTTTAAACTTAGTATGTTCTTAGCAGTGTGACTGTTTTCTTAAGTATGTCCCTGGCAACATAATATATGTGCTCAATATGCTTTTTGTCATACTGTCCTTGATAGTGTAGTTCTTTCGATCTGCATGTTCCTCAAAAGGTTCTTCATATGTACAGCATGTCCTTAGCAGAATTTTGAGCTTGTTATAACCTTGACAATGTCTTTAGTATATAAAGCATCTCCCTTAACATATATCCCTGGAATTTTTTTTCGTATGGTTACATGACCAAGCAGAGTGTACCCTGTGCTCATCATGACCCTGGCCATGTCCTTGAGCCTCCATCCCAACATTGTCGATGTTTGTCCTAAGCCGTCAGCATTCCCTTCATTTCTAAACATGGTCCACATTCACAGCAAAGCTGAGTAGAAAATGCAAAGTAACTCCAAAATGTTTTATAGAGTCATGTAAAATGAAAAACCTTCCTAAAAGAAGAATATAAAAAAGCACGAGCTGTAAGACTTTAGTTATAATGTTTTGTTTGTTGTTTATTTCATTTTGCCAATGTGATTTTTTTATATCAGCTAAAAATATGTAAATGTCTTTACAACTTAAAAAATTATTTTTATCTAAAGGCGATAATGAAATTCTTTAGGCGGGGAGCCGGATTCATCTAGCAAAATCGGAAATTCGGG
>NC_092860.1:101370590-101396224 GCF_032062135.1 Pyxicephalus adspersus
ATGTACATAAATTCATATGACAATATGACATTGAGAATGGGACAAAGGCAATGAGGAGTCAAGTACCACATCAATGCATACCATCCAAGAAAACTTACTTGATTAATCCCCTCCCCCTTCCCCCACAAACCAGTCCAGTTAAAAAAGTAAAATTGAAAATGCATATGTATTTCTATACATTTAAATGTATTTTGACATATATACACACAAGTGAAATCACTAAATGTTGTTTGATACATATATTATAACATCTTTGGCAACAATCTTTTTTGCAAATATTCCATTTCTCTAAAGCCAAACTAGAATGAAGTTTGAATCAGATCCTAAATGCTTGGTCACATTTTTTTAAAATTCATACTATTGTGTGATGATATATTATAAAGTGCTAATTAGGATATATACAGCATGATATAAATTAGTTTGCAGTGTTGCAACCAAACAAAAAAGTATCAAAACAACAACTGCAACAAATCAAAGTATAAGGCTGGGTCTACACCGACATTTTTAAAAACGCATGCAAATGTTTCTACTGCGTTAATATGCACTTTTATTAGCGTTTAAAACATGTTTCCTGTGTTTTACCATGTTTTCCCATGTTTTTACCACGTTTATGTTTGAAGTGCTTAAAAATGCGGGAAAAATGAGGGAAAACGCCCCATTGAAACATTTTACCTGTGTTTTTCTGCGTTTTTTGGCATTATTAAGCGTTAACCCTGCGTTTTAATTTTTTAAACATTG
Organism: Pyxicephalus adspersus; assembly: GCF_032062135.1. Taxonomy (NCBI): domain Eukaryota; kingdom Metazoa; phylum Chordata; class Amphibia; order Anura; family Pyxicephalidae; genus Pyxicephalus; species Pyxicephalus adspersus. Next base: position 101,371,329 of record NC_092860.1, read on the forward strand.
CAAACAATGTTATAGATGACACTTATAAATGTGCCTCAAGGAAACGTCCTTGTGTAGCTTAGCCCATCGGAATGCATGGAAATTTCAAACATGGGCTTTTAAAGCCTCATGTTAAATGCTGGGGAAAACATCCGTGTAAACTAAGCCTAAATGAAGCAATTTGGGGAATTAGTAGAATGTAACATAAAAATTGTAACATAAAAATGTAGCCAAAAAAAGACCTGTAATGGCCTGTAGATGCGCACAGAACAGGGAGCAGGTGTGCACTAATTGATTGCTATGACATCACCATTGACACAGCTCAACACATCCTACTGAATCGCGCAGCTGAAAATTAATTTTAATTTCAATGCTGTAAGCAAGCAGGCGACTGCACTAGTACTTGGCCCTGGCTCACGGTAATACACCACAGCCAGCGGCGCGTATTCTCGCTCTGCGAGCTTACGCGCATCCAGGTGATAAATCAGCCTCTCTGTCTCATCTACAATGCTCTTTTCACTGCATACAACAGAAGTCATTGGAGCATTCATGGTAGCTTGCAAACACCATTAGGAGTGGGAGAACAGCAGATTCTATATAACATTTTTACTGATGAACAGACAATCATTTAGGTTAAACTAACACTGATTGTAGGCAAAGACAAGACAGGCTGATAACTGCTAAAATATGTCTTCAGCAATGCTTGCAAAACTCTTTTTATATATGTATGGGTATGTCATCTAAGTGTTTTTTTGGAAAAGAAGTGTTGCATTGAAAGAAAAAAAAATCTTGTTTGTACAGTTTTGCTTTTTTGCTAAAGTATTACTTGCCCCTAAAAATCCTTTGTATTGATGACCATTAGAGATAACCAAAGTAAGCAGAAGGGACATTGCTGGTCCCTTTCTGCAACAATGACCTTCCTGAATTGCTAAATTTCAAAGTAGGACTGTAGTTCCACTTTGAAAAGTTTGAGAAACTGCTGTATACAATAAGCTGGTATTTCCAGGTTGTTAGAAACTGACTAAAAGCTGACTGATTTTTAAGAATCTTTCGGAATAAATAACCTATTAAAAACAACTAGAGATATGAGTGAGAGCTTATTTTAAGTTAATATACCACTTTGTGAATGGTTTATTGTTCATAGCATGGCCATGGGGCATTTTAAAGCTTGCATTTACCATAAAGGGAGCAGAAAAGGAAAGTCAAAATGCTTGAAATATTTTTAAGAAATTTACTTCTTCAAAAGTACATGTATCAGACTATCTCCCGTTATAGGGCAAGACAAAAATTAACGTTTTGCATTCTTTTTTTTTTTTGTTTAGTTTAGGTATTACCTACATATATCAAACAAATATACAAAAATTGCATATACTAACTGCAATCTCCAGAACAAGTGTGCTTTTCTGCAATATATGCTCCTTTCTATTGTTTTGGGTTATTTTTCTGACTTTGTAAACTTTTTTGTAACTTTTTGCAGTTAGCACAGATCAGTAAATATTCTGGAAATGGTCCTTTACTACAGTTTGCAGTTACTTTTTCAGTATTTAATGGTAGTGGTGGAGAAGGCACATGAGCAAGCAGTGCTGATGTATACAAGTTATATTAAGTCAATGAAACGCTTGTTTTCTTAGTGAATGCACTGCTACCAGCATAGCTTCCCTGGGACACATGAGGAAGTTTTATGTTTCTAGATCATCATCATGGGACTGATACTTAAAGCATTTTTGTCCTAAGCTATTAAGCTAACAAAGTTTTTTTTGGAAGTGTGTTTTGCTGTTGAGTGTCATACAACTTAAAACCCTTGCTGCAATTTGCTTTCTTCTGGTCTGCTAAACTTATGAACTTGTCATTTCTTCTGTCAGAAACCGAAAAGGTAAAGTTATACTTTTTCATGCAGCTAAACATGTGTATTTAGCTTTTTAGAAAAAACATGTCTAATATATCCCATTCTTTTCTATGGGTGTTTGTTCAAATCTATTTTGCAGTTAGGTCATAAATGTGCATTGCCCCAGGTGCACAATGTACACAAAACAGTGAATTGAACCCTAATCATTTATTATTAACAGAAGGAATTCTGTTCCAAAATATTTTCTGACTAAAGAACGCACATATCAGCTATTAAAGTTATGTATTTTTTTACATTTTGAATCATTATTTATATATAGATCACCTAGTATTTGTGCTTATGTTGATCTTAAACTTAAAAAAAGTTTTTTGTTTTTTTTAGTGTTGCGTTTTTACGATACAAAGCTCATTCAATGAAAATCCACCCAGGACATGCACATTTAAATGCCAATAAATTTCAAGTATATATTTCAAGTATGGTTTAATTTTAAAATACTTTCATGTACAATGTGGCTGTTGCTGAATCTCATTGTAGAGTACTAAATTAAATGTGGCTTGGAAATTTTTCAATAAACATTTTTAGGCTGTAAAAACTCTCAATAAATGGGTCATGTTAATGAAAGAAAACCCAAAATGGTTTGGGATCACTTTTATTTTATTTTTTTGTGGTTTTTAGTCTCTAGTCCTATGTTTTATATATCACATATACCAGATGCTACCTGATCTGAGGATTTATTTGCCGGATAGTAACCTTGGCTTGAGATCTGATAAAGGTTGAGTTGCTCCTTTGATAACTTATTGAGTTCTTTCAGCCTAGTTGAAAATGTTACAATTCCATATCTGTTTATCTGTTGACTCTTAAGGATTTTGACTTTTATCTAAGAAACTGCCCGGTTTACTTTGCATTAATAAATAAAAGTACTATTGCTTCACTTTTGGTTATTTATTTGGTCGGTTCCTACATAGGAATCAAGAATACTGTTCAGTGTAAAAATAGCAGAACTATTTAGAAAAATGGTTTATTTGTGCAAAATAAAATAATTTTTATCAGAACCTACACTGCAATGGGTTTACCTTAACCCTAAATGTTGGAGAATCGGTACTTGTAGTATGAAAAAAAGCTTATTTTTTTTTCTTAGAAAACTAAAAGCATTCAGTTTTTTATAATCCACAGGGAGTCATTTTACATCTGTGATATTTGTTCACCAACTTTCCTTTACCCTAATAAGGAATCCAGCCCATCAATATATATTATATGCTCAAAGAAGATCAAACATGATTTTATTTTAAAGGTAACATCACTGCAAAAGGCAAAATCTCTCCAAGGAGGTGAAAATATACGCTGTATTGAACCACTAGCTAATTTTCTTTTGAAGGATTTGTTCAATTATGCTGGAAATGTCAAGCTTAGTAAGCAAACTAAATATTTCTGTTTGGCTCATATTTAATTCTAAGAAATTCTCTGAAATACAAACTGAATCCTCACTTGTTTCAGCTTTTAATTGAACAAGACTCATAAAAAAAGTAGTTTAAATTCATCTTAAATGTATTAGTGAGACTAATAAAATATGATTCAATTTTATCCTGCTGCCATGCGCACATTTAGATTTTTATATTTTCAGCTAAAAATGGCAGTTAAAATTACAATATTGATAGATTGCTACCCAATCCTATGATGAAATGCTGTAAAACCAACATTTACCAACCACAACAATCGTGATATCTGGTTGCCAGTCTATCAAATGGCCAGATGGTCTTTTTAATAAAACATGACAAATAATGTCTTTGCTGCATGCCAAGCTGATATAAGGCTGATGTTCTTATTCAAGCTTGTTCTTGTTGAGTTTACTGCAATGAATAAAATAGGAAAGGTGCACTTTATTGAAAACACATTGGCATTCTAAAATGCTTGCAAATATTTTTTGTATCAGAGTCACAGGCTACTCGTATTCTTGGAGTTTAGAAAAATTTCACCACATGTGGAACTTTTAAGGCCGTAAAGATAACATTAGATGCTTTTTATAATGATACATTTTTATTAAAATCCTAACATAAAAAAACTATTCTTAATTTGGCCAAAAACATTTAAATCAAAAATTAATTTCACCATATAAGGTACACAATTGATTTTCAGAACCAGTAAGGCAGGATCTCTAGATGATAGATTTCTCTTTGTGTTTCGCAGAAAACAGTGTATGCTTCATCAGGACATCTGGAGAATTTTCCCAATACCCCCCCCACCCCGACCCAAAAACAGCATAACCGTTTCAACGTACCACCGCGCACGCTCAAGTAGGACCTCAATATAAAAGAAGGAGCAGTCACAGAACAGTCAGTCCACTATGGTGATTACTTATCAGTCCTCCATGCCCCTGATTCTATGCTCTATGACCCAATCAATCCACCAAAGTCATTTATTGAAGCTTTCTTACAAACAGAAGCGTGTGTCTTTCTTACCTTACTACATCCCAGTAGGCAGTGGGAGGGGATAGAAAGTGTTCTCATGCCTCCAACTTTTTATCCTTGTGAGTTCCCCACCTCCGTTGGGCTCTAGAATTAGTACCTACATATCTTGTATCTCTTTTGTACCCAGAGACCCTATGTTTTCAGTTTGGTTGGATCTGATGTGGGGATCTGAGTGGGGGATTATATTTCTTCCTACTCATTGCAATACCTAACAAGTTTGACTATGGATAATTTGATCATTGATAAAATCAACCACGGTTTGCTGGATTCCTCATTGGAGAGTGAAAAAGGAGCATGAAAAATGTGAAAATTTTCACGTAAAGACAAGTAGCTAATTTACGCCGTGTCAACGTTATGTCAAGCAGGTTTATATTTAATAGGAGAATTTCAGTCTATGGGCAGTATATCTAATATTCCTTGAGTAATACTTTTGTCACCTGAGAAGAAAAATATGATATTGCTTGGAGAGGTCACAATCTCATTATGTGAAAGATGCACAGTATATCATAACATTACATAAAGGTCACATGTTAGGTCTGGAACAAAGAATCGGATACACGACAGGGGGATTTTGGTATCTACGTCTCTTTCTTGACCAGAGAATACATGAACTTTGTTCAGTAAATGTCACTTGTCTACAGTAGAAAGAGTAAATTTATTTGAAGGAATTTTATAAGAAATAAAAAGCATGCATACAAACTGTTTATCACAATTATTTTCTTAAATCATCAATAACGATGAAATGTAAAAAATACTAAAAATGCTATATATAGTAATAATATAAAATTTCAACAAAATGTAAAGAGGCAGGTAGTTCCCTAAATTAATGTCAATATAGTTAGGAACAACTATATTTTTTTAATGCTTGCTAATGTCAGTCGACTACTTTTTAAGTTAATTGTGAAGTCTCTAAACATATTATTGCCATCAAAATTGCTGGTGAGGAGGAGTTACCACAACCTGTAGGAACACATCCCAACAAATCCCAAATGCCTTTCCATTGCACACAAAAAACAGTGTGTTGGCCTCCAATATTAAAACCAGACTCTTTCTAGGATATAGAACCTTGCCGTCCAGGAAGGAAAAAGGGGAGGCAGCAAGCGTGTGAGCCCCTTTTCTACCCATACTAGGCCCCCTGGAACATGGCTGAACAAAAAAAGGAGAAGGTCGAACAGAGTGTAGCTCCTCTTTTCTGCCCATGCTAGGCTTTCTGATGTCTGGCTGGCCAGAAAAGGATAGAAGCAAAGAGTGTGTAGCTTCCCCTATCTGCCATCCCAGCCTTTTCAAATCCTGGAATAGGTTCCTATCTGTCTTCAGCAGTGGGAAGGGACAAAGCAGACAGATGGTACTCAATCTGCTCACAAGCTGCACAGTTTCATCCACCTGGTGGTTCCTCTGCCTAGGTGAATGGTAATTTGCAGCTTGTAAACAGATTAGGGAGAACACTGTTTTGAGCAGGAGGATTGAATGAGTACCTAAGTGAATTGGAAGGAACCTTTATATGAGGATTCATGGTGATCAATGAATTTAAATTGAGAGGAACAAAAAAAGAGGACCTCTGCAAAAACTGAATAAATAACTGGAAACACCCCATATGATGCTGCTTCTGTCCATCACCAACTAATATAGGTGAGATGTCATGTGCATCAAATCTTAGATATTCCTGTTATGTTCCTGAAGAAGTGGAATCTATCTGTGAAACGCGACTCTATATATATATATATGAAGGGAAACACCAATCTGGTGGTGACCCTAGCAGGAATATGGCTGGTTTTGCACATTTTTAATCTAAGTTTTATATGTTAGATATTTGTCAATAAAATATTTTTGTCAATAAAATATACAATTTTTTTACTTACTAGATACATGATTATATTTGTCTTCCTTGGCCTGTAAAGTCCCATGTTGTTCGATCAGAATTTTTTTTGATCCGTTTTGTTTTTGATAAATATTAGTCTAATTGTACAATTTACTGAAAAACACTAATATACATTACTTTTTTGACTTGTAATAGCTGAAATATGCTGCATGCTTAGCCACAGATCAATGTCCATCAGACATATATCAGCCCCACAGTACCCATGTCAACTCCGAGTTTGAACTATTAAAGATGCTTTTAAAATATTTACTGATTTAAACCTATTTCTGTTTTCTTTTCCTTTAGGTATATGGTTATAAAAGGCAGTAATGTGACTACTGACTAATAACAAGGACAGTGTTTTAGAGAAAAGTCATTATAAAATTGCGGGAAGAATTTGCATTACATCCATTGATTTTGTTTCTATTCAAAAATGCAGATCAAACTTGGCTCAGTATAATATATACAAGAGGATAGAGATATGTTTCTTTATGAAAGAAAAGGTATTATTCTCACAAAATGGAACGTCCTTATGAAATATGATTCAAGGATAACGATTACTGCTTACAGATAATGTCACACACACAAAGGAGTGTTGTTTTGTGCCAATGCATTAGTAAGGGCAATTATTATATAAAATGTTTGCCAAGTATAATATACAAGATTAGAACAGAGAATCAACCTGCCTTGGAAAAAAAAAACAGATTTGATTGAAAGTTGATATTCACTATTGTGAAACAAGGTCAGGTTACAGGGTACTTTCAGTCTAAGTAACAGTAGTCTCAAAGACAAATTGAGGGGTAAAACTACCTACAAGGACACAGACATCAATGAAAAATTAACAAAGGTCTAACATTTTCCAGTTGTATCCAAAAAAAAGTTTTGTTTTTTGTTTTACAGGCAATCACTCTAAGACGTCAAAGCCTTTGTGCAAAAGGTCCTGTTCCAAAAATATTCACCTGCAGAGAAACAATTAAACTTTGAAAAGTTTTGAAACAAATTTCTAAAAAAATTGTTACAAGCCCCCATGTACATATGTACATCCATGTGCACACGTAAACCAGAAAAATTGAGAATAAATTGTGTATGAGCGCGTGTGTGGGTGTGTGTGTGGGGGGGGGGTTAGGACATCTTCAAACATAAAAAGATAATAAAAATGGCTTTGGTAGCACAAACATGCAACAAGTTATATTAAATGCTATATTGTGTTTTAGTGTTTTCAAACCTATTCTAATAGGATGAATAAAGCATTCTTCTTCTACTACTACTAACTTATTTTGTCAAAATTTGGCTGACATTACAGCATATCTATCAAAAAGGTATGTATTCAGCTGTAATAACATAAAATATTAGGAAAAAAATATGATTTTTTGGGTTTATGTATGATTGTCTCCATGAAAGTAATCTAATAAGGGTTGCTTAATAAACAGCAGGAGCATTTATGTGTATTCTTATAGATGAAAAGTTTAAAGAATTGTGGTCACTATGCCTGTGTGATGCCTAAGCAGGAAAAACTAATAGGTTCACATCTCCACAGATGCATATATTTGCCCTTCTTCTGTTCTTCACCCCTTTGTTTTAGCCATGGGAACAAATGGAAAGCCCCATGTAAGCTACAAATCTCCAGACTTACACAGGGTTATGACTCTGCATCTGAATGGCCCCGTCACTGTCACTTGACAGTAATAAGTCACGTGGTCCTAAATATTTATTTATATCAGTATTTTCTTTGGCTTATTTTATACTGTATTATTTTAGCTAGTATGTACATATTTGAATGAGTTGCATGAATGACTTTAAATTATGATGAGGACATGTCAATAAAGAAAAGGTCAGGATCCGTCTTGCCCATTTTAAAAATGGTAATATTTTGCATTTTCAATTAGAACCTTTTGTACAAGTGAAAACCTTTTGCATTGTACATAACAAAAAGTTGCCAGCTCAAGACATTGTGCCAAAACAATTCATCGATAAATTGTTGATGGATCATTCAGGCAACAAGGATGTGATTTCATATATGCAGTGGATTTTTTTAATTCACATTTGCTTGTTTCCAGGTTTAGAAGCATTTCATTAATACTAAAGTTATAAAGGGAATGCTTACTTAAGATTGTAAGAACAGTTAAAAGTATAATGCATAGTATGGTAAAGTTGTTTTTTTTAATTGCAAAGGCTCTTTTAAGGCAGAACTCCATTTTAAAAATGACTCTTACCTTTACTTCCACAAACCCCTAATCTGTCGATTTGGTCCTGCGCCGTCCTAGATTTTTTCTTTGTTCTAGCACAAAGGATCAATTCACCATCTTTGTCCTGTTTTGTGATGTTTGTTCCTGTAATTGTGAAAAAAGTGACAATCCCATGCTTTTTATTTGCAGGAAAAGACTCTTCTGCGCATTCTAGATATTTTTTGTTCTGTATTGTAATTTGAGAATTACTGCCTGTTAAAATCATCCTCTATTAGAGACATTTCAAACTAAATGATTTTTTGTAAATGTCCCTCTTCTCAACAAGCCATATTAAAATAAATTAGTACGATGATGGCGTCCCATTAATAGTTTTCTTTAATAGTCACTGTAGATTAACAAGCCTGTAGAATGTTGGTCAGCACCTAGCTACCAATACCCTCCTTCCACACACACACACAGACTGTAAGCCACACTGTCTGGAAGAGGATATGTAAGGTACTAATAAATGAGGATTTGGCTCACTCAGAAAAGATAAAGTTTATACAATATGTAGTAACTTAACTTGGGATTTGTTTAGATTGCCATACAGTAGCCTTTACTAAACTTTTTCTGTAAGTATTTTTCAGCATTTATTATTAGGTTGGAAAAAAACGTGGTCATTAAATATTAGGAAAAATTAGATCGTTGGTATATCTATGTATAACTTCAGTGCCTTAAGGGAATAACACAGATGTTACCAGTAGGGTGGCAAATTTATTTATGTCCAGATTGGATTGTTAAATTAGTTAAACTTACTTTTCCTGAAGTCGGTAAAAACTTTACTTTACTTTTCCTGAAGTCGGTACAAACTTTAATAAATAGGGCTGAAAGACAGATGTTAACCACATGAATTCATATACTTTTTATATATTTTGTAAAATGTACCTGTATCCAGGCTGACCTATAAAAATTGTTACAGATTGAAAGCAGAATGATAAAAATTGTAATATTAGATCAAAAATCGGGATATGCTCCACTGCACAAACTACGATACCCCTCGTTTATGGTTAGTGGTTTAGTAATCTTGAATGGCAGATCATTAAACCATGGTATTAGACCAGGGGTCAGCAACCTTTACTATCAAAAGAGCCATTTTGCCTCCTCTTCCACTAAAGAAAAATAGTCTGGAGCACCCATTTGTACACGCCCCATGGTAGATTTATTTCACTGGTAGATTTTTTTCATTAGAACACGGGATAGGGAATCCCCCTCCTCCGCAGTGTCTTGGGAGGAAGGGGATCCCCCATAAGAGATCTCCCCGCGGCAGCCAAAGGGAGCCACAACTAGGAGGCTGAAGAGCCGCATGCGGCTCCGGAGCCGCAGGTTGCAGGCCCCTGTATTAGACACCTGTATTGATGCTTCATCAAGACCGTCACAATGATGATTATAGTCACCCATAATTTAAGGTCTTTACAAGGCTAAACAATACAGTATATAATAATCACAACATCTCTCTGTGAACATGGCCTAGCATGGTGAAAATTTAGGTAAGAAATTGTGTTTTTTTGGTAGATTTTTCAAAAAATAAATTTATAGGTTAGCTCTCAATTTTCTTTAACAAAGTCACAGACATCAAATCTTATGTCGCCACTCTGCCTGATTAGAAACAGATGAAGTTACCATATTCTCAAATCTGTGGCTATCTTATTGCTTTAGTTCCAACTTTATTTTACTAGATTTTCTTATTTTCAGATAGATTAGATACATGATTTTTATAGACATACTGTAAATATACAAAAAAATAGTTAAATGCAGCTACTATGTGGAAACTTATGCTAAAACAACTTTGGTTTGCATTGACGAGATGAACCCAAGAATACTTTTCCAATTTTAATGACCTGTTCCATTAGAAGGAATCAGTAAACACATCATGCACACAGTTTGTCAAATAATGATGCAATGTATAGGAATACAATCTCAATATTGGTAACCTTCTGGTCATGCCTAATAAAGACTAGTCATATTCATCTATACCACTAATGTACTGTATGTGTACTCTATATTGTAGTAACAGGTTTTATCTGGGTTTATAAAGCAACCGTACCATTGACTTCCTTCTTGCCTCAGATTTTGACCATGTGCAGTAAGCTTTGTTGCAATCATGTATCTGTATTTCAGTAAACACTAAAAGTTCTGGATCTATCAGTTTTCTGGCAGGGATTTTGAAATACATTTTCAAATTTTACACTGTTTTCTGGAGGCACCATTTATGCTTTGATGGCGTTGTACTGCAGAATCAGCTGTTGGGTCTAGCTTTTCCTCCACAAATTGAAGCTGTTCCAGTTTCTGAGAATGCTGTTACTGTCAGTCATTAAGGTGATCATCTTGACAGCCCATCTGCTATTTGGCTTCTTTTCGAAGGTACAGTAATAAAGAGGCACTATTTTGTTTAGTTGAAATTTTGTAAAACTGTTTTATTTATTTGGTGAACATTACAATTTCATTTGCTTTTCATTTAGTGTAATTTCATTTTTATATATACAGCATATATATCCTTCAAGTATTCAGCACTCCTCAGGCCTGGAGGATGCTGAATTTTTGAATGTCAACCTGTATTTAAACTAATAATAATCATATTTGTTTACAATACGGCTAATGGATTGTAAAAATAAAGGAATGGGAAGTAAAAAGGCCAGTGTTTTTCAGCCAGGGTTCTGTGGAACCCTGGGGTTCCTCCAGAGGTTGCTAGAGGTTCTTTGGGCAATAATCAGTTTGAGCCTTTCAGGTCAGTTTACCTCTGACACCAATTATCTATTTGGATAAGCTTATCACCCTTCCCTCTTGCCAACAATTGGGCAAATCATAGATAGGGATAAGGATTACCTGAGACCGGAAGTTTTTTCAAGGGTTCCCTCATGTTAAAAATATTGAGAACAGCTGCTCTAGGCTATTTTCACATGCACCACAGTTTAGCACTACCTGCTTTGATGGAAACAAAACACCTCAGGTTGTTTACACCTGAACTTCAAAAGCTGAAGCTCAGATGTATACACATTTTTGCTAAATGAGTCAACGTAGAACTCTAGCACTCACCTGCCTACTCTGTTTAAATGAAGATTAAATTGTAGGTGGACAGTATGAAGGCAAACAGCTCTTGTTCAAATATTTTATATAATATTTTCATTATTTATGGCTTTGCTTAAAAGGTTAACTGTGCTTACTTCTGATAATTACCTCTACAAGCTTAGTGATATGTTTGGGGGGAAAGGCAAGGCCCTTCAATCCTATGCATTATCTTGGAGACTTTTTAGTTATTTTTTCAGGGCTGGTGCTTCAGTTTTACACATTTTCACTTGGGTCAGATACTGTGGGGACTCAGTAGAAAAGTGCGAGCTGGTATGACTTAAAGCCTATGACTGCTTTTCAACATCAGTCTAACACTTTCTGTGACCTTGTATAAAACTGGTAACATTTTTCTTATATGAAGCTGCCCTTAGACATTAAAGGGTTATCAACTTTTATGAAATTTAATGTCATTCAGACACTGCCAAAGGCAACCATACTTATGTTCTATAGACTGCGTTTATCTCTTCATTAACGATGAAGAAAAATAGTCAATTGGATAAAAAACTTCAAAACAGGAGAAGAAAAATCAATGCAAACCTAGAATAAGATATGAATAGACTCAGCGTGAGTTGTTTCACTTCAATGTTTTTGTTGGAAATTCATTAAAAAAATAATAATGACTTCAAACCACTGATGTTTTTATGTTCTGTACATGTCTATTATTTCCTAAAAATCATGAGATATTGATGAGTAATATCAGAATGTAATCAACACTGTGTGACCCAGTTTAAATAAAAGCAATATAGATACGTTATGGCTTTATATAAAACCATACCCCTAAAGAAAAAAAATACCTTTTTAATTTATTGGTTTTAAGTCAAAAGTTTATTACATTATTATTTTTTTACATTTTATTTTGTATTTGTACACTTTAAACTAATACTTTATAATATTTTACTATGTACATAGAATACCAGAAGAGGTTGTATACTATTCACACTCATTAAGAGTCCAAGAGTCCCCGATTTGAACTATTGTAAATTTAAGTTTCAGCTTTTGAGCTCTGTAAACATGATATGTTCTGCAAAACAAATGACAGAATGAACAACACATGAAATACAACCTAGAGACCTAGGGACATGACTGATTTGCATAGTCTTAACGTCTGTGTAAACAAAGATAGACGTGTACAGTAATTCATAGAAATCTTTCATCAAATATACAGTAAGATAATGACTAAGTGCATTGACAGGTGGTATGTTAGGTTTGTACTCATTCATGGTAGATGTACAGCATGCATGCTTAGGCCTGCCAGAGAAAATGGCATATATGTGAGAGCCAATGGCAAACCTAATATACATTAAATAAAAATGTTTAACTATATAATCAAACAATTTTGAAACAAAAAGAAGCCTTGTCTTAGTCCTGAGACATTCTAGTCCGAGCTTTACAGGGCTAATATCTCACTGATCCTAATATACAGAACTGGGCTAACCAGCAAGCACAACCAAAATCCCACAAGCAGCAGGCACAACCAAAATATATATATACCCTAATAGAGTTTGGATGGACCCTGGACACGTGTATTTGTTGCATTGGAATGAGGGTAGTGTTCTAGTTTTATCCTATTTAAAGTTTGCTCATATAAAAAGTCTGCTCACATAATTCTGAAATCCTTTAAGTTATCCTAGTGTGTGACTGGTAAGGTTAATTGTGTACCAGCTGCACCTTCTGCATCCAAAAGCATTTGGGACCTTATCAATTGCCCTGAATCAAAACATATGGGTATTGATTTATTAAAGTATTTGATGATGTTTACTTACTATACTAACAGTAACAAAACAAAAAGGCAGCTATTCAAACAATGTATCATTAGTTTTAAAAAGCAAGTTGCTCACGGAAAAGGGAGATTCAATGATCAAACAGATTAGAAATGTTTTACATCACACTTATTAAGATTACCAGCTACGACTACAATTATAACATCATATAGACATTTGCAATGATCACTCCTAGAGATCAACATAGTCATTGATCACTGATCAATCACTGGATATCAGGTAGTAAATAATGATGAAGTATGCAATACTGGGTGTCTAATAATCATATCACATAAAATCTTTTACCGTTAAATTACTAGATGCTATTTATAATCTATTGCTGATCATTTACTGGGTCAAAATGTTACATAGAGTTTAATATAAATCAAACTATGGTGTCATAAAGCTTGTTTATCATCCAATGTGTATTAGACAGCAAACATGAGATTCTGTGCAGCCATATGATTATAAAAATTCCATCTGTGCTATGTTGTGCCATATTCTAAGCCTACTTACCGAAGAGACTGCTGCAGTGTTGTAGCTTTACCATTCAATCCTCCAAGTTTCTTCGTACACCCTGCAGTTGACAGATCTAACATTCATTTTCAACAAGATTTTGCAAAAATATGTGTCTAAAATCATGATTTTTCAAAAAACTCACTATAAATATGTTTTATGCGGTGCATTTTACAACTCATGAACCAATTATCAGGGGCAAGATCTATCTAGAGATTCAAGACATAGGGAATGATATAGTTGCATCTCAACACTTTGCTCATAAAAGTCTGAAATTGCTGAGAATAGGCACATGTCTTTCAGCAACCTGCTGTTCTTTGTAGGGGAGGTTCATTTTATTCTACACTCTCATAGCCTGTAAGAATGTGCCATGATGGCAAAAGAAAAAAGGAAAAGTAGCCTTTCTCTGTATCCTCAAATATCTCATTTAATAAGTGAGCCAGAACCACATTGCTTCCTGGACACTATAATTGGGACACAGCACGACTTCTTACCATGCTAGGAAAATAAAAGACCATCCAACATTAACAGATACATTGGCCTTTTTTCATTGTGGAAAGTCACAGGTCAGATGATTATTTCACAGCAGCAGTTTGAAAGAGATAGTACCTATACAGTGACATTGAATAATAAGCTCACTGAACTCTGCTGTCCACTGACAAAACATATTTTGCCCGTAAAATAAACTAACATTTTCAGTTCTGTACAGATTGGCAATATAACTTTAAATCATAATTTGAAGTTTTTAATATCAACAATATGAAAAAGTCTATATCATTATAGTATTGCATGCATCTCTTATTAAAATAAGCATTGATGTAGCACATGTTGGTGTCCGGTATATTTTAAAAATAGCTTTTGTGTAGAAGTGATTTGGTGCCTTCTATCCCCGCTAACTTTTTATGCACTGAGACATGTTTGCCCTATTCTGTTTTACCTAATGCAGATTTTATTTGGAATTTAATTCAGCTATGGAAAGATCTTTCATGTTTTGATTGCAATGCATATAGCTTAATATAGTTACTTGAATATTTAAAAGTTCAAATTTATCAAATATTTAAAAGGACAAAAGTAGCTTTTAAAATTATGGTTGAAACGACTCTCTGATAACATTTTTTTTACTGTAACAATAACACAGCTCAACAAAAAAAATGTTTGTTTTTGCCAATGATTTTTCAATATATTTAGTGTATTTCAGGTCTCCAGAAATTACATCAGTTTCATTGAATTGGCTCTAGTTCTTGTGATACAGAAATCAGAATAGACGATTTTACCAACAACAAATGGTAACACAGATTATTATTATCAATCTTTATTTACACCGATGTTTTGCATTTTATATATTAAATGTAGCAATTTTTTCATGAAACTTTTTTGCCTTCTTTGTATCCATACATTTTCTTTGTTTACAGAAATATATGTTTTCTTTAAGAGGAAGTTGTTTAAATGACCCTAATGTATTTTGCTACATTTGTGGTGAATATTCTCAGCAAAAACAGAGAAGAAACATTACAGAATTTGTGAAACAAGCATATCTTGCATATTTTGGTATTAAACTGAGGGACCGAGAAAAGTATTGGGCTCCCCATATGGTATACAAAACTTGTGTATAGTGTCTATGTCAGTGGAAACATGGAAAACTGAAAACTTTTAAATTTGGTGTACCTATGGTATGGCGATAGACAAAAAATCATCATAATGATTGTTATTTCTGTGCTGTTACTGTAAAAGGTTTTAATCGTTACAAGAAAAACAAGTGGGAGTACCCTGATTTGGAATCAGCAAGACCGCATGGTGCTGATGTTCCCATACCAGTGATCAGTACACTCCCTGATATTCCTGTTTCTGACATGGAGGATATACAGGCTTTGGAGTGTAATCCAGGAGTTAGCAGTGGAAGTGAATATCAAGAAAGTGTTTCATCAAACCAGCAGTTCTCTCAAGAAGAGCTCAATGATTTAATAAGTGACCTAAGTCTGTCAAAACAATGATCTGAACTTTTAGCATCCAGGCTAAAAAAAAGGAACTGTCTGGGACCCGAAGTTAAAACGGTTTATAGGACAAGAGAGGTGACACTCCTACCATATTTCAGTGAAGATGGAGACTTGGTGTACAGTTGTAACATCCCTGGACTACTAGCCCATATGGGGGCATCAGAATACCGAGCAGAAGACTGGCGGCTTTTCATAGACAGTTCCACTCAAAGTTTGAAATCTGTTTTACTGCAAAATTGCAACTGCTATGCATCATTTCCAATTGGTCACTCAACAAAACTTAGGGTGAGGTGTATGAAAATATCAAAATGGTCTTACAGAAGCTTTGTTATCATGAACACCAATGGTCCATATGTGTTAAAAGTGGACAGCAAAGTGGACACACAAAGTACCCATGTGTCATCTGCTTGTGGGATAGTAGAGCAAAGCAGGATGACTGGAAAAAAGTGACATGGCCTTCAAGGGAAAACATGAAAAAAGGTGCAGCGAACATCAATAATGAGTCAATGGTTGACAAAAAAAAATCATTCTCCCTCCACTACACATAAAGTTGGGATTAAAGAAGCAATTTGTTAGAGCTCTGAACAAGGACTGTGATTGCTTCAAATACATTTGTAGATTTTTCCCTGGATTGAGTGCTGAAAAAATTAAAAGCAGGAATCTTTGATGGACCCCAGATTCCGAAACTAATAAATGGTTTAAATTTCACAAGTTACATGACTGATACTAAAGCTTCTGCCTGGCACAGCTATCTCATGGTTGTCAAGAACTTGTTGGGTAACCATAAAGCACAAGATTATAAAGAACTGCTACTAAACTTGCTCTTAAACTTTAAAAAATTGAGTGCTACTATGAGCATAAATGTACACTATCTCCATAGCCATTTGCAAAAAAATTCCAGAAAACCTTGGCGATTTTAGTGAGGACCAAGGGGAGAGGTTCCATCAAGATATAAAGTTGATGGAAGAAAGGTATCCGGGCAGATGGCATAGACAGATGATGGCAGATTACTACTGGAGCCTTCAACGTGGTTGTCCTGATCATCAGCATCTTTCTGCCTCTATACATTGTGCGAGATTAGCATCAAATGCACTTGCTGCAGAAAGGTACTTCTGGAAAACACAAAATTTTGCCTCCTGGCTTACTCTGTGGTTCCAACAGACCTCAAATTTGGCAGACCTTCTTCCAGCCCACAGGCTTCACACAGCCTTTCCTACTGAGACACTCCCGCCCTCAGGCTGCAACTACCCAGTCTCAAAGGCAGATGCCTTTTTATCGTCATCTACCGGTCAGGTATTTCAGAGCCATTCTCAATTGCTTGCCTGGCAAAAGGGAGGATTGCCTGGCCCACCCGATCCCTCCGGGCTTGGATATAAAAAAAAAAAAAGCTTAATTTCTGTAGCAACGCATTTACCTATGGCCCTATCCAGGCCCTTTAATCGTTTTTCTGGGGGTAAAATGGGGTAAATGATGCCAAATACGCTCTGAATTTGTCATCATATATTTGATTCTGTCACAACATACAGAACAGTTTATAAAGTAGATGTGAATTCAAATTGTCAACATTGCATCAATTAAGCCTAATTCTAACCCTAAATACTCTACCTTCCGAATAATGATGATCTTCCTGACATGGCTGTGCTTAGGCATTGTTGTTCTAAAGCCTCATAGTTATGTATCTGAATTGCGAGATCTAAGTCACTGCTGCCTCTAACTGCTATTTTTAGGCAACTTGAAGTGATATTTAGCAATTTCAGTTCTAATTTGCTAATTGTTCTCAAGGCTGATGAGCAAGTTGTACTTTAGGACATTCAATGCAAAAATCTCATTGCTTCAGCTTAATACATTGAATGCTTTTTCTGACTACTGCTTCTTCAACATTACCAAACTACCAAAGTCAGCATCTACAATACAGGTTCTTAAGTTTAGCAGAGAAAAAATGCTGGAAGGGAGGGTGGCACAGAATAGGGCAATGCTCTTGTTTCTTGAAATGTCTTTTGTGTCTTGATGTTTCTCTTATGTAATCATGGATTGTCAGAATGGTAGCAGTGACAAGCCCAGTGCTCATTTAGCATTGTAGAACAGCACTGTTAGATAACCCTATACCAGCCTTTCTCCGATTCTCATTATGGGGAAACCTTGAAATTACGTTTAGATCTTCAGGGAACCTCTTCTATAATTACTATATCCACAGCTCACAGTATATCAACATAGTGGGGAGTGGGAAGAATGCCCCTAATATTGGTGGCCAGTTGGAAGAATGTCACTTTTACAGATAGCTTAAAAAGTTTTTGGGGTAACTGACCTGAGAGGCACAAATAATCAAGAAACACTTAATAAAGCCTTCTCCATCCTCTCCTATATAGCATACCTATATGACAAGCAATTTTTTTATCAACATATACCTTTTAGACATTACTATGTGTGTGTTCTAATACTTTGTATAAAAAAGCACATTTGTTGTCCAAGAAATAATGGGGTTTGCAAGTTGTATGGATTCCTGCTGTTTGTTATATAAAATATGTTTTTAATGTATATGGCATTGGGCTATTTACATATGCAACTGGCAAACACATTTTGAAATGCATTTACTGTTTGTAACTGTTATGTAAATCAGAGAAATATTTCTTTTTTTTATTTACAAATCACATCACATAAAATAATAAAAATAGGACCTCAGATATCTCTGGTGTCATAGATTTCTTATTATCAGCCATCACAAGCTTTCAGGATGCAAAACCGTTTGTTAAGATTATGTTCAATAAATTAAAGTGCAATTCGTTTTTCCCAGCTATGCAGCTTTTGATATATTTTTGGAATATTCTCAGTAGACTAATCCCTGAACACGCCTGGTTTCTACCTAGCCGATTTATTTTCACATTTATGGTGTTCTTCATACTTTTGTCACTTCAGATTTGTTTTCAGATTCACCAAGCAGAAACTCAAACACTGATGTTGATTTATGAAACAGATCTCTGAAAAAGCTCATGCAGATTTTCTGCCTCAACTAAACCCTCAAGGGCAGATGATATCAAACAGGCACTGTGTTCATTATATACATTTCTCCATTCATTTAGACATGGCAGAGGTAATATTGTGACAAGCCATATTGAAAGAGAGCACTGGCTGCTTCATTGAAGTAACATCACTGTTGAATCAATATATGAAGAATTTTCCTGTTATGCAAAGGTACGCTGGATGTTTACGGGTCATACAAAAGAAATATATGTATCACAGCATATAGGTGTCATTGGGGCTACATATATATTTTCAAACGTTCAGTTTAAATTAGGTGCATAGTTATTCCACCTGATTTAATTCTTTTTTCACATGACTGGTTTCTAACTAGTACAGAATCATTACAGAATACAACATTTTTTGAATATTTTCTTATACATACACAGAGTAAATTTTGACTTATATGACAAAAGTTCCCTTTTTTAGTTATACTTTCAATTCATCAGCAACTCCCCGATAACTCACCTCATACTTTCTCTGATCTCATACTTACCTAGCCATGCATCTTTACATCCACATATGAGTCCCATAGGCCGCTGCACAACAACTCGTACAGCTGTAAACTTTCCCAGCTGGCACTCATTTGTTACAAAGGAAAGGTAATGTATTTTTGCCATACTATGGCCTATCAATACAGATAATGTGAATCAATACAAATGTTGGGAATCAGCCATGGTAGTTTACAGCGGTGTCGACTATGTGGCCATCTATGGTCTTCACAGAGTGGGTCTAGTGCAATTGTGTAAAGGTAAGTGTAAAATATTGGGGAGGTGCTTTCTTTGCAACATTTACTCTCATTGCTTCTCCTTTTCATGACCGATGAAAGTGCTTATTGTGTTTTAACCCACTTTGCTTCAAAAGCAATACATTTAGTTTTCATATGGAGTACAGTTTTAAAAAACTCCACTGGCAAGTTCGTCCATACTGACCCCCTTCCTTCTCATAGTTTTGTTAACATGTCCACAATTAAGTGGGAAGCACAAAGGAATTAATAAATGTTGACTGAGCAGGCTACTCCTGTAACCTCAATTTAATTTAATTTTTATGGAGCTCTTATGTTAAGGTTCTGCCTATTAGTAATATTAATCATAGAAAAATGTGCAAAACTTTAAAAGACACAAACTGTTCAACTAACAATAATCAGAAATTTCAAAAAGTATATATATATATATTGGAGTGGGGTGTAAGGTGGTGAGGGTTACAATTTTTGTACTTGAAAGATTGCAGGTTTGTCATCTACAGCACCTAATAATTTTTCAGCTCTGCATAATATGTTGGTAATAGTGATAATAATAAAAATAATTACACATGCTGGGGTGCAGCAACATTCAGGAGTGGGCAACATATGACAGAGCATACAGAATTCAGCAGTAACATAGTGAGTACATTATATTCTCCTGACCGCCATACTCAATGCCATCACTGTACACCACTGGTACATTACATACTCTTGTGTTTTTGCATTCTGAATACCTTAGTTGTTATATAGTAATTATATATTCCTGATCACATTGTTAATTGTCAGTAGTTGGTTTTAAATTGTCCCTGGCTTTTTAATGAAATGTTAGCTGTCTATATTCTACATAATAGAAGAGTTCAATTTTTAAAAACAATTGTACTAAGGATTATATCTGTCTGTGAAACTATTGTCTCACAAGCTAATTAAAAGACGCTGTCACCATCCTTTGTGTATGATTTCTGAAAACAAGTAAAACAGGTATATGTGAACAATTTAATTTAATTGATTATCTTTTCATTTTAGAAGCTATGCAAAATTACTAAGAATCTTACACTAACAGAAATGTTGGCTCCTAATATCTTCAAGCCACCCCATTGCTATCATGGCTTATGCGGATAGTTCTTGAGCCGATTGTATAAACACAAGTGTTTTAATCTTTCTGCAAAATGTATGGAAGTAATGAAAAAGTGACATAAAAGATCAAGTAACACTCTTGTAATGTTACAACATAAAAAATTCAAAAATCTATAAGTATTTATTTTTATTCTGCTTTTTCCACACCTACCTACTCTAGTGTTGCCAAACTCTGTTCCTAAAGGTTCCCTAATTGGGTACATTCAGCCTAACCTTTTCTCCCTAACCTGTCTGTCCCTGGCCTACCTCTTTCTTTCATTGGATTTCCCTTCTTTCAATCATGAACACTCAGAATTACATGTAGGTATTAACTGGGGGAGTGTGCAGCTGCCTAAGTACACCAAATCCTTCAGATCTACAACAGGTACAAGGGGGAGATCGGAAGCCAGGACAAAGAAAATTAAAATAGGGGCACAATTTTTTGACACTGCTAAAAAGGGGCATATAACACTATGCTATTGCTAGTCAGGGACAGAGCTCGAAGCTGACAGGGACAGATGGAATTTACTAAAATACATACATAAAATTGAAATCACAGAGATTATTTTCAGTGACACGTTGGGGTTTTTGTCCTATTGTTACTAATAAAATTTACACATTTGTCTCATATTTTGCCCCTTCAAAAAGTGAAATCACGGCAATTATTTGCATTTTTGACCCAACTAACCCTCTTGGGTCTGAATCCAGTTTTTTTTTTTTTTTTTCCAACTGTCTTTATTGGTTTATAATTTTACAAATACAATCAAACAAACAATATTAACCAATGGGGGAGTATAGGGGAAAACATAAAGCAGGAGGGGAGGGGGAGCACTAGAACAAGTTCAAGTTCAACCATTTTAATCTTGCAGCAGTACATGAGGACTATTGGCTCGAAATATTAGTAATATACCATGTAGAGTATTAAAATGGTTGAAGGATCGATGTGCGTTCTGAGTGAAATTCTCGAGCGTTTACCTGCCCATAGAAATTTCGTAAAAGCTCTATTAAGAGCATTGACATCTGCATGCCTCAGTAGAAGGGGCAACGTCTGCATAGGGTAAAGCAATTTTGAAAAAGACATCATCTTTACCAGATGACACCGGCCTAGAAATGACAGTGGTAAATTTTCCCATACTCCTAATTCCCTTTGTATTTTGTTAATCAAAGGAGGATAATTTAAGGTATACAAGGAAGAAGGTGACTGACCAACATGAAGGCCTAAATATACTATAGAGTGCGGTGCTATTTTAAATGGTACATGTGCCCTCCATTTGTCAGCAGCCTCAATAGATCTGGCTAAGGACAATATCTCACTTTTATCAAAGTTTATTTTCAACCCCGAAAAACTTTCATAAGTGTGGAATACCGATTGAATAGTATTACTATCGCTTCTAGGTGAATCCAGTTTTCATCAAACTATTGGAGGCAGGAGCGAGGGCACCAGCACCACTACCAAGCACACCACCAGTGAGTTTGGCCTCTTTAACAAGGTCACAAAAGGCAGATTCATCCCAGCCAAGCCAGTCATTCATCATCTCATTCACAGCAGGGAGATGAAGACAGTGATACATTATTTTGAAGCCATGGTACCTCTACTTACTCCAAAGCACTCATATCTATTCTATCTGAGGCCAATTGAAACTCAGTTGCCTCTATTTATGTCCATCAGGAAATTAGGATTAGCAGTTTGTGCAAATTACTAGAAACAAGAGTTGATGCGGTAGAGAAACTGATTATGTACAACAATGCATTCAGAGGAACTAGAGTGCAGAGGAGGAGAGCATTAATAGTGGCACAACTGGTATTGATTGCTTCTGCAGCTGTTTCTGCAGGTGGTAGTAGTGGTGGGGCTGCTAGTGGAAATAGTAGTGGTGCCCGTTGGCAGCAATGATGGTGCTGCTAATGGTGGTAGTGGTGGTTGATTAAAGAAAACACGCCTTTGTCATACTCTGGGTCAAGGTCAGACAATGATGATGATGTTTTGCTGGACAAGACATTTGAACTTCAAGTTATGAGGGTTTAGTTCATCAGGTCTACCCTGTATGGACATTTTTTGTGCTCACTCGTGACAATAAATATTTTAATATGTGCACATGAGCACAGGGTAGGCGATGGGCAACCAGTCACACATTATACAACATCTCTTTCAACCAGCACCACCAATCTTTCACCCAGGTTTCAAAAAGGTAAAAATCAAATGATGGTCCTGCTATTCCTGATCATGTTGTTGTTGCTGTTGTTGTCCATAGGGGTCAATCATTTTCAGGGCAGGAATTTTTGTGCTATAAATCTACATGAAGGGCCATCTTCACTCTTCTCACAGTGCCTCATATGTTAGAGTTCTCCAAGGCTGAGAGGATACTGTTTCATCAGTGAAGCTGGGTGATCCAGCAAACCTGGATCTAGCATTTGCTAGCAAATGACTTTAAAAAATCTGTTCCAGGTTTCTTGGATCATCCAGCTTCACTGATGAAAGTATATCCAACCTTGGGGAGCTTTATTAAATAAGGCCCACAGAGTCATCTTCCTCTTCCTCCTTCTCCTTCTTTTTCTTCATCTTGTCATCAGTCCTCCACTAGAGAATTTTGGCCAGGAAACAGAAGAATTCTCACAGCTCCTATGCCAACTAAACACTCTTCTGACCAAGCTACTGGTGGTACAGTTACTGCTGCACAAATTGGTAAATGCCAGCTCCTTTTAAGAACTGATAAAGTGTTCTTTACCCACTGAAAGATAACAAGCAAGTGTTATTTTTTAAACCAAGCCATCACTGCAATCTACAAAAATGTAGCCAGTATTGTTCATTTGCAATATTGCACTGTGTAGCCAGGACCATGCAATGCCATATACCTGGAGCAGTGCCTACGGAAAGTGGCAGTAAATGTAGTCAACACCATATTTTGCAAATGCACTGATACATTCATACGGCAGGTTATGGTATCACCCAGCAGAGTGGTCAGGTCTCCAAAATCTTACTCGCTAATAAAAGGAGCAGAGAGATCATGTTATGCCTACAATGGTTAACCAAGAAATACTGTAGGTGGAGGAAAGCAGTGCCTGATGAATTGCCATCAGCTATAGGATTGCTGTACACTGTTCCTATCAAAATGTGTTTAGCATCTTATCAGTGTTTTACCATATCAGTTTCACCTAAACTATTAGCTAAACAAAATGAGGAACAGATGTTGATCCTCAATATTAATAAAAATGTCCATATGTAAGTCCTAATCGTCAAATATTGGCCTGTCACAAGCAAAATCCCTTTTGGATATTAAACAAGAAACTCCACTCTTGATGAAGAACACAAATCACAAATACTTGGCACTTACTATCATTTTGAACAGCAATGTTACTATTTCCATTTCTTTGTTTATTGGTGGAAAAGTACCTATGTTATTTGTAACTATATCTCTAAAGCACAAAAACACATAAACTGTTCCGGCCACTAAGGTTAATATTGCCCACAGGCATGAATTTCTGCAGTTACAATTGATTACGGATCATAGCTTTTCTGTGAACTCTCCTGAACAGACTAGTTAAATACAAATTTTACTTTTGTTTTACTAACAATCACATCATTAGGGGAATTGAGAGAAAAAAAATAAACCATACATATACTATATATACATTTGATCCAGAGGAAGGTGAATAGAACAGTGATTGGCTTTCTGTTTTTCCCAAATTAACTCTTGTTAAATCACTAGGAATGATCATGTAATTATAGCAGGCCAACCCTCTTACTTTGAATTCTCTAAGATGGCTTGTTTTCATCTATATTAATATTATTATTTTTACACAGTATTTATATAGCGCCGTCATATTACACAGCGCTGTAAAAAGTCCATAGTAATGTCACTAGCTGTCCCTCAAAGGGGCTCGCAATCTAATGTCCCTATCGTAGTCATATGTCTTTATTACAGTCTAGGGTCAATTTTTTGGGAAAGCCAATTAACCTGTGGGAGGAAACTTGAGGAAACCCACACAATCACAGGGAGAACCTGCAAACTCCATACAGATAGTGTCCTGGCCGAGATTCAAATCTGGGACCTAGCGCTGCAAAGGCCAGAGTGCTAACCACTGAGCCACTGTGCTGCCCATCTATAGAACCAAAATAGGTAGGCATTTAACATTCTGGCAATAAATGTTTTTTTTCCCACTAACTGATTAGAACATTGCATTGTTTATTTAATTTTAAAGGCTCCTATCAAGATTTCTAAGTAAATAATATTCTTCCTCAGGTAATTGTTCTACTTTCTTGGCCCCACACACATAGCCGGACACACTTTAGACCTGGTATTTTCTAAACTCTGCAACCTC
>NC_092860.1:101398498-101405828 GCF_032062135.1 Pyxicephalus adspersus
CGGGGCAGGGTCCTCGCCTCCTGTATCACTGTCTGTATTAGTCTGTCATTTGCAATCCCTATTTAATGTACAGCACTGCGTAATATGTTGGCGCTATATAAATCCTGTTTAATAATAAAAATAATAATAATAATACTTTCTGTGAAGACACAACTTCTATTAACAACTGTAAAACAATAAAGACATTCACGAAGAAAACAAGTATTCCCAGTCCTTATCTCTTTTTGTTGACATATTTGGATATTGGAATCTGTACTCTGAAAGCTGCAGAAATTTCAAAGTCATCACATTTCCCAAATTTTTCTGGTATTTCCATATATTTACCCAGACATATACTAAGCTAAGCAAAAATCATGCATAAGCCCAAAGCAGCCAATAGAAAAACATTAGTAAAAGTTACATTTTGGTTGCTCTGTTATGTAACATATGCAGTTTGCTTTCATCTACCTGAATAATGCCAAAAATGAACCCTACACACCTCAAAATAAAATATTGCTCCTGGATCATGTCTGGATTTAATAGATACAACAATTTATGTCATAGGCTTCTTAAAATCTAATAAGAAATCTTTTCTGGAAAGCTCATTTATTCTTATGACAACTGCAATGCCCCACAAACTAATCAGAACATATTTATCAGGGGAAAAATAACAGGGAAGAAGCTTTCTAAAGGAAAGTGTTTTTTTTTTCTATTATCATCATTATCATTAAAAATAATTAAAAATTACATTCACCAAAACAATTACATTGTCTTTCCATATATCAGTAAGTTATGATGCTTTTATATATAAAGCTTTTGGCTACATGTAAAAAATAACATGATGATGACATAAAGTACAGCAGAAATTGTGTGAATATGATCTAAAATTTGCAAAGGAACAGTTGAACATAAGAATTGCAGCTGATTGATCTATGAACTGCTTCTAGCACATTTGGGATTTTACTCTATGCTTTAATACAGATTCTTATTATTAAAAAGTAGAGCAGAGCAGACCTATAGCTAAATGTCATTCATTCTTTTTAGTCATTTTTTTTTATTATTCCTATAACTAGTACTATAGGTTAAGAATTTCATATAAATCTTTGTGCTTTGATTTGATGGTAACTCAAGGGAAATTATTATGAAGGTTTTGCTTCCAATGAAATAGCCAATATGGATAGAAATTTCATTAGTACTTTTGAGAAGGAGAATAGGTCAGGATCAAATACAAAATAGTAGATAGTGAGTCTCAGAACTTAATGCAGAAGAAGAAAAGCAACAACTTCATGTTGTTTCTTCTGACCTTTTTCCTGAACATTGCACCGTTTTAAATGACATGATTTGCATTCCTGTATATAAAATATACACGACTGGCACTTTAGTACAAAGAAAACAATGAAAAAAATACATAAAACACATTGAATGATTTTTGATGCCAGGCTTTGTAGATCAAGACACCTGTGCTGACATTGATGCAACTCCTCAGGTAGTAAACATGTATTTCTTTTCTCTACTTTGTTATATTTGGCAAGCAATGCTCAATAGTGGGCTTACCTTGTACCACAACTGATAAGTTTGCACAGTCTCCTAACAATCAAATATGTATGCAAATAATGTTGTACAGGACAGCCCGGTAGTTATTCTATCATATATAAAAGCAGAAGAGACTATTGTTTAATCCTGCGATCCTCTTTTCTGACCAGACACTGGAAATGTCCACTTCATTCTGAGGTCTTTCATCCTGGACTGGAAGAATCAGTTCTGGACTACTGTAAGCCAAGCCTGTGTGATGGTGTTCTCCGTAGTGGGTGAGTAAATTACATGTGATATAGAAGAAGGGGAGTAGGAGGTTAGGAAGCTATCCAGCTCAGGATTCAGGAAATAAACTCATAGCACCTTACTACTGACCCATTATGTTGCATTGTAACATTTTAATGCCAAAGACAAAGCTCCTATTGACAAGAAAAGACAAACTGCACATTTTTGTTTTTCTTGAACAGCATTGGTGGCTCAATAAATGCTCTCACTTGTGGCCTGCAATTCGTTTTAAAGCGAAATAGTGAAAGCATTAAAAAAACAAAAGTTTAGGCTGCTATATTTTAGTTTTCCCTGGTTCCTCCTTTATCTTTCTATTAATGTGCTAATGAAATAATAAAAAAAGGGCTTTGAGTTTCTTATCATGTCATGATACATGTTATATATAATTTACACAGAGGCATTGTCACCACATTTCTGCTCTATAATGCAAGCAGATCATGGCTGGTTGGAGGGACCAACAGGTCCCCTTCATAGGTTAGTGCATTTGTATGGTGATGCGGCTGCAATGCAGTCCTTCCTCACATCAATGCAACCACATGGCCAAAAGCGACTTGGTGTGACTTGGTGCGTTCTAGAACCAAGCCTCGTTCCAGAGCCACATGTACAAAATAGTACCCAACTGCACTCATTCACTTGACCACCCTGAGAAATGACCATCGTGATCAAAAGAACCAAAATCCAATAACTGAAAGGGGTGATCAGTGATAGTAACCCTGAGTGGTAAGGGCTACATGATGTAGTGTCACAGATCCCTGCAAGTCTCACCTTGCACTCCCCTGCTGCCAGCACCAATTCTGCTTCAGGATCCCAGTTCACTTCCTAGTCCAGGTCATATGACTCTCTATCAGCTGCCCCTATGCCTCAGAGGACCAGAGTTTTCTTTAGATGCACTCCATCTGCTGGCAGGTAGGCATGCAAACAACACCTGAGCATATTTCATCACCAGCACTCCCTCCGTTGCTGGTGGGTTAGGAGTCTGCAGCTCACATGCCTAACCATTGCATGACACTTCGCTTTTATTAGAAAGTGGCTGGCAACAGGAAGTTGCCTGGACAAGGAGTTCCCTTTGGTTCTGCGTCTCCTGTCCCTGATTTGCTCTTGTACGGACCCCAGCTTGACTCCTGACTAGTGTTGGTCGACTAGCTCAGTGTTCAAATTGGCAGCTATTCAATCGAATAGCCCGATTTTTTTCAGGTGATCGAATGCCGAATTCTATGGGGGGGAAATTCAGGTTTTTTTTCGTGACTGTGTAGAACTACAGCAGCAACCAGGGGAGCGGAGCTGTAGTATGTGTTCTTGGATAGAAATTCTCTAAGAACACAAACTACAGTTCTGCTAGGGCTGCAAGAGCAATCAGGGGAGCGGAGCTGTTAGCTCTTGCAGCCCTAACGGAACTGTATGAGACACCAGGGCCTGTGACACTGCGAGGATGATTCCCACGGCTGCATTCATTCTGAGCACAGCTGTGGGAATCCTCCTGTCAACACTACTCCTGACTATTCCTGCCCAGACTTTTGGCCTGTCTGACCACTCTCTGTCTCTCCCTCTGGCACCATGCTTTGTTCCTGCTAGTCAGCAGTCACCAGCCTCTGCATGCATGGAGGCCACAACCTAGTAGCAGCCTCACAATATCTTAAATATCTTCTAGGGGCTCTGGAAAAGACCAGGCTGTTGCTTATACTCTGCGCCCCGTGCACCACTGTAACTACTGGGCTGGTGACATGGAGGGTCCATCACCCTGCCCTGTGGACCAGTGACATCCTATCCCGGTGGTATTTGTTAGTTCGTTTTAGTTAGGGTATTATATAGGGGAAAGTAAATGTATAAATATATATTTTTAAAATACATTTTTATGGGGTTTTCAGACAATAAAATCCTTACAACAACATACATATCCAGAAAGTTTGGTATAAAATGAGCAAATAATACATAAAAGAACAACAGAAAAAAATAGAGAAAATAAATAAAAATTGTTGCCATTCAGGAAAATATAGATTAGAAGTAACTTTAATAAATATAAATGTTCAACATATAGATCTACCATCTTACCAGTAGCATGTAATTGTATAAGCAGTATCTTTTAACCTGTTACAAAATTAGGATACACTTATAAGGAAACTTCTAAAGAGTGATACCATACAAAAGAAAAACAATATACATATGTTTTATTGTTTACCCTGACATACATTATAAATGCTTTGTTTGTCAAAGGATCACAAGTTTTAATGCTGAATCTTTTATTTAGTGTGTGAAATAATTTAGGTATGTACTAAAATCTAGTACTGTGCTATACAAATTGATATGTATGTGCCTAACGCTGTTTGACCCTTTTGTTACAGCAGAATGCATATATATGTCAATGTAAAAGGAAGAGATGATTTCTATCCTATCTTCTGGCAATAGTTGGAAATGGCAGAGCACTCTTAACTTTTTTATAACCTTTGTTTAATCAGAATGATTAGGACAGTTAAGCTAAAATGTTACTTTCCTCCATCTATTCAAGGATAAAAAATGCTAAAACAAGATTGAAGAAGACTCAAGGGAAGAATCAAAGAAGAAATGAAATGTCTTACAATGAAATCATAATCTGGAAATTACAATTCTGATCTTGACTTTCATGCAGAACCAAGCAGCACAAGCATAAGACTCGGAAAACCTAATGAAAACATTACTATTTGCAAGTCAGGCAAACATAATTAACTACTCCGGAACTCCGGAAAAATAAAAAGTGAATGCAGTGTTTCCTGCTTTGTTTTACTATAGAAGGCCAATAAAACTAAGATGTAGGCAACATTTTTATTGTAAGTACTGCAAAATTGGGCTCTCTTAAAGTGGAACTGCAACCCCAATGTAACATACTGTGTATATATATATATATATATTTATATATACATTCTAACTTCTAAGACACATTTACAAAAATCTAGTTTAAAACAAAAGCTTCCCTTAAAAAAGAAAACAATATTTCAAAGTCTCTTCTAAAATAAAGTGTAAGTCAGTTTTATGTTAATATATCAACTTTGCTTTCACAAAATGCAGTGCCTATAAATTTTACAAGGGTAAGGCGTTGACATCGCTATTGGTTTCATTCATGCATATTTACATTTTTCTCATAAGCAGAAGGAGCAGAAAGGTCAGTTTAATGTCTGGCTAACAAATCTACAAGCAGGAAGGAAAGGTTACCAGACAGAAACATAGTGTTAATAATGTATCTAAAAACACAGTGGGGACTGCTAATAAAATGAAAATATGCTACAGGAAAAAAATATAAAAAGAACAGTAGTGACCAGTCAGGTAGAAAACAATTTCCAAAAAAATCCTGAGGGAAAAAATGTTTTCTTTGTCAATATACTTCTGCCAAAACTGCTTACTATAAAATAATAAACAAGCTTCTGTGCTGGTGATCTTCTATACTGGGCACGTAGAGATCCATCTAGAAACTTGTCACTGATGTCTGTTGCTATAACAGAACTTATCAGCAGTGATGGCTCTACAACAACATTTGGTTTTTGTCTGAGGAAGCTTATGTTAAATCCTTTTTTGAATGATTTGTGTTGGTTATCACCTACACAGGTGTAGTTAAGACCCTACCGTTAACAAACCTTTTCAGGCCTTTGGTAAAGTCATTTAGGGTATTATTGCAGTTTTTGAAGAATTAAAAAAGAAAGCATACTGCCTAATTTTCCTTTTCTCCTGTCAGGGCAAACAATGTCATTTGTATTTTGTGTGGTCTCACTACAGCTGATCATTTCTGTATTGCTGACTTACTTTGCTGTGTTCTACACTGTGTATCTTTGTGAAGATGGCTATCTACACAAAGCCATTTGCCTTTGCTTATTCATGTTGGACCTGCCTCCCTAATGATTTATTGTCTGTTGACTTCTACGGTAGAAGAGGTTGATGAAGCACAGATCAAAAAAATTATCGAAGCAGGAAGATCCTTGCACTATAGGTCCTCAGGTCCAGTTTTCCCTGCAGTAAGGAGGACAATGAGCAGGACATTATCAGCATCATCAAATTTCATGAGATTAGAGATCTACTTGTGGTAGATTTACAACTGTATGGTTTAAGCACAAAAAATAACCATGCTTTTCAAGATACTGTTTAGGCATACTTAACATTTCTAGATGTTTCCTATCACTAGATAGTGATATATTTACTTTTCTAAGTTCTTGTGTCTTCTGTGCTGTTTTTCACATTAATTAGTCTAATGCTATATCTCTTTGTTTATTCAGAACCCTGTCTGAATTCTGCCTCAAGTGTAGCCTGAATTCTTTAGAATTGTGTGAACCAAAACATCTCCTGCTGCCTAAAACCTACAGTAGAAAATGGGTTAAGGCTGTAGAAGTCACTGTGGTTGTTTGCATCCTCTCACATTGGGCCTGATTTATTAAAGCTCTCCAAGACAGATGAAGATAGGCTATTTTTACTAACATTTTTACAAATTATCCAACTTTTAAAAACACTTCTTAACTTTACAAAGTTTGCAAAGCTCTAGATGCCAGCAGGGGCCTGGCACATTTTTTAACTGATGTGGACATACCACCTTATCCAAAAATATTGGAAACGTGACATTACTATGACGGTCTCTCTCATACCCCTGAAGAAGCCAAAGAGGCAAAATGTGTCAGGTCCTGTGACCTTCTACCACTCTGCAATTCTAGTGTTAAGCAGTAATGAGAGAATCTTGTCGAGTAACATTATATATGTGATTGGTATCACAGCAACTCTTTTTTTCTTTGTGTACTTATGACTTGTAATAGCCATAATAGTATTGTGTTTATCTGTACCACAATGTGATCTCAAAAACTTTCTTCTATAAAAAAAAAAAAATAGCCACACTTAAAACCCCTTCTGTAATTTTTTTCAAATCTTGTTTCCTTTTAAGGGGGTGTCTATCTTTACTCTTATTGAGAAGTACCATACCCTGCCTCAACAATATCTATCTATATTATTAATGTTTTTGGTTTAAACTTTATGTGCCTAATCAGTAACAAAATACAAGTGACTCCCTGCCTTTAGCTAAAGCCAAGGATTACACCAAAGTGTGTATCAATCTAGTTGAAACCATCTGTACACTTGCAGAATGTTTTCTAGGCAAATGTGTTTCATGTTAGTTACCTTAATTAATATGGTATTGTATTTCGGTAAGTTGAATGGTTGAAAACAGCATAGGTGAGTAAGTAAAAAAATCTAAATTAAATAATTATTAATATATTGTTATTATTTGCTTTCCTAACATCTGTTACATTATTGTATATTGTTGCATTATTTTTATGATAATATATTATTTTTTATCCTGGTATTGTATATAACCATTTTCTGAAAAGATTTGCTATTTGCATGACTATCCTATTGATCTCAAAGCTTCAATATTTTCTGAATTAACAGAAGTATGTTTGTTCCAGGTCAGTTACTTAACCACCTGAGCGTTACACTGATGTCTAGATTTCTGTACCAAAAGCGTTACAGGCTTTCATGAAATTTTTTTTTTTTAAATTGTAGACCTGTAACTTACAGAAATATGTCCGAA
>NC_092860.1:101406623-101461700 GCF_032062135.1 Pyxicephalus adspersus
TATAGGAGACGGCACCCGACGCTGGAGAGGGAGATCGACGCTGGAACACGGACCCGACGCTGAAACACGGACCCGATGCTGGATGAGCACAGCGGGACCAGGCAAGTGAGATTTGAATATAGTCGGAAAAGTATGGGGTTATTGATAGTTGCAAATATTTTTTGCACGGAAAAGTACGGGGTTAGCGGTTGGGAGGTTAAAGAAATTAAAGAAAGAAAAGTTAAAAAGTTAAAAGTTAAAGAAAAATGCATCCAGAGAACCAGCATTGTTAGCGTAACGTTTGAATTAAAATCTGCTGTTTCTCTCTTTACAGGTTTTCTTTAAAAACGTAAATCTATGTGAAATAGAAGTCCTATGTATATATAGCATATAGCAATATTCATCTTTTTGGTTTGTACAAATACTGTTTATACTTTATTTTTATGAAGAGAGGTCAGGTATCATTTCATCTGCTGAGCAGAAGGTGAATTGATAGTGATATTTATGACTGCCTGGGCCTGAAACAAACAATCTTTATTTTTATCATCTTCAATAATACCATTTCACCTTCCAGGACTCGTATCAGATAATTACTTCCTTGTGGTAGTTTAATAAAAAATATCTAATCTTTTGTTCCTTGTAAAATACAATTCATACTCGTTTACAAGTTTAAAAGCTATCTGTTTCTTATTAAATACAATTTAACCTAGGGACAAAAATCTTTCATCAATGAGACAATGGTAGCATACTTAAAGTAGCTTCCTTTTCACTCTGCTTAAAGACAAAATATTAAAAATTACACGCTTATTTTGTTTATTTAGCTATTTACCAAACGTTATTGATCTGGTTCAACAATACCAGCAAAACTGGATATGATCAAAAAAAATTGATGAACAAATTATTAGGCTGGCTGCAACCTGTGATCTATCAAATATCTAGTATTAGTACTTTTTTCACTCTAAAGTTTAACTACAAGTTACTACACTTGTGCTATACTACAAAAGATTGGGCATTCTGTTATGTAATTCACTGTTCACATTGTTATAAAGGACCGCTGGATCCAATCAGCAGTGGTTATTAATTTACAGGCAAGGAGCCTCTGGTCCAAGATGGAGTACAGGTTTCCATGTATTACTGATACAGAACACATGTCACAGCTCCTCTAGGGCTGTGGGAACAACCAGGAGAGCGGAGCTGTCAGCATAGTAAAGCTCCGCTGACTGCTCTGCTCCCTGATTGGCTCAGGAGAGGGAAATCCTGATGATGCCTGAGCTGTCAGCAGGATTTCCCTTTTCTCAGCCAATAAGGGAGCAGAGCAATCAGCGGAGTTCTGCTATGCTGACAGCTCCACTCCCCTGATCACTCCCGCAGCCCTAGAGGAGCTGTGACATGTGTTCTGTATCCGTAATACTGCGGGAGTGATCAGGGGAGCGGAGCTGTCAGCATTGTAAAGCTCCGCTGACTGCTCTGTTCCCTGATTGGCTGAGGAAAGGGAAATCTTGATGATGCTTGAGCTGTCATCAGGCTTTCCTATTTCTCAGCCAATCACAGAGCACTAAAGATGAATGGGCACAAGTCGCCCCATTCATGTCTAGTGCTGAATGGCTGAGAAACGTAAAACCTCAGCCAATCACAGAGCACTAGGGGTGAATGGAGAGCCTTGTCCTCATTTAACCCCTAGTGCCTCGCAATCCCTTACTGTCAGGAGGATTCCCAGGGCGGGAATGAGTAAGGGGTTTTATGTACCCCTGTACTCATTCCCCAGGGTGGGGTGGTGGAGATCTGGGAGTCTCCTTAATAAAGGGGGCTTCCAGATTCCAAAGTCCTGCTAAAAACATTTATAAAAGCCCCCATCGTTTTCAATGGAAGCTTTCATAAAAGCTTAAAAACGCTTGAAAAAGCCTCCATTGAGGTAAATGGAAGCGCTTTCCCGCGTTTATCCAGCGTTTTAATTTTTTAAACGTTGCAAGCAACGTTTAGGATAACTCTCAAGAACGTGCCTGAAGGAAACAACCTGGTGTAGATTAGCCCATTGGAATGCATGGGGACTTCAAACATGGGCTTTAAAAAAGCCCCAGGTTAAACGCCGGGGAAACAGTCCGTGTAGACTAATGCTGCATACACACGTCCAATAATTATCGTTTGAAACGACCGACGAATGACCGATTGGCCAAAAAAAAGTGACCAAGGACGCCGACGAACGAAGATTGTCGTTGGAAATGAACGTCGCCACGGCGGATCTGATTGGCCGACGATCTTTCACTATTGTGTGTACGGTCGTTCAGTGATCGTGCATGTTTCTGCGGTACACTTTCTCCTTTACATGTCCCTCCCTGCATCGTTCAAAGGATTGTATCTAGAGTGTGGACACTGTTGGTGGATTATATATGAACGATCACATTGTTACAGCATGTACAGAATTGTGCACAATATGATTGTTCAAGTATAATCGGGCATAATCGTTGATCGGTCGTAATGGTTCATTTTCTAACAATAATTATTGGAAGTATGTACCTAGCTTTAGCCTAATATTGATGTGACAGGTCCTCTTTAATCTTCATGTGAGGTACAGGGGTATGTAATAGTGTTATGTATCTTTTTATGTATAATGTATCTTTTTATTATGTATCTTTTTACAGAAGTAGAAGCTCTACAGCTGTAGAAGCTCTACACTGTGATGAAAAAACCAGAATTGACTTTTTTGGTGTTCAACTTTGACATTCAACCACCCAAATAATTTTGCTCTATTCCAGCGAATAGCTGACGAATCGAATAGTAAGCTATTCGACCGACACTAGTTTGTATCTAAAAAGTGCCAGAGCTATGGAGCAGTATTGGAAGACCTAGGTCAGTTTGGAGATTTAGATATATTTTTTTATTTTTGTGAATGGAACACCAACATTGTAGGGTAAAGAATCCAAAATCATGAGCATTTCTTACAAAGTGGTTACCTCAATTTACTTTTTGTATTTGAGCTGAACAAGTGTTTTGTGTTTCTAAGGTTCTACACTGAAGTATGAATTTTAATTTATTCATACATATATATTTTTTATGTGTCAGACCACTGTGAAAAATATTTCTCTGGCAGTTTTGGTCCTGCAGTGAGTTTCAATGCCTCAGTCAAACAGACAGTCAATCTGCCATGAACGCTGTCACTTGAAATAAAAATATATACTTACAAGTACTATTAGTTTGCTGTTTCACTTGGCTGACTAATACTGACTGTGCTGCATCCACCTATTTAAAAAAAATGTTCTTTTCACATACACATTTCAAGTTTCCGGAGACAGCTACAAAAAATATTTCCCTGACAGATAATAAGAAACAAGAATCATGGCAGATGACAAAAACAAATGATAGACATTGACTGATATGGACATCCAGTAATGAACAGGCCTACTTTGGTGAATTTACAGGACGAATTAGGCTCTATCCTAGATAGACCAAGCCAAATAGTTGTTGGAATTAAACATTTTTGAAGAGATAAAGCCATATTTACAGGCTTTGTACTATATAAGTAATACATTTTCAATGTCAAAAATGGTTTTTGTGCCAGTTAAATGTGTATGTAGTGTGCCCTTCATACAGGAATTTTTTTTTATCTTTTTCTCAATTTAATTTCCTCATCATTGTATAACTGCCATTCTATTTTTATAGGTGTTTTTTCTGTTGTGCAGCTTATGACCTCTGAAGGGGTATGAACCATAATGTGCCTTTTTATACAATATAATAAAATAGATCTAATTCATAATGGAATGTCAATCGAAAGCCAGGTTTTCTTCTTCATCATCTGTACCTGACTCCATCTCGGTGGAGAATATTTGTAGTTGTGTTTTCTCCTATTGACTTTCTGCTTTATTGTCTGTAATATTCTCTTAGTCTAATCATTAGTAGCCAGATGGGGTGGATTTGAAGTGACATGGCTTATTCTGTTTTGTTTTATAATTATTTGATATTATTTGACATGTCAGCAGGCTGACCAGACAGACAGCATGACCAGTCAGCAAAAGAAAATGAGACAGACCTTCTTCATGTTTATGTATTGTTGTGTGTGTCAATGGGTTAGCAATAACCAACAAGGTACAACACCTCCCATGGCATGCAAACATTTGTTAGGATGCACCATTGCAACCAATGGTTTATGATCGGGTGCAAGTGTAAACTTCTTTGCCTTCTTTCCATAAAGGAATTTCTATATTAATATTATTATTATACAGTATTTATATAGCACCATCAAGGTTATTATTGCCCACAAGCACAAATTTCTGCAGTTACAAGTGATTATGGATCTTAGCTTTTCTGTGAACTCACCTGAACAGACTAGTTAAATACAAATTCTACTTTTGAGGAAAAAACAAAACAAAAAACATACATATACTATGTATACATTTGATTCAGAGGAAGGTGAGAACAGTGATTGGCCTTCTGTTTTTCCCAAATGAACTCTTGTTTTATCACTAGGGATGCTCATGTATTTATAGCAGGCTGTTATATTGCTAGGATTGATCATGTAATTATAGTAGGCCAACACTCCTACTTTAAAATCCGGAAGGCAAAATCCACTAAGATGGCTTTTTTTCATCTATATTATTATTATTATTATTATTATTATTATTATTATTAATAATAATACATAGTATTTATATAGCACCAACATATTATGCAGCACTGTACAAAGTCCATAGTCATGTCACTAGCTGTCCCTTAAAGGGGCTCACAATCTAATGTCACTACCATAGTCATATGTCTTTAATACAGTCTAAGGTCAATTGTGGGGGCAAAGCCAATTAACCTAACTACATGTTTTTTGGGAAGTGGGAGGAAACCCACACAAACACATGGAGAACCTACAAGCTCCATGCAGATAATATCCTGGCGGAAATTAAAACCTGGGACCTAGTGCTGCAAAGGCCAGAGTGCTAACCACTGAGCCACCGTGCTGTCTATATGTCTATAAAAGTCTATATAAGTCCATCAAACATCTGGATTGGTTGAATTCACACTCTACTTTTACAATACCCTTAGGTAGTATCTTGTCTCTGGTATGAAATAGTTTGGTCTCCTGAAGTGGAATGTCTTTAAACAGTTTTGTATATTCTAGATTTTTCATGCCAGGGATTCCTTCTACTTTTGATAATGTAATCTTTGAAAGATCATGTTGTCACTAGCAGTGTAGCAGCTTTGAATTGGTAGATTGAAACATACTTCAAGAATTTCTGACATTTGTAGCAGCATTTTGATGAGTACCCTTTATTGTAAACCAATAATGAATTTATATATATATGTAGCCACTTTATGTACTGTAACATGTTAGCTTCACTGCTGTTCTGTAGTGCTGGTGTATCCTTTTCAATGGCTCACTAAAGTAATGTTATTTTCTGTTAGTAACCTTGGTGGTATACTCTCACTATATCATCCACACACGTCTATCTCTACTTTACACCATTTAGGTAGTAGTGAGTAGCGATGAGCCTCTGGCATTCTTGCGAAAATTTCCTTAAACTTCCTATGGTTCCGCGAGATTTTGGCCATGGAGGAATTATTTGAGAAGATCTATTGAGATGCAATCATTTTTGCAGCCCTGGGAATCCTGTTTGCAATCCCCGGCACTAGAGGTTAAATGGGGACAAGTATCCTCAGCCATTCTCGCTTACAATTTCAGTTTTAAAAACTCGCTCGCTCATCCCTAGTAGTGAGGTCTTTGAAAATACAGTGGTCTGCTAGTTTCTGTTGTTGACTTTTACTGCAAAACCTGAATCTCTTATCTATAAGACTTTTCTATACGTGCCCCAACTCTCTGGAATGGTTTTCCTCCTCCTATTCGGCTTGCTCCTACTTTCGGCTCATTTAAAAGAGCACTCAAACCCAATTTTTTTAAACTTGCATACCCATCTTCTTCTATCTTTTGAATCCGTCACTACTTCCCACCACTCCCCTCCTATTGTGTTACTTCCCCCACCTCTTAGATTGTAAATTCTTCGGGGCAGGGTCCTCTCCTCCTGTGCCACTGTCTGTAATCGTCTTTCATTTGCAACCCCTATTTGCAGTGTTGCATAATATGTTGGCGCCTGGTTTGTAATTTGCCCCCACACAACTCCTGTGTTCATTTGTAGTTGTGTTATCGGTTTGTTGTCATTGTGCTGTGCTGCCTGATCTTAGCACTATTGTATGGTTTTCCTATATATATATATATATATTTATTTATTTATATTCTACAATAATTATAAATAAATATATATATATGCCATTAGAAAGAATGATTTTTTAGGGGGACAGTGACTTTTAATGCAAGCTAGTCAGTGTAAAGCTGCCGGAGATGTGCGGCTCCGGCCGCGAGCTTTTTTAGTTGCTGAATTGCATGACGGCGTACGATTTCGGATCGCGAATACGAATGCGCAAGCATCCGATTCTGCTTGATGAATTAGGGCCAATATCTTTATAATTTACTTTCTGGCCATTTCAAAGAGTGGTCATAGAAATCTGCAGTTGCACTACTCACTGAACTATTTGTGAAATAAAATATTTTAAAACATTTGTGAAAAGTAAAAACATACACACCTATTACATATACTGAAAATCAATTTTAGCCCATGTGACAATATTACAGGGGCTGCACAATATCTATCACTGTAAAACAGAAGGAGGAGTCCAAAGTCCCTGCCAGTCTCTATGACCAGTGACCAATCAGAGGCAGGGGGTTTGTCAGTGCAAGGAAGACAGGAATATATATTTCTCTACTGCTTTCATAGTTCAATTATGGCCATCCGCTGTTGCAGAAAGCAAGTAGCTGAAAAGGAAAAGTCAAGTTAGCACAAATAGGGAGGTGTGGAGTGGGGAGGAGAGGAATTTTTATAATCTTTATAAGATTATAATCATACATTTTGAAGCCACCTACAGGGAAGTTATATTGGCTATGCATCAATTTTTACATTAGTTTTTCTAAATGTAAAATTTTTTTTTTACTGCTGCTTTATTTTTTCATAACTATGTACAATTTTTGTTATACAGATCAACATATAATACATAAAAGTAACCTCCCAACGCTATGGGTAAGTTAAAAAGACAGCTTCCTTGTTTTTCTTTTTTCATCTGATCTAGGACTAAACCCTTCAATAAGGAATGAGTCAATGATAATGCATCATTAACTATGAACAAAATATAACATTTTATTTACCATAAATAAACATGAGTTGCATTACATGATTATTACTAATAAAATCAGCACATGGTTCTGAAATGTCTATTCACTCTAATCATTCATCTAACTCCTCTGCTTCCAGTGCATTGTGTTAAATCTTCTGGCTATTACACTGATGAGGCAGACTCAGGAACTGAAAGATTTTTAGATTGCTATGCAGTTATCAGTAAGCCAATCAATTCTCAATCTCATCTGAGTTTGCTTGAAAAAAATTCAAAACATACTCTATCAGCAAACATCAAAAATCACCAAAATAAGGTCCAATTATTCCACTTTGCTGGCCAAAATTCTACAACCGTCTGTTATCAGTTATGAAGCAGTCAAGACAAACTACAACCACCATCCTATTAGATCACAGTAAAAAGCTGAGAACTTTCTAGGGAGGTTCACGATGTTAATTATGCTAAAAGAGAACAGTAAGGTAAGTCAGGGCATTCTACAAAGTAAATGTGGTATCCTTAAAGTTGACTTCACAAAGTAGGTCAACAGGGCATCATGTCAGAGTGGTGGGGTAGATAAAAAAAAATACGGACCTTTTTTCCCAATATGTTTTTTAGAAAATCCATCTTACTAAGTCAAATGGGCAAACTGAAACCCCTGTTCAGAATTGTCTAGCACAAGTGTGATAATCTCCTGGAAGTGGACTTTAATAGAGGTGCTTTATTATTATGGAGAAGATGTGAGCCCTAAAACAGCCAAGGTGCAAACTCTAATGAGGTGTTTGGGGTGTACAAGAGTATGCTTTTAGATGATTAAATTTGATGCAGATGGATTTAGGGTTGCAGCCCTCAGACAATCTGCAGAGTCAGGTACAAAAACGACAGTCATGAATCAGAAACAAGTTCAGGATGTGCCAAAGGTTAGTTTTCTTTAATAGCAATGACAATTTTCTCAGTGACTCACATACTTACTCATTTCATGATTTCCTGAAAGTAAACACACTAACGGAATGGTGTTAACCTTATACAAACTGGTCAAAAATAATAAAGCAGTTTACTATAATGAGAATGTCGCACAAGCACATTTTGACTTGTGTATGTAAGGTCACATTGTATTGAATTCTCTATAGCACAGTGGGGACAAATGCTGCTGAAAATTCTTTTAGTAATAAAGGAGCTACTAAACCTGTGGTATGTCCTACTGAGTTCATAGAACAGATAGAACAGAATTTACATTCTCTACAAATGTACACATGGAGCTTATTCAATTAAGTGCTCCAAGACTGAACGAGATAGACTTCCATGGGAGAACCTGGGTGATCCTGCAAACCTAGAATAGATTTTATCAAATGATATGCTTGTATTTGGCAAATGTTTTTCATCCTGGACCAGCTGGATTCCAGGCTTGCTGGATCACCCTGGTTTTCCCCATGATAGTTTATCTTCTCCAGTACTGGAGAGCTTTAATAAATTAGCCCCATACTGTGGGGCTCTCTCAGGTATAGCACATGTGACTAAAGCCAAAACCAGGTCATACTGTCCCAGGTCCCCTATTTAATGCTCTATAGTTTAATCTAAGCTGGATATACCCTTTCAGCAGTGTTGAAGTGATGTGAACAGAAACTGTTCATAAGAAAATGCCAGGGATAAGAAGTTGCTGGTGGAGAACAGAAACTTAGAAATAGACTTGACAAAGGGGAGCAGTGCAAAGTGGGAGGTAGGAAAGAAAAGGGCTTTAGGCTAATTCGAATTCGACCACCCAAATTTTGTGCTATATTCGGACGAATAGCTGTCGAATCGAATAGTGAGCTATTCGACCAACACTAGTTAACTAACAGTTAACTAAGTTAACTGTTAACTAGTAATAATTAATTAACAATAACATGAAAAATATGTCATGTCAAGTTGAATGATAACATCAATATAATTGAATGATAACATCAATATACCATAATCTAAGCAAATACATAGAGCTTTTTAGTATGTAAAGCATGTAATGTAGAACATAGTGGAATATGTTCAAAGTGTATAATCCATATATTTAAGGATTATATAGGGTCACCCTTTAATGTTGTTATGTAAAAGTACATAATTGGTTGAAAAATATTTTTGTAATAATTTTTTTATAGGTATTTTGATATACCATATTAAACCTTAATAAGTGATGGTACACTGCAAATATGAGTTGGTTAGGAGTATTTAATATATGGTGAAAGATTAAGTGTGCTGTTTGTCATTGAATGTTTAAAGACTGTGTGTTATTGTGTCATTAGGAAGTTACAAACAGATAAAGAAATAAAAATATTCCACTTACTTGTCAGAACGTTGTTGTATAGTAAAGGTGGGTGAAATATTTCACCTACCCATACTCTACAACAACATTCTGACAAGTAAGTGGAATTTAGTACATACTCTTGTTGTACACCCCTAAGGAAACCCTTGTGGCCAAACATGTCGAGTACCAAGATATCAACTACGCTTGTCAATGTTTAAAAACAAGCAACTCTTCTAAGATTAAAACATGTATGTTTAGTACACCAATGCCCATCCCATGACAATACAATTGTTCTTGATGTGTTCATATAAATGTGGTTAAAAAATCATTTTTTGGGTATTCAAATATTAAAATTTTAAATATAGCCTAAAGCCATTTTCCTTCCTACCTCCTACTTTTCACAATATTAATTACAAACGGGTGGCTATGAAATGTTGAGATACAACATATAGAAAGTGTTAAAGCCTTTTTTCTTTTTCTTTCAACTTTTACGATAAAGGGGAGCGGTGGTTACCATATGAAATAGATAAGCCCCCACAAGTACAACTCTAATGCCATGGTGATGCACCCTCAGAGAGCAAGTTTATTACACCCTTGAATAACAGTAATTCTTTGGGGTTGGATGGGACAGGTTGTCATTTACCTTAGTAGACTGGGAAAATCATAGGTAAAAGGGACAGAGTTGAGTAATTCAGCCAGAACTAGTGTCTTTCCTAAAACTTGGCGCTAATCAAAGTAGCAGTGTTTTCTGGATACAAACTTGAACTAAGAATTTTGGAGAATCACTAAGTAAGAAGCTATGGCGTAAAAAGGACAAACTTCTATGTCAAAGAAGAATAGAAGTATTTTTAAATAGAAATGTATGTTGAAATAGCTATTTTAAACTCAGTGTTGTTGCTAATATTAAACCTCTTGTTACAATTTTGAGATCAGTTTATTGTTTCAGCACAGAACCTTCTACTTAATCTATTGCTCAACAGAATATTCTTATGCAATATGTTTATTAATTCAGTTTTCCCTACTTTAAATAATTAATGTCTCAATTGTACATTATACCTGGACAATTGTCCCAATGCAACAGTAAATGCCTAATTTAACTGTTTTATAATGTTGTGTTCCACTTCTGTGTCCCACAAAGTTAAAAAAATATTGATCCTTAGTTACTCATAAAAAAATATGGCTCATGCATTGACTTTTTCTAGCATCAGTTCCCAGTAGTTCTGCTCATAAAAATCTGAAAACAGATTTGGAATTTACAATGAATTGGATGTCTGCCTCATGAACAGGACTTGCAGTTTTGTTACACTTACTGAACTGGATCAAATAAGAATTCATCAAATTGTGACCTTTGAGCCTCATTGAGTTTGGGGACCATGGGGATTTATGTGTGATTTGTATCATTAACTGGTGAATCTAATTGAAAGTTTTAGTAGTTGTTGGATAATCTGAGACTTCTGGTAACTTTACAAATGAGAACATTGCAATGCAAAGAAGAACTTTTTTGCTCTCATATATTTTCAGAATTAAATATTATGCCAAATGTTTAAAGTGTAGGTGGATGGTAGATGCATAGATAGATTTGTCATTGGTTATACTATGTCACTTAAATATAACACAGCACTTAGCTGACATGCTGTCATACCACACCCCAAACACACTGCCACATTACACTCAGCATAGTGCAGTGAAAAGCTTATTCTTAAAATCTAAGACTAGATTCTATCTAAATCTCTCTAAGCGTATTCTTCTGCGTATATGCAAGGTTTACAGAAAATTTTACAGAATTTTTGAAGGCTGGAGAACGATATGAACATTAAATATGGTACTTTTAGGGTAGACCTAACATCAACCTTGACAATATACAGAATCATGCAGGATTATGTATCCTTAACCAAGCTGAAGGCAGATCTTATAAAGTATTATGCTGCTTTATGTCACTTTTAGCTGGATCTGTCATCGGTTAAGAGGATGTGCAGGATTATGCAGGATTCTAGAACATGCAAAGCATCATGCAGAATTGTTGCGTTGTAAAGAAGGGTATAAGTAGTATGAACGTATGAGAGTATGTTGCCTTATAAATAGTATAATTTAATAATAATAATAATTTTTTCACATTTTCTTCACCAAATTCAAGTTACTTCAGCAAAGTCCTAAACAAAGCTCTCGCAAAAACTGGGGAGGTCTAAAGCACCTGTGGGAATGTCTGAAGTTAAAAATATGTGGTTTGTCTGTAAATCAAAGTTAAAGTTTAATTGGGAAAACACTATCTACAATAAGATTTTCCCCTAAATAAAAAAGTGCTATCACAATAGTTTTTTTTTTTTAAAACTTATTTAAATATGTCAAAATATAGGATGTCATAGCAAACAGGTTGAATTATCAATTTTACTCTCTGACCTATGTACTCAGTCCTGTTCCCTTCTACCTGTTGCTGACCTAGCTTGTACCCTGACCACAGCTTGCTGACCTGGTCTGCATCCTAACCTGGACTTGTTCTTATTAGCCTGTTGTTGACTCTGACTATGGCTTGATCCTGCATGTCTGTTGCTGGCAAGGCTTGCTTTCTGACTATGGCGGTCTCCTGTTGGCATCCTAACCAGAAACAC
This sequence comes from Pyxicephalus adspersus, assembly GCF_032062135.1. NCBI lineage: Eukaryota > Metazoa > Chordata > Amphibia > Anura > Pyxicephalidae > Pyxicephalus > Pyxicephalus adspersus. The sequence continues at coordinate 101,418,621 of NC_092860.1, forward strand.
TTCCTGCTATCTATTCAAGCTCGTGGCCAGGTGCAGGACTATCTGATGTTGGATGGCCCTAGAAACACTCCTAAACCTCCCTCTCTAAGTCACCTGATAGTGATTAATATAGACTCTACTCTTGATTTTTCTGATTGCAGTCAATGAGAAACTCAGAATTTAGTTATTTTTAAATTACCCAGGAAAAAAACCCTGGAGATGTCTATGAGACTCATTGAACTATGTTCCAAAAGGAAAAAATGTCCCCCTTTGTCTTTTGTATTAACCCTAAAGTGAGTAACATTAAGGTCATTGTATGGTGTGTTTTCTATTCTCCACTTTTTTTTATAACTAGGCCCCAGATTTGTGCAAATTTACTAGCAACATTACAAACAATATTATAAAGCAAGCCTAAAGCTTAAAAATGCTGACCATAAAAAGTAAAGTGGAGTTGATTTGCAAATAAAAATTAAACACTACATTTTAGGACATCTTATAATTATGTTATCAATTTTCCTCTTTTTTATATTGTATTATTTCATACTGCCCAGTTTTTTCCTCCTTGGAAGAAGAATCATACAAAAACCAAGCAATATAATCTCCTCTTTAGTATCCCAGACATATTAAAAGCTGTTGGCTGTTAAGCTTACTGGTGACCACAAAGACAAAAATCTGAAATAACAGCTTAGAGTCACTTTTTGAGATATCTAGAGCCAAAGACATCCTTAGTCATGCTGTTAAAGACACAATAGATGTTCGCATTAAAATACTGTGCACAATTCTTTCTTGATAGTGCAATTAACAAGCTGAGCTTCTTCAATAAGCTGATTGTAGGAGTATTTGTTTGGTAGAGTTGAAGCCTGCATAGCTTTGAAAACAAAGCCATTTGTTGCTCTAATATTTTACCATTGTGGTTTACAGAATTCTTATTGTCCATGAGCAGATGTATTATGAATGCCATTCTTGAATGTTTACAGTGATTTCATTGTGCATGACTATGCATCTTTTCCAATGGTATGAAAACTCATAAATAGTTTATTAATTTCTGTCAGGGATTTGAATGTTTGGTTTGGAGGAAAATTGCTTTGTGTAGAAAAAAAAAACTATAGCCATTATGTAAATTATCCCGATTCTCAAAAGTAAAGATGTCAATATGTCATAAACTAGAAAAAACAAAGAGCATTGCATATAAGAATTAATATAGATTCTTCAGGCACAGATTTTGGCTAATGTATTAGCAAATAGAAAAAAAAACATATTTTAATTTCTTTCCACTTCCGTAAAAAAAATGTAAGCCAGGTAGATCCTAGAGTCAAAATCCAATTCAGAATTCCTATTACCTAAATAAAATATTTAAATAGTTGAGATCTGGCCATTTAAACTTTTTTTTTTATCCATGTGGTTTATCTGTCAATGACAGTTATAGCATGCCTGTCAATGTCAAGGCATAGTATACTGCAACAACCACAGGCTTAATTACTTGAGCTATATGCTCACCCAATCCAGTCTCTAGACCACGACAGCTTTCAGTCCAGTGCATGGATTGGCTGAACAATAAAGGGAGCTTAGTTGGGCAGAGCTCCTCTCACTGTGTTCAGCCAATCCAACAGGGGTCAGCTTAGGGCAAGTATCCTTGGCTGCTCCTTTACTGGATTGGCTGAACAATGACAGCAGTTCTGCCCAGCAGGGTGGAGCTTCTGTCATTGGGTTTACTGTTCAGACAATTCCACAAGGGGACATTTGTGGACACCTGCCCCTGATAGTTACTTTGCTGGATTGGGTAAACAATGATAGGAGCTCTGCCTATTAAATCAGTGTTTCTCAACTAGGGTTCCTCCAGAGTTTGCTGGAGGTTCCTTGAGCCATAAGCAATTCAGACCTCCTAGGTCAATTTAACTGATATCAATAATCTTTTTGGCTATCTGTAAGGGTTACATTCTTCCCTTTAGCTAGCAATATAAGAGACAATCTTCCCTCAGATCAAACTCATGTACTGTGAGGATATAGTAATTGTAGCATAGTTCCCTAAGACCTGAAAGGTAATTCATTGATTCCCTTATGAAGAGGGACTGTACTAGATGAATGACAAGTATGGTAATGTCAGAACAGAATTTGAATAGGAAATATTGTTATTTCCAATCTGAGCTTGGAAAAGGAATAATGTGTGTCGGAATCCACTCATGTTCTCTTAATACCTCTAATTTTTATTAGCAGGTTTTTCCTTACCCAGAATAGCAAAAGATTTACTGTCCTATAACTAGATATATACAAAGAAAATATATTCTAGGTGACATATAGACATTAGACTTTGATTTTTGCTCAGTTTTAGCAAAATAATCAGCTTATCCCTACATGTTTTTATATATAGTTTTTAACTTGTTTCATATGTAAAATGAACAGCCATGTTTACTCATCATATACTCCTTACCTTTTACTGCTTTGCAGACACTTAGTGCATCTGATTTATTATTAACTAATTTAATAAAGCTCTCAGACTATTTTCCAGGTTTTCTGGATCACCCGGCTTCACTGATGAAAGTTTATCCTCTCCAGTCTTGGAGAGCTTTAATAAATCAGGCCCACTGTGTCAAGATCTGGGAACAGGTTCAGAATCTAATAGCTGCAGCAACAAACAAGTCCTTAGAGGTAAACAGTCTGGTTCTGTACACAGGAAGTCCTAAAAAAAAGCAGGAGAGAAGCAGATACTTAGTCATGGATTAAACCAAAGTTGATAACCAAATGTATCATTTTTCAGGCAAAAGTTGACTAGCGGTTGATAATTCAGCAGCCAAAGGACAGTTCACGAGTAGTGGTTAAAAAGGATGCAATGCAACAGGAAAAGCAGGATACTGTAAAAAGCACAATAATCTGGCAGACAGGATATGCAAGGCATAGACATTAAATTGGAAGTCAAGGGGAGGAGCCGGAAGTTCAAAGTTCACCCCAACACTTAGTATCAAGAAATGGTAATAATATAAATATACATTACCCGCCTAATTTAGGCTTCCACATATTCTGTTTTTATATTTATTTTGGAGCACAAGGCTTATTTCAGGCTGACTATGAGATCAGACAAGACATTTTAGGTAGCCCAGTAGAGTCACCACCACACACAAAAGAAGTCCTGGATTTGGATCCCGACACAGTGGATAAGCATAAATGCACCTCCTCATTATGCAATATGAGAGATTGTACTTTAAGATACATTTTTTGTGAAATCACAAAGCACTTAAAAACAAATTGTTTAAAAAAATTGTCAATTTATCGACCAGTTTCAACTTCACAATTGTAGTGTATTACTGGTTATCCTGGCAAATGCTTCTGGTGAATGTAAAATGGTAAACTTGAATGAAAATTGCATCATGACCTTTAGTGTTGGTAATGTCTTATTAAAGGTTAAATAGCAAAAGATTGCTTCCTTAAAAAAATGTAAACTTGGTAATATATTTACCATGAATATATAACAAATGTTCTGATTACAAATTTTATTTTTAATACATGATGACATGATGTTACTAAGAATATTCACTTCTCAAGCATTAATTTAAAAGTATCATTTGAATATTAATTAATATATACATAGACATATAACTTATTGTTAACTTCAGTAATAAACTAATTAACCTTTTGGTAATGTATAATTATTTCTTAGTTATATAATGAATAAGCTCAATGTGCTTGAGGACAATTATCTTGCAGCAACAGAAATGCATTTATTTTATATGGTATATATATATATAAATAAATATATATATATATATATATATTTATATTATATATTATATTATTTCAAATGAGACACTGTTACTCTTGTATGTATGTTTTGTGTTTGTTTTATTTATGTATGTTCTCATATATGTTTTTTCTGATAATAGTTCATTTAGACCAGCCTTTCTCAGCCTATTTATCCCTGAGGTACGTTTTTAAGGTTTTGGTAATTTTGAGGTCTCAAGAACATCTACTAAAACCAATTTTTTTGGGAGTCAATGGGGAAAAGCCTCCTAAATAATGGCTAGTGAAAAAAGGAGTGAGCGGCCCAGAATTGAGAGGGCTTATAGCATATATATATGCTGGCTCTGACACTTACAGGGATTTTAGCTTAGGGGTCATTATTGCTGGTCCTAGTACTTACTGACAATTAGTATGGAGGGCATTCATTTCTAAAATTTGGCAAACAATTTGCTTTGAAACTCACCTTGGACCTCACATTTTATTGCTATGCCTATCCACCCCCATACTTAAGCAAGAGAAGCAAGAACAGCCACACAAACTAGTATCTATGATAACCATGACCTCTTTAATTGAAATCATGTATATCTCTGAAATGTCCTAAAAGACAGAAAAGTGTAAACTTACAGCATTTACATAGCCCTAGTAAACAAAACAAACAGATTTAAATACATGTTTTGTTTTTTTTTGGTAATACAATGGCGAAGAAAGGAAAAGTAAATGCACATGTACCTTCAATTTAACTCAAATGACATAAGAAAGAACACATTCAAGGTTACCCATGCAGTTAATAAAAAGAAATGAGTGGGCTTGTATTATTTATATAAGCACATCATTACAAAGAACAAGGGCAAACTTATCCTCTAAGATGGAAATGAAACCTTGATTTTCTTACTTAATCAATAAAACGAAAATACATTTTAGAACATTTTTCTTAAATTGTAAACATGCTGCTGACCCCTCCGCATCAATGAATCTTTTATGATGTTTTCTGTTGGCAATATTCTTTTTACTTATCTTTTTTTATTAACTGTATTTATCCCAGTACATTGCCTGTCCCGTATCAAAAGCTTGAAGTTTAGGAATTAGTTTCTTTTTGTAATTGACTGCTCTATATTCCATAAACTTGAACTAACCAGAAAATCAAAAGCTTATTGGATAATGTTTATCTGTTACAGGTGAACGGAAATCAATTTTCATTTTTTACCCAGTGCTTCTCAACCAGGTTTCCTCCAAATGTTGCTAGGGGTTCCCTGAGCACTAGGCAATTTGTGACCCTGAGGTGAGTTTAACTGATAGTATTGATCTTTTTGACTATCTGCGCTGGACAGTAATGTAAGAGGTATTCTTCCTACTGACCACCAAATCAATGTACTGTGAGCTATGGATATAATTATAGGAGGAGTTCCATAAAGACCTGAAAGTTTTTTCAAGGGGTTGTCCCATGTTAAAAAAGCAGAGAAATACTGTTTTAAGCAATGTTGCTTTATTAAAGGGAAATATAAAAAGGTAAAAACTTGTAACCAATTATATTTAAAAATGCAATTTTTTAACATTATGTTCATAGAACTTCATAAAAAGAATATTGTTATAAAAGGATGGAGATTGTCAAGTGCAATGTGTCATTATTTTGTTAGTGATTTTGGAAATAAGAATAAATGTGTTTTCGGAAAAACTTAAATGTTTACGCTTATTTACACTAAAATAGGTATGCTGTTAGTTTTCTTCTATCACGTAAGGTTTTTTCTCTACCACTTATATTAATGCGATTACTGTAGCAGGGATTTGTATTCATTTACAAGCAAGACAGTGTGGTCAGAGGTTGTGCGCTGCTCTATGTAGTGAATAAGCAAAATGTATTTTTATACTTACACATGTATTTCTTTTCTTTCAGATCATGTCTGGCTCTGCTGTTTCTTGTCATAAGTGCCTAAACAACACTGATTCATTTTGTTATATCTGTGGCAGTTTCACCATTCCCAGTCAAAGGGCGAACATCGGCACATTTGTAGAGCAAGCTTATTTGGCATATTTGAAAGTTAAACTTGGTGATCAAGACAAGTCTTGGGCCCCTCATAAGGTGTGCAAACAGTGTGTGGAGGGTTTATGGATGTGGACAAAGGGAACACGTGATAAGATGCTATTTGGTATACTTATGGTTTGGCGAGAACCAGGAGATCATTTCAGTGACTGTTACTTTTGTATAGTGAAAACTTCAGGATATAACAAGAAAAATAAATGTAACACTCCTAGGCACACAAGTGCCTCCAATTAGCTGTGACTGCAGGCGAACTTCAGATGAACTCCTAATGTTCTAAGAGTTTCTTCATTGAGAGTTCATCTGAGTTCAGTTCCCATGGTCTCCAGGCTTTACTTACAATTAATAAGTACAGCTCAGGGAGCGTGGGACCCTGCAGTCACAGCTGATTGGAGGCACGCGTCATAAACGTTTTCCAGTGTTCTCCAGCATTTTAAAGGCAAGCCTTAAAATGCTAATAAAAGTTCATAAAAATGCATATAATCGCAGTAGGAACGTTTAAATTTTTAAAACCACCTGTGTAGACCCTGCCTTAGGTAGGTATGTCAATGTGGAGTACTGAGATGGCAGTTACCTTAAAGCAGGTGTTTATAGCTGTTATTAATTGAAATGTATGTTATCAGAAAAAGGATTTCTGTTAAATTTAATGTAAAGTTTATTAATGAGAAGTAATCATTTTAAGGAAATGTGAAAGATTAGATTTGTGAAAAAAACGTTTCAAGGATTCTATATGAAGTAGTACTTTAGAACAGTGGTCGCCAACGTTTTCAGTCCCACGGACCACTAAAATTTCCGGCTCCTGACCGTGCATGCGCGAGTAGCCGGGTGTCAATCATAGGGGGAGAAACCTCCCCTGTAGTGACGTACTTCCCTGAGCCTGGGATTTGTACGGGGGACATGGTCCGCGGCGGAGCAGCGGAGTCCTTCTCCTGACATATTTGAACCTCTTTCTGGATAATATTGATGATAATGAGGGAAGTTTGCCCAGAGCCTTTAATGCTTAAAATGCCCCCTAAATTTAACACCAGAACCTTTATTTGCTTTGGGACTGTTTTGGATAGAAAATAAGGCAGTAAGCATGTGTACCCCTCCTCCTGTCCATAAAAGTTCTCTAGAATCTGGTTTAACAAAAAAGCAAGGAGGCAAATATTATTTAGCCTTCTTTCCTTTAACAGAAGACCTCTGGCTTCTCCTAATGTTGGCAAGGGCCAACCAATGCAGAGAGGGCCGTGTGCTAACTATAGAACCCTGCATTGTGGGGTCGAGAATTGGAAGCTGATTTAGAATGTAGAAGCACCTTTTAATAATGGGGCCTCAGATAATCATCTCCTCACCCTGGTGAATGAGTAAAGGGTTTTGGGGTCTGGTGTTGATGTTAGACGAGACCCTGTGTATATCAATTAAAAGTTTGATTATTTATATTTTACCTCTAATAATGTGCATAGTCTCTAAGCTTTAATACACACTCAGTGTTTACTGAGTCTTTGAGATTGGGAGTATAAATGTAAAATCCAGACATAAATGCACCTGTCGTGCAAGTAATGATAAATGTGAAACTGTTATATGCTGCTTCAAGTGATGCAGTAAACCTTAAGAATAAATTAATGTTTTTTTTGTGTAAAGGAGAGTGTAAAGAAAATCATTTTTGTTTATTTACCGAATAATATTAAAGTGGATTAGGAACTATGAAAAGAACATTATAGTATGATTAATGTTATTATGGAGTGGCACTGTCACAGAAACCATTTTCCTCCCCATTACATACATAAACAAGTTAAAGAATAAAATACACATTTCACTCAAGTAATGTATTTTATGTGGCTAAACTAGTATTCAGTTTAATGAGAACAACAACATCTTTTAGTAAGATGAAGAGACCACTAAAATAAAGATTATTTTAATATTTGCAGTATATAAAGCTTTGGTACATCTTTGGTACATCTGTCTATGTGTTATATCTCTTTAATACACCATTTTGCAGTTCAAATACTGTTTTTTAATATTTCTCAAATATGAAAAACTCTAGGTACAATGCCCCGGGGAAAGAAAAGGATATATGCATGTACTCTCTTGATAAGTTCAAATACCTATTATGTGGGACTTTAGTGATATTCCATGATCTATCGAACTGTACCAAATGACTATTTGGAAGAAATTGTAGAAAAAATAAAACACAGCATTGTAAATGCCACATAAAGATGAAACATTGTTCTACTAAAAGCAAGAGAACATTTTTTTATTGAATGGCATAAACTTCACTATCACTTGGCAAGCATATGTTGTACATTTATTTCAATCATCCAACTCAGATCACACACAGAGGTATCAGTCTTAAGCTGGCTTGCAGCCAGGTTTATTGAAGGTTGCAGGTAAAATAACAAAAACAGCAAAAGAAAACCTTGCCTGGCCGGCACTTACTATACATCAGACATCCCTGTCTATCAGCTGGAGGGCTTCTCCCTGTCAGCTCAAAACCAAGCTTTCAGCAACCTTCTGCTCACTTTTGAGCTCACTTACCCAGACCAACTTTCTGAGTCTCTCAGAAGAGCTCCTCACACAGCCCACCTGTCTGTGTCTCCAACTGAACCCACACAGACCCCTGTCTGTGTCTCCAAACAGAGCTCACTCACACAGTCCACCTGTCTGTGTCTCCAAACAGAGCTGCACTGACACAGACCCCTGTCTGTGTCTCTCCAAGCCAAGCTGAACTACTGACTGAGCTCCTGGCTCTATGTTATATCTCCACCCTCAGTGCTTCTTCATTAATTATCTCACAGGTGAGAGTCTTCCACCTGCTACTTCACATACGACGATCCTTGGGCAAATATATCTCATAAGAGAGGAATCTTGGGCAAATATATTTCCCTTCCACCTCCAATCCTGCCTTGGTGTCACAAAATATATATATATATATATATATATATATATATATACCCTCTATAAAAAGAATGCAGGCCTTCACAGGGACCTTTTAGGATTATGAATTTATGTAGCTAAAGATCTTTAGAGATCTGTTTAACCTCCCTGGCGGTATTCCCGAGTGTGGCTCAGAGTGGAATTACCAGGGAGTTTCAAGTCCTACCTGGTTCCCACATTCAAGCAGCATCTTCCACCAGTGTCCTCCAGCAATGTCCATGGCAGCCTCAAGTGATGCCCGGCATCTGCTTCCCCTGGCGATGCTGTCTGGGCATCGCTAGGCTACACAGATGCCGGCCGGCGTGTGAACGTTGGAGACGCGAGGCCAGGGTGGCTGATCCCGGTCATGCCTTAGGCTAAAGGGTGGGACCGTAGGGCAGGTAGGTGGGACCGGGCAGGAAATTTAAAATAATGTTTTTAAATATAGCGCTTTTAGATTTCAAAATCATCATTATTCATACCGACAGGGAGGTTAACAGGCATCCTACTGTATTGATGTAAATAATTTATGTCCTGTAACTAGGTAGTACTTCTATATACACTAGGTAGTTTCTATATACATATAAACAGAGTCCATCATGGAGAAAGGGGAATCAACAGAACATCAACTGTATACTTAGTACTGGTACCTTTATGGTTCAAAAACTGTTCTTTCAGGTTTCTCACCTAAAAATTGCAAGTACAGTACTTTAAATTTGAAGAGTAGCAACTCTGTGGAACAATATCAAGCTGGCCCAGTACAGAATAATCAGTTTGAAAAGAAATTTCTGCACCATAAAAGAACTGACCCACCCACTGCCAAGTGAGAGCCTATTGTTGCTTGAAGCATATGTCGATGCAAAAAATAGTGAAATAAGGTACCATGTAGTATATTTCTATAGTACATGCACATTCCCTGTGCTATATCTTTTAAATGCTCTGCAGGTACAAATGACACCTAATAATCTGCCTGAAATGTATTTAGCTCCTATGCTGTGTTGTGGGCTGAAAATACACTGCTTTTTTGTGGATGAAATGTTTTTAGACTACTTCTTACTGTCATTTACTGAACTACTCAGTCATTATTGCTGTTAGGTATTTGCAAAAATTATCTGATCTTTTTCTGACTTTTCTTAGGTCTCAGACACAAGCCCCAGAAGAACAAAGTGCTCAAGGAGGAACACCACAGGTGTTGTGATTCAGTCATGCTGGATATAAAAACACCTAAGACTGCTTTGATATTTCTAAACTTTCTTCTCTGTGGACTACTGGTGCTTCAGGCTTTATGTGGTTTTGTAGACTCTGGAAACAAAATTAGTTTTCAAAGTCAAAGAGAAAAGTTTGTTACCAATTTTACTGTTAAAATATAATTAATAAAATAATAATAAAAACTAAAAAAGTACAATTCATTCAATTGCACAATATATAGGGCACATATAAATCAAATAGTATACAATTTTTGTTATATTTTTTCTATATATTATTTATAAATTGTTGGATACTTTTCTATGTTGCCAACCCTTTTAGGGCCTTTTTAGCAATATATAAAATGTAAAAGTTAATTTTAAAAAGAAAATTAAAAGATCACTTTATTTGTATTAAATTTAAAGTAATCAAAATAAGCCTAGAGTTTCCCAGTGCTTAAAAAAAACCTTTTTACTTGGTGTTGCTTTTTTTATGTACAAAATATATATAAATATACCCTCTATCAAAAGAATGCAGGCCTTCATAGGGACCTTTTCGGATTATGAATTTATGTAGCTAAAGATCTTTAGAGATCTGCTTAACCTGCCTGGCGGTATTCCCGAGCGGTAACCCTGAGCCAAACTCGGAGTGGAATTACCAGGGAGTTTCAAGTCCTACCTGGTTCCCACTTTCAAGCGGCATCTCCCAGCAGTGCCCGCAGTGTCCTCCAGCAATGTCCATGGCAGCCTCCAGCGATGCCTGGCATCTGCTTCCCCTGGCAATGCCGTCTGGGCATCGCTAGGCTACACAGTTGCAAGGTGGAGTGTGAACGTTGGAAACGGGAGGCCAGGGAGGCAGATGCCAGTCATGCTTTGGGCTGAAGGTCGGGACCGGGCGAGAAATTTAAAATAATGAGTGTTTTTAAATATAACACTTTTACATTTCAAAATTATCATTATTCATACCGACAGAGAGGTAACAGGCATCCTACTGTATTGATGTAAATAATTTATGTCCTGTAACTAGGTAGTACTTCATATACATAGAAATAGTCCATCATGGAGAAAGGGGAATCAACAGAACATCAACTGAATACTTAGTACTGGTACCTTTATGGTTCAGTACTTTAAATTTGCAGAGTAGCAACTCTGTGGAACATAAATATCAAGCTTGCCCAGTACAGAATAGTCAGTTGGAAAAGCAATTTCTGCACCATAAAAGAACTGGCCCACCCACTGCCAAGTGAGAGCTTATTGTTGCTTGAAGCACATGTCGATGCAAAAAATAGTGAAGTAAGGTACCATGTAGTATATTTCTATAGTACATACACATTCCCTGTGCTATATCTTTTAAATGCTCTGCAGGTACATGACACCTGATAATCTTCCTGAAATGCATTTAGCTCCTATGCTGTGTTGTGGGCTGAAAATACACTGCTTTTTTGTGGATGAAATGTTTTTAGACTACTTCTTACTGTCATTTACTGAACTACTCAGTCATTATTGCTGTTAGGTATTTGCAAAAAAAAATTATTATAGCACACATAATTGCTACACCAGGCATTTTGTAATTTAGTATTTCCATTACATTCTAAAGCAGTTGTAATTTACTAAAAACCTGTCAAAAATAAAATGCAATGAATTCTCCTACAATAAATTAATATATGGTAAAAACTTAGGTTAAGTTCTCTACATTTTTTGAATGACAATTACTTATTCGAAGTATTGAGCCACACAAATAAATACCCTATTTATCCACAAAAAGTGTGTTTGTCCTAAATACGACCTAGAATAACTGTCAATACTTTCTTATATTATCCTGAACACAATTCAATATTGTGTTTATCATCTCTCAATATATTTTCCTGGCTTTCCTAGAGGGAAACCTGGAGAATGTAGACTTTATGTTTTTTGTGTTCCAATAACTTTTCTCTTTTAGCACTGCTCCTAGATCCATCCACTCACTATTCTTTCTATTCTGATATATGTTCCTTTTGGAAACAATATTGGTTTACCAGATGTCCCCTTGCAAAGGATGTTTCAGTTATCATAGCTTAGTGAATGCAATGAAAATTTACTATTCAAAAAATACTCTATGTCTGCATGAAAATTTACTTGCATTTGCCTTGATGATTGAAGTCAATAGGGCTTCAACTCATTCATTAAGCTAAATAAATATGACCTTGCTAAGTAAACAACTTTTTTTTAGTAAAAAAGACAACATCAATTACTTTTTTACACTTTTTGATTGACTTTCTGACATTTCATGTTAAAATAGTTTATATTTGTAATTATGGAAGAATTTCTGGTGACAGAATTGAACAACCCACACCCCAGTAACAGAAGCCCTTAAGCTCTAATGTTTTCCAGGGTTTCCAATAACCTCCATTTTACCAAAATATATTTCCTTTTCCCATTAAGGAATTGGTGACAATTGCTTGAGTTAAATTTCTCATTCTTTGTCAAGTGGGACCACCTAAGTTTGCTGATCTTTTTAAATTACTAAACACAGAAGACCTGTTCCACCGAGAGTCTGCATTGCAATGGTTACCACCAAGCTCAATATATTATTGAGGAGTGCTAATTTACCTTGCTAATTGTTTGTCTATTGTATATCATGTATAAAATAATCTTATTTATTTAAAACATATTTATATATTTTTTGCTTCTTTATGATGTCAGCCAAATAGTTTATAGATCATCTCAGATGATATTAATAAAAAATAAAATAAAAAAAATATTTGTTGCATTGCAAACCAACACTCTCTTTCCTGTTAAAGACTACATTTTTATATCTGTAACTATCCAGTAACTCATTTTAGCATTATGATCAGGGACCCAGAATAATGCTGGCAGTTGTTCAGTGGTCAGAAGACAGGGGTAAAGGAGAAAATTGGCAAAAGTGTAAATTGATGGCTTATCCTGTCTTTTGAGGACATGCACTTTTAGAAATAATTTATTGCATTTTTTAAAAAAATAATTGAAAAGGGAAAAAAATAACTGAAGCAAAAAGGATGTCCAAATACAGCTTTGGCTTAGCTCTTATTATCCATCAAACTGTGATTTTAATGGCAGTTAGCACATATTCCCTATGTAATGCAAAGGATTATGCTAAGGCTTAGCTCTCATCACTGAGTACAACAGACTGTATCCATGAATCGCTGATACAATTGGGTGTTATCTCAGTGTTTCATGCAGCCTGTGTAAATCAAAAAATGTAGAAAAGTTAAACAGAAGTATAGCAGATGACATCAAGATTAAGTCATAGTTAAAAAGTGAATACGAAATTAGCGGAATTAAAAGCAATTCTCTTGGCAAAAAACTAAGTACACATATAACATACATATATGTTCACTGTTTTACTGTTCCCTAACATATGCTGCTTGAACAGCCAATCCTGGGTGTGCCCAAACAGGTCCTGAATACAATACATTTTCTGAAGCAATACATTTTCCTAGTTAAGAGATGCAGCTTCCTTTATTACCTCTCTGCCTCCTGAATGGACAGGTTGTTTGTATCATTAGGCCCAAGACTTCATACTAGGTTAAGTAGGCCATAATTTATGGATTTAGAGTCGCCAGGGATTGCACATGTTTAACCAGTATACCTTGGCTGATCCCTAACATTTTTATGTTTATTTGGGCACTCTCAGGGGGTGGCTACCTCAGCCATTAGTGCTCTGCTAATATACATCCATGAAGTAGCTTCTAGAGCCTGCTTTTTGCACCTAATAAATGAGCAATAAGTGTCTGCCAAAATGGTTTTGGTTGTATTAGTATGGTACACCTGTGTTTTATGTTTCTGTTCAAACCAGTGTAGTACTAATTGTGTTCATTTGGACATGTTTCTAATTGTGTTAGAATGGTACCCTGTCTGTGAAACTGTTTCTGGTTGAATCAATGTAGTTGGTGCCTGGTTTCTGGTTGTGATGTCATACTGGTTAAGGTATGATTTCTGCCATTGTTGGAGGAGAAGGCCTCATGCCCATAACCACTGTATTGTAGGGAGTGTGCAGGTGGGGAGCTTATTGGGAATTTATAAGCCCCTATAACAAAAGGCTCCTCTCAACCTGGGGAATGCGTACATGAGTACAATGCCACACAATGTTAAAATAAATAAAGTGTTTTCTTTAGCTAATGTTTCCTTTTACAGTGTCTAGTGATGTTCTAATATTGTCGCATGATTATAGGCTGGTATTTTTAATTGACTGGTTGTTGGTGTCAGGTGACAGAAATTTACATCATGGAAGTCCAGCCAACAAATCTGCAGCTATTGTGTAATGTGATCATGTCAATCTTAGATAAAAATCCCCAAGGAATGTTTCCAGTACTTTTTGAATTCATGCCATGAAGAATTCACAGTTCAGGAGGCAATATGGGGTAAAACCTGGTACTAGCAAGAGGTATCTAATAAATAAGCTGGTGAGCTTTACTATATTGGCTGAGATTCAAAATATTGACCAGAAAGTCTGCACTGTTGTCTGTGTCTACTGGTTTTGTTACTTGGAAGAAGAGCTGGCTATTTTTGCGTACACAGGCATTGATGTACTGCATGCACTTTTTTGAAAAATTGTGTTATAAAAATATACATTTAAAGTGGAACTGATGCTCGATCAGAAAGATCATTTTTTTAGAAAGGGACATGTCCTTTCTGCAATAATCTCACTTACCGAGGGATGACTGAACTCCAACATACCTATGTGGAAATTTTCTGTGTGGAAAGTTATCCTAGCATGACCATTCATGATGGTCCAAGTGCATCTCTGGGAGCAAGAAGAGAAGGATAAGTGAGTTGTGCAGGTTTACTTCCGCTTTAATACCTTACATGCACACATTTCCTTTTATATTTACATAAATACATTTACATACACACATAGCCATGAGATAAAGAAAGTACACCCCCTTTCAATTCAAGGTTTTATGCATCAGGACATATTAAAAAAAAATTCTGGTCCTTACCAGGTTTTAAATTTATTTAGGTCTTACCTCAGATGTAAAGCACCACACAACAGATTCCACAGTGCCGTTATTTATTTAACAAAATGAGGCTTCAATGGAGAAGCTGTGTCAGCCACCAAGGGAGTAAAGAGAGGTTGCTTCTGCTTTAAAAAAGAGGATTTAGTGCTACTTAAGGTACTTTCTACTCATCACCGATGGTAATGGAAAGGGAGGTGGTCTGACGAGATTGTTAGTTTGTGCATTTGCCAAGCACACATTCAATATGTTTGTAACCATGAATAATAAAGATCGTTTTACTGAAAATAAAAGTCATATTGAATGTGTACTTGGCAATTAATGAATAATCACTTCCCCTGTGTGAGGGTAACATTACCACTGATATCTCTTTACAAATAATGAAATACTTGTTCGCTCCTTGTCACTTGGAAGACATTTAGGGTACAGCAAACATTACAAAAGCAATTATAACATGTTATGTTTTAAATCATAAAAGAAAAAAGATTTCCACATAGATGTGATTGTTTGTGTTATATCTTATCTCAAATCAATCTGTGGGAGCTTGTTGCAATATATGAAATGTCAAGACAACATTAACACATAACTTCACCTACAATATATTCCCATCAAATGTCTTGGCTTCTGAAGAGCATACAACATGATATCTCAGCTTTTCTCCCTCTCGTGTCCTTTAGACATTTTTCTGTTTGTTTGTTTTTCTCCTTTGATAAAAGACAAGTGATGTTCAGAGGAAAAAACTTCAGTCATCTCATTGCCTTTGAGAAACACCTGGGAGAGTGCTGCTGCCAGAATGTCTGCCTAAGAGTGCTGCAGTAATTTCTGCATCAAAGCCTCCTATTCTCCAGTTCTGCTTGATTTACCATTCATAGCCTGATTTACACTTTCACATGATATACAAAGGTTTTCCTATTTGCAATGTAGTTGTTGTACTTTCTGATAGCAGTGTTGCTGCTTTTGTATATTGCACCCCGAAGCTTCAATATCAATGTATTCATGCATTTTTATTCCAAACACTGACATCCAAATAAAGAAATGCTCATAAAAACATCAGATAGGCCTGTCAGAATAAAAGATGTACATTTTGCTTTGCATCGGTGTGAAATACTAGTAGGTTTTATACTGTATTGAGATTATTCTTTTAAATTATGGCTTTCCTTGCTTTTTATGGGTATTCTTCTAAAGAAATATAAATTCCTCACAATGCTAATTAAAATTAAACTGTACCAAGAAATTTGTATGTGGCCATTTATGGCTTTCATGTTGGAAACAAACTAGGTATCTGGTGTCCCACTGATTCAATGGCTTCAATACTTTCTGATCAACTGATCTAGACAAATACACTATTTGGTAACCCCTGACCAATAAATCAATATGTGTTGGATATTCCATTCTAAAACAATGTGTATTGGAGTTAAATTGGAGCCCCTTTGAGGCTATAATGGCCTCCATTTTTAGGGATTTCTATAAAATATTGAAGTGTATCTGTGTAAATTTCAGGCAAACAAGAATATGTGAGGCCAGTTATTTTTATTATATGAGAAGACCAAGCTTGCAATCAACATTTCAAATCATCTTAAATTTATTCAATGGGGTTGAGGCCAGGATTCTGTAAATCCCACATTCCTCCACGCCAAACTTATTAAAAACCTACTGTACTTATGGAGCTGGCTATACAGAGACTAATTGTTCACAATCTATTCTTTGAAACACGGTGCTGTGTTGCAGAACCTGGCATCATCACCACAACACAAGTCTTCCTGCATTGTAAGGTAAAATGCCAAGGACCTACCCAAAATCTACGGAAAAGTATGTCAAGTGTGAAGGGAGCAAAAGAAAAGGTAAGCAAAGAATTTTACACTATCGCAAAAGGAGATGCGCTTTTCAAGTTTGCAGTACAGAGGAAACCCAACTGCAGGAAGAGTGTTTGCTATTCCTAGATTTCAACATTAAGCTTTAGTAAGGAATTCAGACCAACCAAATTCATATCTGTACAACTGTGCAATTTGAAAAATAAGTACACAAAAATTATTTGTTTAACTGACAAGTGCTGTCTTTACAACTACATTCCCTTGTATATCATTTGAAATAAAAATAGAACAGTTTAAAGGCTGGAAAAGTGAAAAATATTATAGTGGTAAATGATAGTCATGCAGTTAGCAAGCAGATAAAGTCAGAAACAACTAAAAAGGCAACATGCAGGATCACAAGAAGGAGCAGAAAAGTCAGAGAATCTGAAATAGTGTACAACGAAGGAGGCTCTACAATCAAAAGGTTTCAGGGTCTCAGGAGGCACAAAGATCACAGGGGCTTTCGTGTCACAGAGGGTAAAGGGTAGCTGGGGGCACAAGGATCACAGGGTACTCTGATGTCACAGGAAGTGTTATTGGAACCTTTGGGAGCTGTAGTAGCAGGATGTTTGACACTGGCGTAGCTACACTTTGTTGAAAGACAAGAAGAAGGTCATGATGTCTTTATCAGTCAAAAGAGCAGTCTCCTAAATGGTCATAGCACTTTTGCTGCATGTGGGATAAATAATCTGGCAAGGGATTGCAAAATGTGTTATATTAAAGTGGTCCTAATCTTAAAATTTTTACTTTACATAAAATGGTACAAAACCCCTTTACATTTTTGTTTTTTAAGTGCAACACCCTTTAAAAATGGTGCAGCGCCTCCCCTTTCTGTCTTAGGAGAACACAGAATGGGAGCGCAGAGCCTTCAGGAATACCTATGTCACACACAGAAGGAGCCCTTTCTTTTATGGAAGAAAAACATTCGGATCTCATGCATGCACAGTGGGATTGGCAAGCTTTTTCCCTATTTACGTCACCTGTTCTCACACATGCGAGAACAG
This sequence comes from Pyxicephalus adspersus, assembly GCF_032062135.1. Classification (NCBI taxonomy): domain Eukaryota; kingdom Metazoa; phylum Chordata; class Amphibia; order Anura; family Pyxicephalidae; genus Pyxicephalus; species Pyxicephalus adspersus. The sequence continues at coordinate 101,436,273 of NC_092860.1, forward strand.
GTGATGTAGGCAAAGAACCCGGAAGAGGAGTGAAAAATATGGCTGGGCCGAAGAGGGATACTGGGGCGACACAGGACCCAATCGAAGAAACCTTTCGATGAATCAATGGATCTGCAGAAAGGTAAGTGTGGTTTTTTATTTTGATTTTAGTTCTGCTTTAAATCAAGTTTGGGTATGGCTCCCAAACCTGACACTGAATATTCCAATGGCTTTCTTACAATAAATTTAAATGAGAATTTTCAGTTATGTAAACCCATTGCTTTCTTTGTCTTTTTAACACCTATGTTCTAATAACTATGAGCATATTAAATATGAATGCACTGTTCATAAAAAGATTTAATTAAACAAACCAAGGTTGCTTGGTCATATACATAACTGTGAAAAATGTAAGCGCACATATACTAATCAAAACATATCAAGTTTAATGCTTCAGTATGGCAGGGGGGTCATTGCTGGCCTTTTTTTGCATTGATGTATTAAAAACATTGGCTTTGCACATAATAAAATTATGACACCTTAGTCCTGCACTATGAAACATTCTCTGTGTACATTTATTGATGGCTAAATACAAAATGGTATTTTTGTTCCTGAACCACTAATTATGAAAATTGTATACTTTAATCCATTTACATAATGTTAGAGAAGCTACATTTTTTTTCTAAATCCCTATGATGATTTTTCTGTAGATGTAAACAAATGAATGTTCATTTAATTTAGAAGCATTACGTCCTCTTATTCCTAAGACAATATAGGAGAAAGCTAAGCACAGTATAGAGAGAAAAACAATAGTAGTTTGCCTCAAACAGGACTAACTGGCAAACTGAACTAACTATGACCCAGTGTATCACAATCCTGAAATAACACAGCTAGATAACTAGATTTCTCCTGGTGTTCAAGTTAGTCTCTGAGGCACAGAACCAGCTGGCGAATACATGTTTTTGTAAACAAGTAAAAATATTGCTTTCTTTAACAGCTTAACAGTTTCTCCTTCAGCCAACAAGGGGCCCCCCATAGGTGCCCCAAGTCAGATCAGCGAATGGGCCAGTCAGTTCTGCACAGGAGCCCACTATTGGCTACGTCCACCACTACGTTGATGAAAAATATATACAGGAGCAGTTTTCCCTGCCAAGTGTCTAAATTTCTTTACATTCAATCCATAGCTGTACACAGATTAGCTACAGAGCATAGCCCTGAGAACATTTAATGTAGCTATATCTACATTTTCTTCATGACAGCAGTGGATAAGTCATTTAGGCATAACTTGATTGACTGACTACGAATGTTTTTACAAGGAATAGTAATTAATTGTTCTGCTTTATAACATTACATTTTAAGGAAATCAGGAAAAAAAAAATAAATCGGTTATTTGCAAAGTGTTTAGAAGAATTTATTTACATTGTGTTTAGAGTTTTGCAACTCAAACATTTACATTTTTGGACCCATTCACATTTGTCTATCCTGATGCCTTGCTTAAAAACTTAAATATTATTGACCATTATGCTGTGTGTTAATATGCATTGATTTATTGAAACTCATTTAAGTAAATATGCTTCCAATGCACCAGAGCAGACAAAACATGTAAACCTGCTTTTCCAACAAAGTGCATTACAAGATTCTACTATGCCTTGCAGTGCACTGCAATGCATGTCTTGTGTAACAGGTGCATTATTGCATTAGAGTGTCATGTACAATGAATATGTAACATATATTAAAATCTATCGTGGCAATATGCAGTAATGCATGCACTGCCACAAGGACTGGAGTCGAAAGGTGTCAACAATTTCTTACGGGTGGTGATCTATTGTTCTCCATTTTTTTCTCTCCTGATTTGACACCACATTTATAACTGGGCAATCAGATTTTGTACAGTGGCAATCAATAGTTACATAGTATGTCAGGTAGAAAAGTCCATCAGGTTCAACCACCCGGAAAGTAAACCACCTGCAGATTTTAGAACATTTGGGACCAGAGGTTTATAAATACCATCAGTCATTTAGATAGTGTTCACACCTATATTTCATTACTTTTCCAGTCTACAAGAAGCATTTATCCATGGATAGCACAATATAACTGGTAAAAAGCTGCAATTTCAAGCTATAAACCAATATTTCTCAATTAGGATGCCACCAGAGGTTGCTAAGGGTTCCTTGAACAATTAGCAATGTGTGCCTCTCCATTAGCTACCTGACACTAATCATGATTTTGGTTTATTTGGTGACATTTTTCCCAATAGCCAGCAACATAGGAGACACTCTTACTGGTGACCACCACCAATGTACTGATCCGAAGGTTTTTTTCAAGGGTTCCCCCATGTTAAAGAGTTTGGGAAAGACTGATATAGACAGCGATGTTCTATATAGCTACAGTACCTTCATATGATACATAAAAGTTTAGGCATTCATTAGGCATTCATAGGCTCCACTACAATCAAAATATATTAGAACTTGCAAATAATCCCCCAAATTATTCTGCTAATAGGAACAAAAAACAACCTAGACAGCTAGTTTTTAAACATGACCCAAAATGTAATATTCACCATCTAGTCTAAAAAAATCAATATGTCTTGATTATTGTCTGCATATAAAATCTTTTTTTCCATGGAAAGAGCCTGCAGGCAAAATAGTATGACCATGTAAATTATTACACTGATTGAAGTGGACACAAATCCAATGAAATGTACCAATAAAATAGCTGCTGTGAGTTTTACGTTTCCCTAATGCTTCAGTTTTATTACAGAAAGGTCTAAATCTGAAACCTGTCATTAGGTTAATGAGAATGGATGTTGCAATGTCACAGGCATCGTGTTGTCACTGGAATAAACCTTGGAAGTGCAGAAAACCATGCATGCTTTCTTGCCAGAAAAAAAAAGCATAAATATAATTTTCAACCATTTGCACATGAAAAGAACGTCTATTATTACCAGATCAATCTTGATTGTGAGTTATTTATAGATACATCTGTTGTTCTGACAATGTGAGCACTGAACAAACAAAGCGATTACAATATCTAAAGGAAATCAATCATGAGAACATTTTATGACAGAATGCAGCAACAGTCAGTGTGTTTGCTGTGTAATTGTGCTAGACACTCCATATTGTCATATGTTTACGTGTGCAGTCTTACCCCTGGCTACCAGCCGCATGCCTATGTAGATTCATATATAGTAAAAAACATAAATTCGATTTAGCCTGATGAAACAAAGTTATTAATGAGAATAAGTGTTCTGTGTTTTACCTAGACAATCTATATTGCCATTTAATTCAATATGGGATGTAAATGTTGGCTTGCCATTGCCTGGGGGAGTGTAAGATATAGCAATCTTTTTATATTACTTTCTTAATAGGTAAAAATTCAATATAGCCAAAGATATATCCAATGCACTGCTAGAAACATTCCAGCAATGTTGGAATTAGCTCCTAGTTTTACATGGTAATATGTTTTAGATGGAAATATGCATTTATTGACTTATTAAATCTCCACTTGCATCAGAATGGAATTCTAGATGTCACGCACTTGTATTAATCTTAAATGGCACATCAGTTTTTCATCCATGTTTCTAAAATAACATACAAGATCTGTCATTTTTACTTAAATTGCAAATATTTGTACATTAAAGAAATTATGTTTTCTCAAGTTACATGGCAACTGCCAATAAGAAATATGAAAAAAATAAAAGGTGATTTTTTTTTCAAGTGATATTTTTATATTTTCTTTGAATTATATAATTGGTTTGTATTAGGATGTATTTTAAAGTTCGTCCTGGAGCAGAAACAGACTACATGACAGGGGTAAGAGAGGGGTTCCAGAAGTAAAAGGGTTAAATGTATTAAAGGGAGGAGGAAGTAAGGTGTGCAGGATTAACAAGGGGTCAGCAACAGGGTGGAGCTGGCAAGATTTCAAGCTAGTGGGGTAGGAGTAAGTGGTCAGTTTGAGACACATAGTTCAAGGTGGAGGTTCAATCACTCTCCCTCCCTTTGGTGCATTTTCGTACAGTTACAGGGTGATTTCGGTCGGAATGACCTTGGACCAGCATTGGAGCTTACGGTGGTTATCAGTTGGGCCTGGGGTTGATGTGAGAGGGATTGTAATGTCATGGCGACTTTGTTGGCAGGTAAGGTCCATGAAGGAGTTGCATTTGCTGGAAAAGGCCATTGAATAAAGGGTTGAAAACCATGGGCGTTATGGTGTTCCCAAAATGGTCGGTGGTTAATTCCAGAGAAGTGTAGGTTAAAAAGACAAGGGACCTGGATGGATTTGTCCCTGTGGCAGTGCTTAGCGGCTGGGGCCAGATAATTAGAGGGGTCTCTGTAGAAAGAAGTAGGTAAGAAAAAGTGCCTTCATAAACTTTGCCGAGGAGAATTTATATATGGAAAATAAGCGTTTTAAATATTGTTGTTGAAATTATTTTTGTAATAATTAAATTACTGCGGCCAATTGTACCAAAAGGTAATGGGTATCTGTGGTTGTTGTGGGAGAAAAATGGTCACTGGGAGATATTGAATGGCTGGCAGTGGAATGAGTGGAATCTGTTCTACCCTAGTCAAGCAAAACCATAGTCCCCTGTGCATAAATCTACGAGCCAGACAGTCTTTATTGGAGAAAGGGACAGGCAATGTACCTTCTGCAATAAAACATCCTTACCTGCCCAATTGCTATCTTCTTATAAAAATTGTGTTGGAGCGTGGCATATATTCTGTTATCTCCCCATGCTGCTAGAACTGAATGAACTCTTTTGCGCATGCAAGATCAGCATTTCTGAAGTAGAAACAGATATCAGCACCTGTGATGGAATTGGGACAGATAAGTGTATTTAAAAAATTGCAACCAGACAGGCATGTTTATTTTTTAAAGGATCTGCCTATTTCAATTTTTAATTTTTTTTGTATTTAAGTACACTTTAAGGCCTCTTTTAAACCTACAGTTTACAACACATTCTAATACACTCTCAATTGCTCCCATTCAACCTTATGGAGGCTGTTATTATGTCCAAATATTTTCATTATGTTTGTGGCAGGTTTTTATCTTGGGCATGACATCAATGGGAACAGGTTTGAACCACAGCATGCTGTGGTTAAACGTGTTTGTCACACTTGGAGAGACATAATCACCAGGGGGCGCTACGGCTTGCACAGAGTTGGTGTGATCCCTGAGATGGGCTAAGGCGCAGAGTCTAAGCCGCAACCAGGTTTTCTCCAGATGGTGAGGATGTTGGGCTGCTGGGTACTGCCAGGTTGCGGCCCACCCTGGGCACACCAAGGTGGGCAAAACACGGTACCAAATCACAAAGCAGAAGGATAGTCAAGGAAGGCAGGGGTCGAGGAAGGCAGCAAGCAGGAGAGGTCAGGTCACACTCCAGGCGTTTATTGCCAGGGATCTAGGAGACACAAAGGCCACTGCGGGCACAGTGAACACAAGAGACACTGGGAGCAACAGGAGGCACAGGTGACTCAGGGATATCCACAGACAGACAGGAACACTGGAACAGCACAGGGAAGTTGGCTGGGAACCAACAGACTGGACAACAACCGGTTAATGCAGGAGCTGGACAGAGGAAACACTGAATTAAGAACCAGGTAAACAGGAACAGCTCACAGAAATAGGGGCTTGGCCCTATGGAGACCCGTTGCCCGAACACAGAGTGCAGTGTGTGAGCTAGCTAAATAGCCAGGGCTGGTCAAGATATTATTTTGTGATTGGCCAGTGGATTGGATGGAATTGATAAAGCTTGGAAACAGAGGCACGCCCAGAGTCAGAACTGCCCACATACTCAGGAGAGAAACGTCTGCGCTTTAGTAAGGATGAGGTAGGTGTGACAGTATTTGCTTTGTAGTCTTGGTGCTTTAGGACTGGAATTGACCTATAGTCTTTTTTGGTGCAGTGAACCTCACCATAACTAAACTTTACAACAAACTGTACAACTATACAACAAACTGTCACATGTTCTTCATCACCAGCATGAATTTGGTCTGGGATGTTACACATTCTCTGGGCACTTGGGAGAATTACTAGTTCCAAAGATGAGGTCAGTGTTAAAGTGGGGGCACAAGTGATTGTGAGGTTATAGGATAAAATGCAAGGCAGTAACCCAGCTTAACTGGACAAAAACATTGACCCAGTGTGCCATGAACAACATGCAACATTCCTGCCATGCTTACTAGACCATACCTACCATATTTTCTAGACTATATATGTGTGGTTATTTGTAGTGTTGGTCAAATATCTCACTATTCGATTTGACAGCTATTTGATCGAATAGCGAGATATTGTTCGTGTGATCAATTGCCGAATTCAAACACCATTGATGTAAATTGTGAGAAATTTTGGGTTATTTTTAGGGACTATTAAAGGGCTGCAAGAGCAATCAGCTCAGTGTGCGATCCCTGCGACACTAGAGGTTAATTGACCTCTAGTGCCCCAGGGATCGCACACTCTTCTTAATGATTCCAGCCATGGCTGCAATCATTGAGAAGATGCCCGGCACTAGAGGTCTCTGATTGGCTGAAATTCTCCCCAGTCAAAACCTCTAGTGCTCTAATATAAGTATCTCCTACTTTGTAACACACTTTCCAGCACAGTAATATGATACATTCGTTACATTTTTCTTGCAGTGTATAAAAGAAAAATGTAACAAATGTATTATAACATTACTGTGCTGGAAAGTGTGTTACATAGTAGGAGATATCATGTTATTGTAGAAAAACCTATAAAAAAATAAATAATTTTACACAAACACTCAATAAATTTATTTAACAATAATTTTTATTTTTTCTTAACACAATTTTTTTAATCCAAATTTTTGCTGTCGAACCTTGTTTTTTTTTCGGGTCGGGTCTATCCGAATTCGAACAGCCATATTCTTGTCGAATATAAGGACAACCTGAATTCGAACAACAACACTAGTTATGTGTACACTGCCACTATGGACACATTAGGTTTCACATGAGTGGAGTGCGGGATGGCTTTCCCAGCATGTCAGTTGGGTGCCTACCACTGACCATAAACTCAAGGAAGGGAGATGGCTCCATGAGCTAGAAAGGGACAGTTTCAAAGCCTGCAGTTTTGCCAAGTTGGTTTTAGAATGCTGTGTAACGGGATGATTTGGGGACATTTTTTCTACCATATTGTCAGGTTGCCCGGCTATAACACTTACAAAGAAATGACTGCTTTGTGTCTGGTAATGGGAAGAAGAGAAAGGCTTTGTCAGCCATGTCAATATCTCCTGCATGTGCTATGATTGTATAGCACTGGCAATCTAAATAGACAAGGCAAATGTGTTCTAAAATGACATGTTGCAGCCCAATTACTACTTTGTCATGCAGAATATATTTGCCCACTTCTAGTTACGTCACGTCTAACCTCTACCTGTCACTCACGAAATGCCTAACAATTTATTAATTAAGAAAAAAGTATTACCTACATTTTATGGCAGCTATGGCAAGAGGGGTAATAAATATGTGGTACTTTAATATTAATTAACTGAACATGTTCGTGGTGACATATGGCAAGCAAAGGGCATTCTGTCCTGTGTCAGTGTACACTACACTGCACTGCACTTAACTAGGAGTATCTACTTTTAACTGGACTTGTTTTGTGAAGTTGAAGATGTTTTGTGGCTTATCTAAAATTTTTTTTAAGTTCTAGGAATCAGGAACAAAATGACAAGTAGCATAGATACCTTAATATCACCACCACTGAATGTGTCAATGCAAATGAAGATTGTTCAAGTACAAGATAGGAGAAGTGAAAGTTGTAAAACCATGCTGTTCTAGTTGCATAATTTCATCCCTTGCTGACAATCAGGAAGTCATCATAGGTGTTACATTGTTTATTTTCATAGTTCCACAAAGTTTACAGCTCCCACCCTGTTAGACAATCATCAGCCTTAAAACATTCCATGGTGAATGAATGAAGGTGACTGGTTTACCTGTTTGGCTATAAATGGTAGCACATGTTCTTGACACTTATTAGAAAAAAATAAGCTGCAAAATATCTTCAACATTACAGAGCAAGTCTAACTGAACGTGATTAACTACTAGCTATACCATGACCTGGAAAACCTTTAAAAAGACATTTAGACTACCTACATTCGTTTTTCCAAGCAATTGACTTTATTTTTGAGAATATATGTCCAATTTAGTACTATTTCATAGAGTGTGCAGTCATTTTGTAACATATGTGGTCATTTTCTTCACACATATTAAAAAGTAAAATGTACACATATCCTTATTTAAAGCATATGGACAAACAAAATGGCATTAGTGGCAATATTAACTCTGCAAGATGTACAGCTTTGGTTGTTCACCTTGCTAAGGACAAAACTAAAAAAAACATTATGGGTTCTGCAGGCATTTCCCTGGGAAGGGAAAACTAACAAAAGCATATGGTGCACAGTGCATCAATATAATTACTAAACTAGCAGAATGCATAATAAACACAATTAAACCGAACTATACTAACAGTATAAAATATATGATAACAATAAATATGGAAATGTTCCTAGTATGTGTATGACCTAGGTCTTTAAATGCGTTTAATATGTAAATAGCACCAAACCCTTAATACCTGCATTTTCTAAAGTGTGAACTTATTTACATATCATAACAACAAAAAAGTCAACAACTTTCCCATAGATTGTAACTGTCTGTGCATAAAAAACAAATAATTACTAAATAATTTAAGTGTTGAGGGAAAGGTTTCTAAAACTAATATTTTTATGGCAACATGCAAACAATGAAATTGCTTAACTTGTAGAAAATTATTTACAGTTCATTATAAGAATTATTAAAGAAAGACATGTAAACAACAATGATTCTCTAACACATGGATTGTTGAATTTATTTTTTCGAATGTAATTAAATAACACAAACAGAATAAAGATTACCTGCAAAATAATACAACTTTTGCATCCAAAAGAGGTATTTCGGTTATGGAGATCAAGCCAGTGGACCCAGTGGCTACTGATTCTGATACTTTAACAGATAATTATTTTCACCATTAATCCTGGTGTTATGTGTTCTCATCTAGCTTTGTATCCTAGTCCTGTTCCATTTTCCCAAAAAAAAAAAAAAAAATGAAAAACTAATATCCAAAAGATAAAATAGAGCCCCATGTAGGAGTAGATATGAAGACCCAGGTACTCAGGCAGAGCGATCCCACTAACAGAGATCCTAAGTGATTAAACCACCAGCAGGTTCCCTTAAGATGCCAAACAGAGTTTAAAGAACTTCAAAGTGACTGGAAATGGTCTTATATTCCTCTCCAGATTGATGGAAAGTAAAAGTTGCTTCTCCTTGGCATTGTGTTAACACACACCTGAATATTTCGGACCAGCAAACTGCAAAAGCTTCTGCTTCAATAGAGGTTGTCACAGTTGCTGATGATGAATTAAGTTAATTTGATTAGCAGCACCTGGCTGCAACCCACCTTCACAATTCTTATGGATGTGATAAGGGTGTACTAAGGGTTTAGACAGTGCTTTTTTCATTTGACTCTGTGTTTAAGCCTTTGTTAAATAAATAATGACATAAAAGAGTAAGAGAGGGATAGAGAGTAAGCTTTTTAGGGTAGATAGTTTTGGTAACAAGGGGATATTTCTAAAAGAAAGTTTATTTAGCTGAAAATACAAAATAAAACAAACTCAAAAAATAATTGTTTGGAGTGTTGTTCAGATAGTCAATAAGGTAAGTTTAAGTCAATAAGGTAAGTGTAGTTATGAGGTAGAGAATCGCCAGCAATTTCTCAGCTAGGCTTAAAGACAAACTCCAGATGTACTCTCAATGGAGTTTCTCCATTGAGAGTCCATCTGAGTTCAGTTCCCACGGTCACCGGGCTGTACTTATCATTGATAAGTACAGCGCAGGGAGCGTGGGAACTTGCAGTCACAGCTGATTGGAGTCACGCGAGTGCTTCCAATCAGCTGTGACTGCAGATGAACTCTCAATGGAGTTTCTCCAATAAGATTTCATCTACAGTTCAGTTCCCATGGTCACCGGGCTGTACTTATCAACCTGGTGACCTTGGGAACTGAACTGCAGAGTTCATCTGCAGTTCCACTGGGATCCCTGAGCACTAGAGGTTAGTTACCTCTAGTGCCCCGGGATAGCAAACAGGAGGATTCCCAGGGCTACAGTAATAAATGCAGTCCAGGGAATACACTGTGATTCCGGGGCACTAGAGGTTAATTACCTCTAGTGAATTCATTAACCTCTAGTGCTTGGGGATCGCAGTGGAACTGCAGATGAACTCCCAATAAAGTTTCTCCATTGAGAGTTCATCTGCAGTTCAGTTCCCATGGTCACCGGACTGATAAGTACAGCGCGGTGACTGTGGGAACTTTGCAGTCACAGCTAATTGGAGGAGGCACGCAAGTGCTTCCAATCAGCTGTGACTGCAGATGAACTGCTGTTCCGTATGTGTCCTTGGATAGGGAATCTCTATCCAAGAACACATACTACAGTTTCTCTAGGGCCGCAAGAGCTGTCAGCTCCCTTCCCCTGATTGCTCTTGCTGTTCTACACAGTCCCGAAAAAAACCCCGAATCCCCCCCCCATAGACTTTAATTTTTCTAGCATCTCATCTACCTAAAGTATTGAATCCTTCATCTTAAATATTTAATAGGTCAGTTGTGACCTTTGGATTTTCCAAGCAATCCTAACACATCACCTACCTTAATAATTCTACATTCACAACAGTAGCTTCTCTTCTTCAAAATCCAGTTTAATTGTGTATTGCTTGAACATTTCTCCACAACAACATAGAATACCCTGATCTCTCAAAATCCCCTGAGGAAGCCCCTAGTGGGCGAAACGCATGGTATAAAAAGTGATCAACATGTACTCTTTATATGTTATCAAGCATCTGTTGTATTGACGCAATCTAAATTTGTGGAGAGGGCATACCTAGCCCTAAAAGTGTATTTATCCAGCAAATTTCCGTGCTAATACACGTGTATGTTATTTTCTGGTTTGTTTTATTTTGTATTTTCAACTAAATAAACTTTGTTTTAGAAATATCCCATTGTTACCAAAACTATCTGCTTTAAAAAGCCCAGTATATTCCCTTCTTACTCTTCTGTTTGAACTAATCTAGGCTTAGAAGTAAACACAAATTACCTATAGTGAATTACCCTCACTTCCTTGATAAATAATGACATAGTGTAACATGTCATGTGTTTTTCATCTTAGGTTGTATTTACCTAATTTTAAGACCTGCTATAAATGACATGATCACATGATTTTTCTTTAATATGTCCTGATATTATAAAAACCTTAGACCAGATAAGGAGGTGTACTTTTTCTCTTGTGATGGTGTGTGTGCCATTAGTTGTTTTTTTTTTTTCTAAAAGGTAGCAGCCAATTAAAATTTATCTTTGGATACATGTAATCCTCACTGCTAGACTAATAGTAAAAAAACATTTGGGCGACCCCCAGTACGCTTGCTTAATGAAATTCATTACTATACATGTGTATTAAAATGTGTTTTACATTTGACATATGAACAAAAAAGCTCACAGAAATCCCATTATGCCAGCATGTTTAACATTAAAAAAATCTATTTTTATTATAAAATAGTTAAACTATTGTGCAAGTACAAGTTGTTTATCCTATTAGCACTGACACCAATGTCAAGGAACATTTTAATTAGTGATTTGGCATCACTGAAATGCCTGACAGTGACAAGAAAATAATTAATTACCTAACTGCTATATTTTAGCAAATAAATTGTACCGTTGGCAATTCTAGTTAGAGAGATGAATTACGGAAACCTGGCCCCCAGCAACAGTAGTTGTAATTAGCCACAGAAAATGATTGTTAACTGAAAGGATAGTGTTAATTATAGTTTGTTTAGTGGTGCCATACTGAAAATTTGTTCAGCACTCAAGTTTAAGGATGAAATGCTAAATTGAAGGCTTCAACCTCATGTCCACTAACTATGCTGACATATATTGTTCATTCATATTTCAAAAGAGTTCTTCGTTTAAAGGAAAGACTAGCTGAGCAGAATTTATTCACAGTTTTGGAAGTTTGTAATGGCGATTTATGTCCCTTTTTTATTTGATGTGACCTATATGTCTCTTTTATCTGATATGCCCTGGGAGCAAAGCCAAACTGCGTTTACCATGAAAATTGCTTCTGAAAACATTGAGGAATAATTGTAGATGCAGTTGACCTGCATTTGACCTGATTCAGATGCTTTTGTATTCACATAGATTTCTGTCCGACCCTTTGTCTACAAATCATCACTTGGCGGTTGCTTAAAGATATATACAGAAGATGCAATAATCAATCACATAGAATAACAATTGTTACATTGTAGATATTTAAAGGTTTTTTATTCATTTTTATTTTAACAACTACAACAGTGCTGTTACTGCTGTTGGGGTTTATGCATTTCATGATTAAGCAGGGCTATGGTGAAAAAAATTGTCTTTATGCCTAGAACTGTCTGGTTTTATCTAACCGCTAATGGAAGGAGCTGGAAAATAGAATAGGCAGAGTTAGAGTGCTCATTGGCAATTTTGTTGTCTCCACCATTGGAAAGGTCCTGTAGGGAGGGCAAGCTGCAGCTAAAGATCCTTTCTGCTAAGCTGATGACGTTCTTCATTCTCATCTTCTATATTGTGCATGAGCCATAGCAGACAATCATAAATGATGTGACAACTGACTCCATAATAACAGTGTAAAACTGTACAATTGGTGTAGGTGAAAGGCTGACTTTCCTTTTTGGTTATAGAGACACTGGTTCACATTTTAAATCCTGTTGGCTTTTAGCTCCATGGAGTCTTGAGGATTCCACCGTGGTAGTTTGTTCTAAAAAGTGTCTTTCTCATATTAGGAAGTTGGGATGTAACCTAGAATAACTTAACGCATAGACAATAAATGACAATAAAAAATACAATATATTGCAGCTTGTGTGATGTTTTAGCTAAATACGCTTTTTATCTTTAGACTAAAACTTTTTTAGCAAGAAGAAATACCTGTGGATTTTGCCAGAAATGCAAAGCCACTACCTGTGAGCTGGCCTTGAATTATAATACAATGTCATCTTTCTTCTGTAAACGACTTATCTTTTCAACCCCATGTAATAGGATTTAATAAAGACCAACATATTTTAAGTGTTACAACTATAGGTGGAAAAATCAGTAGACACAATGGGGCACCTCTTTTGGTTGAAGAAATTTAGGGTATGATGGTTTTTGGACAATGTTTTCATTGCATTTGCAGTACATCTTAGATATGCTTGCACGGAACCAGTGTGGAAATGCGGTAATTAATCCATACTGACAATACTCATTCTTTTCAGTTAAAATGCACCTGAACAAAACATTCAGTATTTACATGAGCTTAGCAGAACTGAAATACAGTATAGTGCACTACACCTGTGTTCTAATAATTTTGTCAAGAGTAAATGCTGCCAAATACAAATGTCATGCAAACACAACCCAACACAGTCCAATCCCCAGTGTTCTCTTTAATCTCCTTAAACCTCTTTAATTTTGATTAGACCTAAAATACACAGGCAAATATCAATGATAATATGAAAATTATCCTTAGATTTAAGGAATAACATCCCTTGCCAACTCTTTAGCAGTCCATTGTCAGCATTGACAGCAATCCAGTTGGTTGGGATCTTTGATCAGATATTCTGTTTGTCTCTGCTGGTGAACAAAAATAACCAATGATTTATTGATATAAAGAGGTTGGCAATCCAATCTACTGTAAATAGTAGATGTGCAAAAAAAAAAAACAAGGCGTGTCCAAGGGTCTAATAATTTTCGTTCCATCAGTATTACAGTGTACAGTTTAAAGGAAACTTTCCCTGGCAATGCCCCTTGTCTGGCAGTTGTAAATCTAGGCTCAAAACAGAGCTCTTCAGGGTTCATTTCATACTTTGGGGTGATTGGGTGTTCGATTTCTCCTCCATACTATTCACTAGCCATCTTAAAAATGTATTTCCTGTAGTCAATGCCCCTTGTCTGGCAGTTGTAAATCTAGGCTCAAAACAGAGCTCTTCAGGGTTCATTTCATACTTTGGGGTGATTGGGTGTTCGATTTCTCCTCCATACTATTCACTAGCCATCTTAAAAATGTATTTCCTGTAGTTCATGGCTCCTGGAACAAGCAGAAAAACCAGGGACCCCGCAGGGGTGAGGTGGCTGATACAGGGATAGTATTCTACTTTCACTGCTTGTAATATTAATTCCATTGGGACCCCTCTATCATAAAGCCTTAACGTGACTGTAAATTAATATTATAATAATTATTTATTTATGTGCCAAGACTTCCAGTAACATACATAATCTTTTTTAATCAGCTGATGATATACTGATGATACCCTTTACGATGAAGGTACTCATGTACTGGTGACAAAAATTAGAATGATAGGTCCATTTTAAGTATTTTTGTACAATGTGTTATTTGATCAAAACATTTAACAGCTATATTGATGTTTGCAATATATACACAACAGAGAAGAACTGCCACAAGCAAAGGACTTTTCATATAATTGTTCTTTGAAACAGAAATGGAACAAGCAGTAGATAATAAATCTGACAAGGAACTATCGGACACAGTATCGGATAATCTGCACCTCCTTCCCTTCAGGTTCTCAGGCTGACAAAGGATTTTGTTTTATGAAAGCTTGCTATGATTTACACTATAGTCTGCCATTAAACATACTGTCAACCAATACTGTTGGTATTTGTACACAAATACGGTTCTTGTCACATGCCATATAGAATGTAATAAACTCACAATTATTTTGCATATAACAACAATTAAAAAAATGTATAGCCCTGCAAAACAGAAGAACTGCGTTACCTAGTTATAAATATTGTTATCTAGTTATAAATAGTATTGCTTTACATATAGTATTGTCATAACTATGTATGCATGTCACTGGATGACCTCCATACTCTTTAAATAGTTTCTTCTGTTAATTTCCTCTTTTTTTCCTTAGGAATATATTACTATATTTTCTTTTCTCTTGCCAATTTTGTTCCTTTAAAGTTTGTAATTAATGTTGTTTGAAGTACATTTGAGGATGAGTGTTTGTTAAGTATAGCATGATATGCAAAGAAGTGGAAATAAAAAGTGGAATGTGATGTATAACAAACAAATTAATAAGCTCTCATTAAGCACAACTAAACTCGACCCCCTCCCCCCCCCCACAAAAAAAGCATGATTACTTAAACCATTCCATGCAGTCCTGCATTATATACATTTTTCTAAAGTCCAATTACCTCTTTTCTCTCCTATGCTGCCATCTCAGATATTGTCACCTTGTTCCAGTCTGCAGTGTCCCACAACAGGGGCAATATCAGCCAAATTTGCAACCCCACTGAAACCTTGCAAGGATGAGAGATTTCTAAAGCTTCAAAACCTAAACTGAGCTTGGCATCACATGGCTCTAAATAGTGCTTCTTCTAGGGATAATGACTAGTAATCAGAATCCCACTATTTGAAGCATCCATGGTGCAGGGAGAGACGAGGGCACAACAAAAGTATCCTCCCACAGTAAAGTTCAAAAGAAGATTTGGACCCAATGGGCATGATTTATTTAAGTTCTCCAAGGCTGAAGAAATACACTTTCATCAGTGAAACTGGGTTATCCAGTAATCCTGTAATGGATTTCTTAAAAGTAATTTGCTATTTGTTAGCAAACCTTTTCAATCCTGGACCAGATCTATTCCAAGTTTGCTGGATCGCCCAGGTTAACTGAGGAAAGTGTATTTTCTCTAGCCGTGGAGAGCTTTAATAAATCAGGCTCAATGTGTTACCTGACTATCATTTCATGCAATTATTTTTTTAGGTGAAAATCAGCTTTTTCCTAGTTAAGAACATACATATCAAGCTTTTATCCAACCTTGTCTTTATCTCACATTTTGTAACTAATTTGTAAAGGTTGTTAGTTTTCCACAGAAATCTAAGGACTGCCATTGTTATTTTAACTTTCTAGTTCCAGTGCTTTGTAACCCATCAAACCAAACAGATCATATAAGAGTCAAAAGTCCTTTTTTGCATAATGATCCTGGGTCAGAAAGGTAATGTTGCTGGAAGATGGGTGCTATGTTCTTGTAAATTTAGTTAGTCCTAGTTCGATAATTGTTAACAAAAAAAGTGGTCAACGATGCCGAGGAACGAGGAATCTCGCTGGAAATCCATTGTGTGTATGGTTGTTCAGTGATCATAGATTGTTCTGTGATACACTTGGTCCTGTACATGTCACTTTCTGTATCGTTCGAACGATCATTAACAAACGATCGTATCTAGTGTGTACATTGGTGCATTACATTTGAACGATGGAATTGTTACAGCATGTACAGAATTGTGCAAAATAAGATTGTTCAAAATAATCGGGAATAATCATTGATGATTCATTTTCAAATGATAATTATTGCACGTGTGTACCTAGCCTAAGGCTGTGGAGCAGACGCCTGCTAGCCACTGTGTGTGAATTAATTCTTACAGCTAGAGGCCCAGCATAACAGATAACATACTTACCTGTTTGCAATATTCTTTTTAAAAAAAGAATATGCATGTGCATCTCAACATGTGATTCCCTGGGGCTTCTGGGACTGAATAAACAAACTTCAGGAAACCTGGAAGACAGGAAAAGATGGCATTTTTACATTTAGTTAAGATTTAAATAACACAGATAACTGACAACATTACTACAATACACTTACTGTAAGTTTCAAACCAAAAACACAGTTTGAATTAGAGGTGATAATCACCGGTATGTGTTTGCTACTCATAAACAAGCAAACCTTTGCAACAACCAAAGTGGGTGTAATCTGACCACAGTTGATATTAACATGTGGCTCCAAGCAATCATCACATTGGTTGGTGGTTGTCAAGCTAGCCAATGCTGCCTATCATGTACATTAATAACTGGTCAGGAATTTGGTTGGTAATATAAATAGTTGTCAAAATTGGGGGTGGTTGTGAGGGGCAGTACTACACAACTGACAGCTTTTCCAGCAAGGGTTCATAGCCAATAGGTTCTCAAATGTTAAAGGACATTTGCCAAACCCATGGTAAACCAAACCTGGACAAGTTGGTTTCAACAGATCCTAAAGCTATGCCTCTAACTATATGAAGCTCAAATAGTTGATAGTTATTTATAAAGAAAATGTGAAACTAGGAGCTCTGCACAGAGGATTTTTTGTCAATATATCTGGGGAAAATGACTGTTGGCAGCCAAATTCAGAGAGAGCTTCTATACCACTAATAGGTAAACAAGTATTTGCTCAAATGTGTTATTCACCTTATCAAGGTATGTAAAAAATAGTCTGCACAAGATTTGTTCTTAAAACTTTACTATGAACAAAAACTCATTACTGTTCAAGGTTACATTTTGAAAGGCTGTCCCTCCCTCATTAAAAAATCAACAAATTCATCTTAACTGACATACAGGAGGACAAACAATGTGTAAACAAAATTAAACAATCAATGAACATCCTATCAAAATTCCCACTGCCCTTGGCTTTTCCCATGGGACTGTGCATCCAGGCATAATCAATGGATATGCCTGTTTTAAATACATAGTGCCATATATAATGTAAAACTAAGGCTGCATGCCACGCAAGCAGCCATATATAATGTAAAACTAAGGCTGCATGCCACGCAAGCAGCTAACGTGTATTCATTTGTTTGCCTAGAATACAGGATTACTAACTGTGAAAGAATTGGCAATTCTGTCCATCCAGTCTTATGATCATGACATTTTCAGACAGCAGATTAAGGCATTTTGCTTCTGTTTTAGGACTACCCTTTTAGACTACATTGTAGTAACAATAGAACCTGATCTAAGACCTGCCCTAGCCTGTATTTAGACACCATTCTGCACCATTCCCCTGCAGGGACACGTACAACAATAATATGGGTTCTGATCTCTTCATACTGTACCCAAAACTACAGTTATACTATTAGGTATTATTCAGGAACATCTACTTATACTTATGCTACCTTTTATTTGCACCCACACTGCTTAGGACAACAGAAGATAATTAATGCAGTCCTATTTCCTACTTGTGCTTGGTTATTGGCAGCTTGGTATCCAGCTGCCAATGGGGAGGCAATAAAAGTCCTTAACCCTCTATAAATTCCATGTCATTGTCTGCAGAATATTTTTGGGACCTGGCAAATAAACAAGTGTTGGGATGCAAAAAAGTGGGGCTGGGCTTTGCTCTACTTCTAAAATCATTATACAAGCAGAAGTAATAATAAAACTTTGCATGTATAAGCCCCAAACCACTAGCATGGTTACTCCTAAAGTGTAGCTCCTATTTCACTATATGAAAGAGTCAAGATGGAGATATAAATAGAAAAGAATAAGAGGAAAGAGGGCTTTCATAGAGGTCTGAAGCCCAGAATTCATCCATCCATTAAATGTCCTTCTTTTGTACCTTTTGAAAAACTGGTTGGACATCTTACCTATTTTCTTTGTATTTTCATATATATGTTCCCAAAATTGTAGGAAACAAGCAGACATTTTTAACTTGTTAAAGTAAATAAAAAGAATATTATTTACATATATGTATATATATATATATATACATATATACATATATATATAATATTTTTCTTTCCTAACAGACCACCCAACTGATCAGTTAATTGGCATTTTTTCTTTCTATATATTTTTACCTGTGCAAATATGTGCGAGTAATATAGCTCGACTTTATTTCCATTTTCTTTCCTCTCTATTTCTGACTTAGTTCAAGTACTTTTATAGAATCCTTATCACCTTCCAGCAGATGAACACAAGCCAATTAACCACTTTCGCTAAACTGTCTTCTCCTAAATGTCTGAAAAATATGATTTATTCTAGGTACTTTATGATAGTGTCAAATGTTAATCACCTTAACACACTGTGAAATTATTCTGACTTATTAAGATCCCAATTTATTCTAATCTAAATATGTGGAAATTACTTTTGATGGGAATGAGAGAAATTCTTTATCATGAGAATGATCACTTCTGAACAATTTAAAGTTGTTAATTATTTCTCTAATTGGTATAGGTAGGTCAGTGTCGATAGTGGCTACCTATAAAAAGAAAAAAAATGGATTATTTTCATTGCAGCAAAATTATTACGTTAAGGACATACAGTCATAGACAACTATATTAGCAGTATATAAAACAATTAGAAATTCAAAACAAGAATATTGAGAATTTGGAATATTTGTCTCCTAAAGTAAATAACATGGAAAGAGTTATTTATCGGGACTACTCTAGACAACAAATTAAACCGTAATTATAAATATCACCAACGTAAAACACAACAATCCTAAAGATCGAC
Organism: Pyxicephalus adspersus; assembly: GCF_032062135.1. Lineage (NCBI taxonomy): Eukaryota > Metazoa > Chordata > Amphibia > Anura > Pyxicephalidae > Pyxicephalus > Pyxicephalus adspersus. The sequence continues at coordinate 101,455,578 of NC_092860.1, forward strand.
GGATATTGCAACACAGGGGCTTTGCACCTAGCATTGCATTGCCATGCCTAATATTTTTGCCAAAATATAGAAACGCCAAAAGCCATATGTCAAAAATTAAACCTGTAAAAGAGTAAAGTGTTATACAGTAACTGCGTTTTCAAAAGTAAGAAAACGTACGTTTTTTTTTCATATTAACTGAACACTGTTTAACATGAGGTCATTAGGACTATGCAAGCTTTTGCTTGCTTCACTTTTTTCATCATTAAGGATAATCAAAAGCTATCAATGTATAGAGGACAATCTAAATATAAATGTAGCGGTTAGTGTTCTTGTAAAGTTAGATTAGTAGCATGCAAGGAAAAGGAGAAAAGTGGAAGGCCAACTTGACTGGGCAGACAGGGAATAGACAGGATAAGGTTAAGAAGTTAGTTTTGGAAGTGATCGAGGTGGGGCTTGGGGAGAGGTGAGGGAGTGGTTAAGTAGTTTAAAAGGTCTGGAAAAGGAAGTGGAAAGGTCATTAGAGCAAACAGGGTGCAAGAAATTTTTTTATCATAGTCACCACCCCTTGGATCCAAGTAAACTTTTTCCAAAGCAAAAAAACGAATCTCATCTAAATTGAACCTATGGTCAGTCCCCATGTGATAACTGAGCGGGGTAATGATCTTACCACTTTTAATATTGTACAAATGCTCCTAGATCAGTTTCCGGAAACACCTTTTAGTTAGTTCTGGAAACACCCACAAATGCATACTGCATTCTGGCTGTGTTGTTTTGTGTCCTTTGATTGCCTAAGTCTTCCTAACTCTAGAGCTGCCCTAACTCTCTGGAATGGTCTTCCTCGTCCTATTCGGCTTGCTCCTACTTTCTGCTCATTTAAAAGAGCGCTCAAAACCCATTTTTTCAAACTTGCCTACCCATCTCCTTCTGTCTTTTAAACCATCACTACTTCCCACCACTACATATCCCCCTCTTCAGGGCAGAGTCCTCTCCTCCTATATCACTGTCTGTATTATTCTGTCATTTGCAATCTCTATGCAGGCAGATGAAGATGGTGAATTCATTCATCAGTGATGTTTGTAGAGAATGCTGATGATGGCATTCCCTGGATAAATTCCCATTGCACTTATAATTTGGCACTCCGGTTTCCTCCCACATCCCAAAAACATGCAGTTAGGTTCATTGGCTTCCCCCTAAATTGACCTAGACTATATTAATGACATATGACTATGGTAGGGACATTAGATTGTGAACTCCTTTGAGGGACAGTTAGTGACATGACTATGGACTTTGTACAACTCTGTGTAATATGATGGCGCTTTATAACTACTGTGTAATATTTAATAATAATAACTCAATACTAGCTTTGTAAGAGAGGGTCTGGTGTTAGGGGAAAGCAGAAGAAACAAGGAACAAATAGTGATTGAACAATGTAAAGATGGCACCAGATTTGTAACATTTACATAGTATGCTATAAGAAGTCGCTAAAAGTAAAAATAAAAGTCTAATAAACTAACCGATAAGCAATAAATTGATTAATTTGGGAGTGGGGGTGTTCTGTGTTTTTTGAGCAGAGGTTTTGAGAGTTTAATTCTGCTTTAAAGATAAATTAATATTACCTTTTCATGTTAGCAAATACAGTACATACTGCAGTTTTATTCAAAGCTATTAGATACTGAAAAAAACATAATTACCATTGCAATTTGCCAAATTAAAAATAAAAATTTCTAAGTTTTAATAACTCTCGGTTAGTTTAAATAAAATACCTAATAAAGTGACTTTCAACATTCAGTGCTTTTCAGTGGGCCTGATTTATTAAAGCTCTTCAAGACTGCAGAACATAGACTACCATGGGAGAACCCATAGGTGATCTTACAAACATGGAATGGATTTCTTAAAAAATATTTTCTTTTGGTTGTCAAATGTTTTAATATTGAACTAGATCTATTTGAGGTTTGCTAGATCACTGTGAGTAGTTTGCAAAGACCTATGTTATGTTTGCCAACCATCCAGCTAACATTCAATAGAGTTTTTAACAGGTATTTGCTGAAAAGTTTGGAAGTCTCTGGAATTGATTAGAGCAGCAGAGTGCTCTGAGAAACTGCATGATGCATTTCAAAAACCATAACCAAGGACCAGTAAGAATTTTATTTAATTTCAAAGATTACCAGGGCTTTGAGGAGGTTGAGGACTGGTTTACAGAGATAAAAAATCATCTGTCTGCACTTACCATTGAGCTGTGTTGCCCATTCACACTAACATAGTTTACATATGTATTTTCATAATCATTCTTTAAAGAGGACCTGAACTGTGCAATTGTACCTAACGACAGACAGAGAGCAAAGCTCAAAATATATATATAGTGTCTGATCAATACTCCTTTTTTATCCAGATCCCTTTGGATGGCAGTTCTGGAGCACATCTTCATCTGATGGCACATCACTACATGCTGCTTGCTGCCCCTTACATACAGTGAAATACACAGGTATCCCAAAGCCACCAATTCCCATTTTTCTTTAATGACAGAATGTGATGCAGATGGTATGGAAGTTGCACAGATAATTATTTATGAATTCTAACCTTTCTGCTTCTTCTATTTACCCTGTTAGATGGCCTGTGAAATCTAGGCATGTTACTCGATAAAAGTATTTGTGGTGTTCTTGAAATAGTATTCAATGAAAAATTGAGCTTAATCATAAAACCTTAGTATGAGCAAATTAGGGAAGTCAATGCATTTTCTTTTCCTAAAATGGTTTACCACTACATTAGGCAGCAGATTTCCAATTACTGGTAGTATGAACAAGGCCTTTGAAATGATTTGTGCTTTTGCAGTAATAGCCTCTAAGACATGTTCTAAAAATTGATGTCATAGCAAAATAGATGACCACATTTACATTTCATAGTTCCCTTTGATATTTAAATATGTTTTCAATAATTAGGGCTACATGTGAACACATATTCATATAGATATAGGTGACCCTCTAGGGTAGTGACATTATTGACCAGTCACATCTTGATGGGTCCGCGGAATTTCAGCGAACAGATTTCTCAGACCCATCGGAAGTTCCACCAAATCATTACAGGAGGATTCCCAGGGCTGCATGAATGAATGGGAATTAACTGGGAATCCTCCTGTGTGCCATCCCCAGGCACTAGAGGTTAATTAATCGAATTTATTGATCAGCACAGCCTGAGGGACTTTTTTTTTTTTTAAGGAAAATTCAATCTCGATAGTCGAATTTACACTTGCCATTGTTGCTTACAATTTCGGTAAGCGAGAAAGGCCGAATTAGCCGCGAGATCGAGTTTAAAAATCTTGCTTGCTCATTCCTACTAGTGACATCAATAATTTTGTTAAAACTAATTTTCAAAGTATAAAGCAAGGTTAAAAAAGTTGTACTGTTTTTTTTAAATTCAAGGGGTCCTATACTCTTGACCATACCATAACCCATGCTTAGGTGGCACCTCATAGTTAGGTGGCAGAGCTTTATCCTTGTAACCTGTCCCCCAAATGGTTGAAGATGTTTGCATTAAGTAATAGAACAATAAGCAATGATAAAATCTTTTTTTATCCAGTGATGTATATCCACAACCCAGCAAGTGAATGTAGCCACCCCAAAAATGTAAATCTCCTGCAGGATTCTTTTAAATGCATCCCAGGTAGAATAGAAAGTACTCAATGTGTCAATAAGAATATACTGTAAGTTTTGTTTCTTGGCTGCAAAAACACTTCTGAATTTGCAGAGGTAAAGTTCCACATTAAAATTTGTGACCAGGCAAGACATTATTGATGTAAGAGATAGGCAATCTCCCTTCTGCACAAGGCATTCTCACTCACCCAATCTCTTTTCCAGAATTTGCTGCTTGCCAGGATACCCAGCAATCCCAGCTTCCCCTGTGGGTGCCAGAACTGAATGAAATCCTTCCCGCCTGCATGGGAGTTACGTCATCCTGGCCTGACCAATCAAGATGGCCGAAGATCGCAACTAGGAAGAAAAGAAAGAAGAAGATGGCGGTGTCCTGAGACAGAATAAGACAGGTCAGTATAGGGGAGTTTTGTTCCCTTTTAACCACACAAATTAAGGTTTCTTTTCAACCTTTTTCAACCTTTTCATACACATTAAGTTTGTGTTATCTTGCATTTTTGCAAATTAGGAAAACCATTGATATTTTATATGGATTTTTTAGTAGAGGTAATTTATTATGCATGTTAAACTGCAGTAATCGTGAATGACCATGTTTCTGGACAAAATGTAAAACAAAAGGTATATCACATAATGTTCCATTATTCATACATTATCAACTTTCATTTTGTATGAGCATCAGTAGCATTAATATTCTCCCTGTTAAACATTTTGAGACTACTGATAAATAATAAAAAACTAATTTAGCCATAAAGCCTTTGTAAAATAATAATAAATCTAGTAAAGCCCAAGTAATCACCCGGTATCTAGATAAGTACTTAGTCTGTTCAAGAATACTTTAAATGCCATTCAGGGATTACAGCAGACAGGTGTACTAGTCTAATGTTAGATTAGTTAACAAATAATGTGATAAAAAATTGCCTGTTTAATGAATATTTGTATAAGCTATGCAGGACCACTAATAGAAGATAACACCCATGTCAGGATAATATTATCAAAAAAAAAACTTATTAAATATATCACAGGACAGGAAGTGTGTTACTAAAAGGATCATCAAGTAAAAAAAATTATATATAAAGTTTTAATTGGATTTAAATACATTTTGAACAGGTAAATCAGATTTAGGCCTTGAAATGTATACAGGGAATATATACTGCCTGGTTGGGGTATCAGTCTTTCATTCAGACATTGCTGTAGGCCACCTTTTAACCATTTTCCCCTTTCATTAGTAGTCTGATATTCTTGAAGCCCTTTAAATACCTCTATGTTATGCAAGAGATGTTTTCCCCCAAAATACCAATCTTATGACATACAGAAAATAACATAGGCGCAGGGGTTACATGACTGGGTGCTAAAGGTAGGGATGAAGAATATTAGAGGGGTGGAGTTTTTTCAGAAAGGCTTAAGAGGGCCTCGCCAGGAAGGGGAGAGCAGTGGTAGATGGCCTAGCTGTAGTGAGCTTCCTGCCCGGGGGGAGATTAGTAGATTTGAGGCAGTTGAGGTCTGGGGAAGGCAGGGTCTGGTTGATGATAGAATGTGGTTAAGGACTCATCAGTGGGATGATGTCAATGGTGAATGTAGGACTTTTTGTCACAACTGGTGGACAATGAGCAGTCGGTGGATGGTTGATATTGGAACCCCAGGCAAGGGAACGTGCCTGAATGGCACTGGGTCACTGATGGTAATAAGTCAGAGCTGATGACAAGCCACAGGGGACAACAGAGATCAAAATGGTAATCCAACACAAGCAACACACCCAACCACACTGTAACACAGAGGCTATAACAAGCAAGGGTGCTAATGACAGGGTCTCATTAAATGGGCAGATTGCCCAATCAAATTGCGCCACCTGGTGCTATTGGATAGGAGCAAAACATACTGAATAATTATTCGATTTGGTCGCAGGGAATTTAAACTATACTTGCCCCGCCCCCGCAGGACCCATGGGCCGTGGGGTGCTGTGCATGCCACAGGGATGCTTGGGGTAGTAGAACAGTAGTTCTGGCGGTACTGATCCCTCCGCCAGTGAAAGGAGAGGCTGCGAGCAGAGAGGCAGCAGCATTGGCCACGCTGTCTGCTGCAGCGGTCTCCTCTACTCTGCCCGCGATCCCTGGGGTCATCGGGAGCGAGGATGACGCTGGATCGCTGGTGGGGTGAGTACCTTACAGTTAGTATATATATATGTATTGGAAGAAACGGTGACATAGGAGCTACTGGCGTCGTGTCAAATCCCTAATAATATTGACTGGAAGAAAAACTTGTTACTGATTGTCTTTGATGTATCAAATGCTCTGAAATCATTTTAATTATTTACTACCAAAAAAAAACAGCTTCTTTTAATATTTTTCTTTTTGTATTCTCCTAATAATAATAATAGTAATTTTTACAGACACCAACCAGATTCAAATCAGTCTTAAGCTACGTACACACTTCCAATTATTATCGTTGGAAAACGAACGACGAACGATCCTGCACGATATCTACGAACGTTCGTATAGCA